>NC_136016.1:5222500-5595000 GCF_048128805.1 Centroberyx gerrardi | reverse complement strand
ATTTAGGGGTTGAGATGAAAGGTATGCATTCATGCCATGCGCATCTCTCAGCCTTGATTTCCTGCATGTTCCCTGTGGGAGCGTTATCCTAACAGGAAAACCTCTTACTCTTTGGGCAGCCTGGAGTTCATCTTTCAGGGAGTTGATTTCCTGCTTCAGGTACTGGACCTCAGACTCCTTCACCCTCAGCATCACCTAGAAAATGAGATGATGAAACAAGATGAAAGATTATGTTGAAAACAACTTTGCCATCAGGGCTCCAAGACTTTGGAAGAACCTCCTTGAGGAGCTTAGGCTAAATCTATATCTGTATCATTATTAAAATCACTTTTTAAAACTCACTTTTTAAGTCTTTGCTTCTGTTTTTATGCTATACTTTTATGTTTCTTGCTCTGCTTGTGCTGTTGATTTTATCTTAGTCCTTTGTAAAGCACTTCATGGCTGTGTTTTGAAGGGTGCTGTGCAAATAAAGATTATCATCATCACCTGGCAGGAGAGTAGTAGCAATTAAAAACAGTCTAATCTATTTCACGCACTTGAAATAACTACACCTCTTGTTGATTCATCTCTTTGCCATGTGTTGATGTGCATTTGCCAGATATGTTTTAGGATCAGGCGACCCTACCTCTAACTCGTAGAGCTCTTTGCCCTGTATCGTGACGACCGAGTCTCCGTCCTCGCTGGTCATGGAGCGCATCTTGGTGATCTCTGCTGCAAGGCGGTTGTTCAGCTCCTAGAAACACAAGAAGCAAAGTTTAGCGCAGTCCAGGAGGGGGTTTCGGCGGAACCATGACATAATGAAAGGTATATACATGCACTCTGTGTCACTCTGCTATGTGTACGGTGTCAACGCACCTGGTTGTGTGCGTTGAGCTCCTGGTTCTCTCTCTGACACTGCCTGAGGGCCTGCCTCTCGGCCTCCAGCGCCTGCGCCAGGTGGGCGTTCTCCAGGCACTTCTGCGAATACTGCTCCGACAACACCTCGATCTCCCGCTGGAACGAACACAGCTCCTCCCTGGAACACAGCGCCGCACCGGGAGAAAATCAAATACCACCAGATTGGCTTCGGGACACAGTCAGAGGGTTCAATTATGGCTGCAGTGGCATCATTCATCAATCCTTTAATATGTCCAGTCTCTGCTTTACTTCACCGCTTGATCTTTAACGTCTAGACAGACCTGGAGCCAGAATGAGGTTAATCAAGATCTGATGAGGATCAGACGGGCTGAGACAGACGTAAAAACACAATGTCCCAAACACTGGACTGGAGCTGTGTCTGTAACTCCGTGTTTGGCAGGGTCACATATTGCTACCTCAGCCACCAGTCACCTTGGTTACAGTTGGCAAGCTGTGGGCTAGCAGCCCTTTGCCCTGCCCTATTCAGACTGAGATGGCTTTGGGTGAAGTCTCACAAAGCAGGATCAGTAAGTGAGCCAGCAATCGCTGACAAACAATGGTTCTGGTTCATAGAAAGGGCTTCAGTTGAATAAAGAGCTATTGAGTGTATTGAGTTATTACATTAGCATTTCAAGCAAACTTTCCCTTTTGAGCATAGAAGAAAGTGGCTGACATAATGAAGAAAGAAGAACGCAATTTACAGCTTAATGAAATTCCCCTTGATTTACTGTGCTGGATTTTAAACTACTCCTTTATTTTGCTAATGGAACCTCATCAGTCAGATCATAACACCTGCAGTTCCTCAGGTGATGCCAAGTGAAGTGTCGCAGCATGCAGAAGACAGGCAGGTGAGCAGTAAACACCCAGTGCCTCCACACGTGTCCCAGCCAGTCATGGACAACAGCCTGGTACCTCAGCATCTTATTAGTACTAAATCATTCTTCCATGAAGCAAATGCAGAGAAGCCAACAAGCTTGAGTCAAGCTCAGGATAAATCACATAACAAAGACTAGAGATTTGAGATGACGACAAACTGTCTGGCATTACATGAAAGAATCTTTGCTGGAGCCTGGATTTATTAAGGGAATACACTGAGTTTATGAAAGCTGGGTCTGTTGGTCATCTTACCTGTTAAGTGATAAGAACATAAAAGCCAAAATCATCCATGTGACCCAGTAGATTGTTCACTCTGGTGCTCCGTGCTAACTGTTTAGCATACACCATGTTGAGTGATAGTAAGTGACTAGCATTATCCAAAGTAGATTGACCTTATTTTTGGAACTATTTCAGGTGAGCAACCACGTATTCATCCACTGCACAGTGATTTTTAACTGTACACAGTCTCCCATCGCCCACCATGTTGACTTCATATAGACACAGAGGAAGTAGTCCCTGCTAGTTAAAAACAGCCCATAATTTTTGTATCATATTTTGTGTACATTTTTACCAATCTCCTACATAAAAGTGCCAGACTTGGCTACATATCAGTTAATATTACAAACCATTTAGTTTTAGAGTTGCTACTAGTTCTAATTTTCTCACTTTTAGATAATACTAATCACCTGCTATCACTCAACATAGTGTATGTTAAAGGAGCACTGGACCAGTGATCTACTAGGGACACATGGATGATTTTGGTTCTCACCATTTAACAGGTATATGGACCAATGAGCAAATCCTATTCCTTTAAGCTTGTTGGAGCAGGAGAGCTAATCTGGGATGATTGACCAGAAGCCCTCAGTCATAATGAGCTGAACATCAACACTGAGTGTGGAACAGCATTAATACCCAGAGGCTCTTGATCAATATGGGCCCTGGTCATAAATGCCATAACAGAGTACTGTTGTATAGGAAGCTTACTCGTGCTGTCTGCGAATCTCCTCGATGTCTGCGTTCTCTGCGTTGCTGTTGGCCTTGCGAGCCTTGTCCAGCTCCTTCTCCAACTCCGTCCGGTGGGCGTTTTTCATCGCTTCAATCGCTACGGCAACAGAAACAAAGAGCTTTATTGAGGGGAGAACACCCTGCAAACTCTTAAAAGTTGTGTAATTGCATTATCACCGAAGTATGGTGAGCTAAAAATATGGCAGCAACAAAGCTAAATCACATTAGTGACAAATTTGCACAGCAATAGTTTTACACTCTTTCAAGTCCCTTCGGAATTGTAACGTTTAGTAAGAGGAGACTAACGTTTTCTTCAGTTTAGACCACGGTTTTCCATCTGTGGTGCTACTTACCAGCGATGGTGGCTGCCGTCTCCTCTGCCAGCAGTCGCTCCTTCTCGTCCTGCAGGTTCTCCAGCTCTCTCTGGTGTTTCCGCATCAGCTCGTCTATCACCTTTTGGTGGGACTCCTCCATGGCGGCAAAGCCCCTCTCGCAGGTGGCCTACGAGACAGGAGGAGGATGCGGGGGCGACATTGAGTTCACAGGTCACCTGGACAAGGACCGAAAGGTTCTCCTGGCCGCGTGAGCCGAGCAGGAAAAACCCCCGGGCCCCAGAACATAAGCTAGTGCTGATCATCCGTTTCATGACAGCAAACAACCGGCAAGCTACAGCCTGTTAGCACCGAGCAAGATGAGCCTGTGTGAGTACAAAACGGGTTAAGAGAAATGGCAGAATACACAATACGTTGAAGGAATGCGTAGGCAATAAAGAGCGGTGGGTGTAAGAAAGTTATGTGCTGCCATTTCCTCTGCACAGCAAAATCATTCATCCACTGACAGGTCTTTGCTATGTAAACTTCTAACCACACTCATAAAACGCTTATTACAAACCGAGTTCATGTCTGGTTGAATAGTGCCCGCAGTCTACAACTATTGTGCAAATCATAATCTGTCTATGAGCCACATCTTTGATGGAATGTAGGGTTAAGCCGATGCCCTAATACAATCATGAATAGCTGGGCCCGGGCTTCTGGTGGGGAGGCTGGGACCGCTGGAATCAAATGTATCTTCAGCATAGGGCATTTTTGGCAAGCCTGTCTGTGTCAAATGAGGCAAGCTCGCCAAACTTGCACTGACACCTTTGGGCAGTATGGAGAAAGGGGGAGAGGAGGGTAATCCTGATCAACACCCTTTTAGGAAGGGCCATTCACAATGCTATTATAATTACAGTGCAAGTTTCCACAAGAGGGGATTTGAATGGCCTTCCGACTAGCCCGACCCGAAACTTAGTCCTACTTCCGTCCTCTATTCACTGCCACTAATCTGAGTACTCAGTCAACGGTGCTGCCCTGGCCAGCGGTCCCTCACTCTGCCTCAATCCAACTGCAGCCAAACAGGGGAACTGTAGGCCTCGTCTGTTTTCACAGGGATAAAAACCCTGAGAGCTCACAGTGGCCCGGGAACCTACTGTGAGAGACTGAACTAGCCAGTCCTCCCCCACTGGGCATGTGGAAACTTCCTGCTCTGACATCAGAGAAAGAAGCACCTGCACTTTATTTAGATACATTAGGCTGTGTATCTTGTGTGCAAAGGCTCATATCCTGTTTAAATAGTGTAATGGGACGGCTTGAACTCACTACTCAGACATTCCAGACTATTTAGGTAGCTTATAATGGAGCGGAGGGCTAATTAAGTGCAATGTTTAAGACGTGCTGAATATTTGACCATCTAACACACTGTATTCAAGAATGGACTATTGGCAACAATCAATGTTCAAAAATCATTTAAAGCTTTAAGAGTATTGATCCTGGCCCCCTTTACAATTGCCATTAAAATATCCAGATTGTATCTAGATATGACTTAGCTATTACACTTTAGATACACCACAGGCAATAGCTGATGAAAAGATAGTTTTATGCAGCTGCTGTCCTTACAACTTCAGTTTTATCAAAACAAACTGACAGCTGACATCTAGCTTCATTTGCTCCCCAACAATGAGTATCCTGACTATACAATTTCATAAGTTACCATGTTCAAACCTTAGTTAGTTTTAAGTTAAGTTTGTTTTTAAGTTTATCAGAGTTGCTTCATGTGCCCTTCCTATCTGTGTGCTAATGTTTATTTCAGTTATTATAGTTGTATGTACTTAGAGATGCAACTGCATTCACACTTTGTTGTTAATGTGGCCAAAATGCATCTCCCATAGGTGGTTTGGGTGATCAGATCTTCAATGCATCTTGGGTACATTTACACCTGGATTTCATACATTTTGCTCTATCCAAATACAATACCCAGGATGCATCTAAATGCCAGGTGTAAAGGGGGTCACAGATGAGATCACTTACATTGTGATTCAAATTAACTCAACTAACCTACACTGACAGTGTAATACAAATAGGACTAGAATAGGCAAACCTACTGTATTTCTGTCAACAACAATGAATTTGCATCAGTATGCACAAAATAATAATGTACATATGCGATTAAATAAAATGTTGAATCTGACCAGAACTTTATCAGACAGCGCTTTATGTTAAGTTGAAATGTTATGTCATACATTGTTAATCAGAGACAAAAGGAGGAAAATTAAACAGTAAGTCAGTAGAAACAGCCAAAGGAAAAGAGATCAGACCCATACAAATTAAGCTCATTAAGCTGAATTGATAAATTACAATTTTGGTTCTAAATACATAAATGCTTGGAAAATGTTAAAAAGGGTCAACTCTTTGCCCTTAGCACTTTGGAACTATCGCACCATGGCTGAGTAAAAGGGAAAGATTAATAAGCACATTGAACTAACAGCAGAGGAACTCATTTCACAAGGGTTTATAGATTCAGATGACTTGTAGTAGTGACAGAATCTGATAGCTTCTGTTTAAATTTTTACATAGCTGATCTAACTTTTCGGTTACTGGAGATTCTACAATTGATGGTGATGAAAATTCAACAAAATGGGTTCCTCGGTACACGACTACAGCAGCGTCAACAATCACATGCACTTAAAGGTTAGTCGTCATGCAACACTGAAGAAAACTGGTTTACAGAACAGAGAGCGGGAGTGAGGTGAGCGAGGTTAGGAAGGCAAGTAGGGGGTTGGGGAAGGAAGAGGATCTGGGAATGCCACAAAGGAACACAAGGCATCACGGATGGAGGATGGCAAGGACAAGGAGCGCTTCCACCTTCAGATTTTCCAGGTCTTTCTCGTACTTCAGCCGCAGAGTCGTTGCGTCGCCCTGCTCTTCGCGCCGCCTCATCTCTTCGGTCATGACTGAGACTTGGGTCACCAGCTCTTGAATGCGCTCCTTGAGGTCGGACGGATGCGTTGGTCTGTCCTCGGCCTCGTCTGCAGAGTTCCCGTCTGGGCGTACCGGAGTCACGACGCTCCTCAGCTCTTCCATCTCCCGGTCAAACTTCTCCGTGAGAACATTCCTTTCCGTCTCATGCTTCTTCTTCAGGTTCTCCATGCAGATAGTCAGCGAGTCGATCTCTTTCACGTTTTCTTCTGAACGGAGGCGCAGCGTCTCACCGGCCTTGGCAAGTTCCTGCCTCAGCTTTTCGGCTTCCAGCTCGTAGACATCTTTGACCTCCCGCAGCTCCTTCCTGTGCTTGGCTATCATGTCCTGAAGCTCAATGGTTTTATCCAACGAGTCTATGGGCTCTCCTTCAATCTGAATGAAAGTTTGTGGCCCTGTGTCATTTCTCAGTGGTGCTTCAGATAGTCGATTCTGAAGATCTGCCAGTTTGGACTGGAGATCTCTGGTAAGTTCTCTCAATTTAGGACAGTTTACACAATCCGAGCTACCAATCTGAATTTCTGCATGATTTTGCTTTAGTTCTTTCTCATGTTGGAATTTCAGCCGAATGATGACATAAGACACGTAAGCTTCTCTAAGGGCATCAAGCAGATATTCAGAAGCCCGTTTCTGTTCACTGCCAGAATCAAAGCTCGCTAGAGCCAAGGACAGGAGCTTGTCATGTTTTGACAACTTCACAGTGGAGGCAATTTGCTTCAAAAAGCATACCTTTGCTTCCAAGGTTTCTGTTAAGTCTTTTAGAATGAGAGTATTTGTTTCATTATCAAGCCAGCTATACATATTTGAAAGGTCTGGCTCTGTCACTGCCATCTCGCTATCAACTTCAATTTTTGCTCGTGGACAAATCCTACTAATCAAAAGCATCATGCTCTTCTCTGCCATCATGCGTTCTGCCACACGCCTTTCACAACTTTCTCCCTCATTTTCCTGTGGCCTCGTTTCAATAGTACTCAGCAGCTGGCTCCAGAACTCTCCCTCCAATACCAACCTCTTCATGTCTTTTTGACTCACACAGAAAGGCTCCTCTTTGGAAGAACCAAGGCAATCTGTGACAAGTAAAGTGCTTTTTAAATCACTGAGCATTTTCTCTACATTAACATCTACCTTTGCTAACATCTCTAATACCTGATTAATCGCCTCAGACTTCTTCTCAATCTCTTCTACTACTTGCTCAATACGTCCTTCATCAGCAACCTGCTCCTCACCTGACTGAATCAACTCTTCACTAACATGCGCTGTCTTTTCACCTCTACCCGCTTTCATTTCTACCTCTAACTTCTCTCGTAACATCCTTATTTCGTCTTCTGCTTCTTTTAGTTTCTGACTACTGGCTCTCTCAGATTCCTGGTTTTGTTCGATTAGTTCACTGTTCTGGGCTTCGAGTTCCATACAGCGCTGCTCTGCAGACTGGAGGTTTGCCTCTCTCTCAACTAACTTTGCCTCTGAGGCTTCGAGGAGCTCTTTGAGTTGCTCTTTCTCCAGTTGCGACTCATCGTCCTCATAAGATGCCACCTGGAATCCCAGACCTTTCAGCGTGGCCTCTTTCAAGTGCAGTTTCTTCTCCGTGTCCTTTAGGGAGTTCCCAAGCTCCTCCAAGGTCACCAGGGCTTCGTGAAGCCTCAGGGATTTCTCATTCAGCTCCCTCTCATAATACTCTCTGTCTATGGCATTTGCCTGGTTCTTGGCCAGTTCAGCCTTCAATCTGTTCAGCTCCTCCATGACGAGATGGTGCTGTTTGCCACCCTGCAAGTCGATCAGCTCGGCTTTCAGCCTGTCTATTTCTCTGTCAGCCTCAGTCAGCTGGTTCACTATCTCCTGACATCGTTGGTTCAGTGCCCCATTTTCACTGGTTAACAGCTCAACTCTCTGGGAGAGTATTCCGACAGTCATCTCGTTTGCTTCTGAATGGTTTTCAATTTTTGAGAGAGGGCCATAAGGGTTTTTTAGGCTTTCAAAATTTTGCTTCTGAACCTTCCCCACCATGTCCTCCATCGTTAGGAGACGGGCTTCATAGTCACGGATGCTTTCTCCTGCCCTGGCTAAGCTCTTTTTTATAGTTTCATTTTCTAGCTCCTGTTGACATTTCCAGGTCTCCAGGAGCTTCTGAAATTGACTTTTTTCTGCTATCTCCTGGCTACAGCTATGTGATCGCAACAATTTCATCAGCCCCTTAAGAGTCAGAGGTTTACCAGTCAACAAGTCCTCTAGTTCTTGAATCCGCTCTGTGCTATCCTGGAGCAAGAAGCTAACTGTCTTTTGGACAGGTTCTGGGGGAGGGCTTTCCAGAATGGATGTTTGTTGGGGTTCGGAAAAGTAAGGCTCCTTGATGGAGAGGTGAGAAAGTGAGAGGCCAAGCTGTGCCTGCATATTGCGCTTTTTCAGCTCTTGCAGCTGCAGGAGCTCTTTGGTCTCCTGGTACTTCTTTGTTAAGCTCTGTGCTTGAGAACTAACCAGTTCTGGCCTCTTCGTCTGGGGCGTCAGATCGGCCTCCAGACCCAAAGGGTGCTCCAGCTTGGAAAAGGGGACCAGACAGTTGGTTAACACACAGCAGGGGAGACACAAGCTTGCTAATCGTTTTCAGCGTCATCTACCAATCATTTCCCCCCCAATTTCTCTCAAAATGTGACATTACATTTAACATCCTCACATGATAATGTCAAATTATATAGATGAATATAATGATTCAAAACATTATCATTCAACTCTTCTTAGGCCTAAATGGTATGAATTAAAAGCACAGGAAAGAGATTTAATGGCCAAGGTTAGTTAATCACGACAGAGCATGCACATTAAATGGTTAAAAGTTATTTCATGAGGTAAGTAATGCAATATTAGTTTCAGCTGGATGGTTTACTTAGGGATGGAAGGCATACCAGGTCCTACAAACACGTTTTGTTCCAAGCTCATGTCTTGCAGCAAACAGATCTTTTTCCTCAGTAGAGATGTTGAATTGTGTGTGTCCAACTTAAGTGTAATGTTCAAACACATTTTTCAAATTTCTATATGGCTTAGTGCACTGAAATGTAATATTTCTACAACAAAAAGCAACACAAAAATGACATACTGTATATTCCTAAGAATCACAGGAATATAAATTCAGCTCATGGAAAAGTACTCAGAATGTAATCCATCTACAAAACTACTCATTCAGCTTTACTCTAACAAACCCATCCATACATCCACACACAAATATCAGAGGAATTCATCCAACAAAACTAATCTAAGCCATGACATAGCTGACAATATTTGTTAAAACAAAAAAAATGGATGGTCTACATAGTAGTTAATAGAAGATGAGAATCTGACTTCCATGCAAATAATTAGAAAACAAGCCAAGAGGTTATTCTTCATACATTTCAAGCCAAACATTTCAACAGCTAAAGCTATTATTTCATTAACAACAGCAACCACGGCACTGGAAATCAGACTTCTTTGGTCCATAATCAACTGATTATTCAATATATCACTGCTAGCATGAGTTCATGACTTCTATACAACACAGACCTGTCAAACAGAAAAAGAGATTCACTAGTAGAAGCCAAAGTAGTAACAAGATCTCACTGTTTTTCTTCACATGCAATGAACTCATGCAAAGGCACATAGCCGTTTGAAGCTTTGATGTCAGTTGGTTTGATGTTTTCTTACAATAAAGTACAACATGCAAAGGATGTTACAAAATGGAGGGAAAATACTGCTCAGTGGAGAACATAGGCCTAAACGCTACAACAGGACTTCCTATGATAGTAGAGTACTGTGAAGTACAGCGCAGCACAACGCTGAGTGCACAGAGGCTTGTAATCTGGTGACTCACCGGAGAGATGTAACCTGTCCGGATGTCCTGCTCTCTCTCCAGAGCCGTTCTCAGTTGGAGCTCCAGCTCCTGCTTGTGCTGGCTGGAGTCGACGAGCTGCTGGTGACAGCTCTCCAACTGTGCCTTCAGGTCTTCTACCTGGAGGAGCGGCAGGCAATGTAGAATGTTAGTAACAGAAAAGGAGAAAGTCTCTCAGTTTTACACAATTCTACAATCTCCACTACACATGCTGGGTAAACCTACCCCTTTCTTGTAACTCTCCAATAGTTTCTCCAGCTCTGCGGTCTCCCTGGGGTGCATTGTTGAGGGCAGGGGCACCCTCCTCTCCTCCCGTATGGGTGTCTTCTCCACCTGTTGCCAGTGCTGTTCAATCACCTCCTCCACTCTCTGCTGCCTCTCCAAAGATATGGGAGCTCCTGAATCAGGCCCCGTGTGTCCATCTCCCTCTCCGCTATCATAGTCCATCCTCCCTACCTCGCCGGCGGTTGGAGGCTCCGCCGATGAGCTGGTCACAGACTCGTACCTCCTCCGCCTCTCCTCCCTTCGCCTACTTCGCTCGAGGTCTCCCAGGTCTGCCTGCAGGCCCTCGGCCTCCTGGGCCCGTTGCTGAGCCAGGGCCTGGGCGATGGGCCTGAACTCTGCCCAGTCAAAGGTCTTAGACCGGCCTTCCCTTCTACGTTCGCGTGCCCGGCTCTTTTTGAGGCCGGGAGCGGAATCTCTCTCCACGGACGAGGCCTCGGAAGAAGGAGAGTCCTGCGTCACATCTGGCCTAACCAGACCCTCCAGAGGAGAGAAGGAGCCGTGATCCTCAGTTGAGCTGAAAGGCAGTAAAAAAGATAAAAGGCAGGAAAATTATTTTTCAGTAAGTTGCAGCTATTCTGAAGTAGTACCCATTGTCTAAATACCAAATAATGCTCTTGTGATGACTGAATCCTCAAACATCTTTTCAACAGAAGTCTGGATTAAAGAATAAACATCATGGTTGATTAATGTGTGCAATAGTATAGATATTATTGTGCTGACCTCGCCACATCGGGAGCAGTGGAGGGTCTGACGTTCTTCATGACTGCCTGGATCCAGTTCCTACGTATACCTGCCGTCATGGCCGACAGAGTGTGCACTCCCTCCTGGGTCTGTAGATTTAGAAGCACCATGAGATATAATGGTCAAGGCTAAATGGGGGAAGACATACCCTTTTTCATATGCTAAAATCACAACCCAAATAAGTCATGCAGCAAGAAAATCTGTACTTTAGAAGGCAATGCCTCTTACGTGTATTTGGAAACCATAGTTGCGTTGAGCCTGGTATTCAGTTACATTGTAGCAAGTAGACAGGTCAATCTCACCATCCAGGTCGGAAGCCTGTGGTAGTACAAATATGAGATAAGTGACAAACGTGAAATGTAACACAAAAAATTGCTCAAAAGAAAAAAAAGCAATAACAGTTGACATAAAGAGAATGACAGGTCACCTCCTCAGCGATGGAGTCCTTGTAGTATCGCAGGCTGTGATCTGTCAGCACAAACCAATATTTCTTCCACTGCCGAGGGGAGAGGAAAAAGAGCAAGTTGGGTTATACAAAGTTCAAAGGCAGAGTTCTGTCACAGCAATCGCGCCCATCTAAAAAGAGCATATAACAGTCATCTGGAGCGCTGGAACACCGATGAGTTATTGAGAAATGAAAAATTAGTCACATATATTATCGAATACTCCCTCCGAGTCAGTGAAACCTGCTCTAGGATGCGGTAGAGTGTGCAACTGATGACACCCTCCCTCCCCATATATCATATAAAGATGCATGTCAAAAGCCTTCAGGCCCCACCCTGGTCTTTTAACCGTTCTCTATTGAAGCTTCCACATCAAAGTCTGGCCAGGTCTCTTTAAAGGCCATAGAATGCTACAGACATTCAAAAGTGCTTTAGGTGGACAGTTCAGATGCTGTTTGAACTAGCTACCGACTCCCTTCTTTGATGACTCCATCCCTCCCATTCATGAAGACACCAATGACGTGAAACTGTGTTTATGTTTTTTAAATGTCAACATTTGCTGTTTATTTGCTGCTCTGTCTCAGTCTGGAGTGTTAGTAATCTGATTCCTTCCTTAGCTTCAGATTTTTACTCAAACATCAGCAAATAGAAATGTCATTTTAAGACATTTGGCGACCTTCCTTTTGTTTCAAAGTTTAATTTGTTCCTCCTGGCCTGACTGATCCACACAGACAAGTTCAGGTTACCAGCTCATACAGTACCTGGCCTTGCTCATCCAGCTTCACCATCCAACCTTTTTTGAAGTTCAGCAGATCCGGCTGTAAAGAAAAAAATTAAGTATAATGAGAAACCATCTCTGAATGAATATTCAAAAATGCATCTTGGTGTGTCCACAATGTTTCATCATGCAAGATGACCTCAGAGGTACTCAAAAATGCAAATACTGTGTGTCAACCCATTTCATATTACTCTTTGACACTGTAGCAGTAGCAGATTATCACCACTTACCTGAGCCTTTAAATACAATGATAAAAGGTAACAAAGATAAAAGCAGACCATATTCGCCCAAAACATAGCAAAAAATAATTCCTTACTCTTTTTCTTAATTGTTCAAGTGCAAAAAGTTGTATTCTCATTGTTCAGGTTAAGAGCAGGACAAACACATGCTCAGTCAGTCAGCTGAGGGTAGAAGTTGACCCTACCGATGGTTCAGACAAATCAAGCAGAGGATATGAGACCGTTTCAATGTGGGCCACTGGCCAGGGGCAACTTCTGCCAGTTTTACTGCCGTTCTGTGCTACTCTAGCTGAGTATGCGGAGTCCAGTGCTCAGTATTGCTGTACTCTGCTGTGATTCCACACAGTGGGAGAAACACACACACACACGTGAACAGTGCCCTTATGAAGCAGTGGTAAATTGTGACACACACACACACACACACACACACACACACACACACACACACACACACACACACACACACACACACACACACACACACACACACACACACACACACACACACACACACACACGTCTCTCTTCACCAGCAGACAGACATATAACAGCATAATAACAACGCGCAATATGGGTGCAATGAAAACACGCAGAGGGCAAAAATCTGAAAACGGAGGTAGCAGGAGGAGGAGGATAACCTGGACAGGAGAGGGAGAAGAGGGGGCTGCACTGCCCCCCGCAGCACGGAGGACTGCCCTACAACATCCACACCCTCACACACCCACACCAAGGCCAGAGAAACAGTGTTAGTCTTGAAGAGAAAGACACTTTCAACTACAATGGAAATATATCACAGACCAAGATATGAAGTCTTCTCATGCATTTTCAAACTGGATGGTCAACAGCTCTACCATATAATAATGTGATACGTTATTGCTCCCTATGGGGAAATTGTCTTTCCTCCAGGGATTTTTTTTTTACTTTATTGGCTTGTGATCAATTATAAGAGAAAGGAAATGGATGGAAGGATTAAACAGGACACGTTGAGTGTTCCACCTAAAGCTCCTACATGTAGAATATTTATCTCAATAAATCATTCTCAAATGAATTTTGATAGCATCGTATAGTGGCCATAAAAAAACGGGTTATTGTGGTGAAAATTGGTTAATTCTATGTGTTGCTTTCGACGTGTTAACTCCATTTGTCCTGGGGTATTTTTTGGCACAAAATGTGCAGGATTGACTTACGGCACAAAGATAGGGCCTCAACCAAAACAGAAAGAGGACTCACTTTGAACAAGTACAGTTGAACACGAATTGAGGGATGTCTGCCGAGACCTTTCTCAATCTTTTATTTCTCCTCACTCTGTTACCTAACCAAATCTAGCCCTGCAGCCCCGACAACAACCCAGTGACCTCTCTCAGCACAGCTAAAGGCCTGGCACTGATGCTGACCTTGGACCCTACAGCTTAGCAGAACAGCAGAGGTATTGTGTGGAAAACACAGTCCACACACAACACACACACACGAAACACCTTGAGTAAACAACGGTGGCTGATTCCTGGGTTTTCTCTTTATGACTTACTATTATGTTGTGTTGCAGGTTTAACTCACCTAGCTACCGCCGAGTCCTGCCATTCATTAACAAAATGCATAACATAACCTACTGGTTACAGAGACAAACACGCCTCGGTCACGGCGTGAACACATTTTCTCCACAAACACACCGCAACGACCACTACACCCTTACTTTGTGTGTTAATACTGGGCTGTAAAACAACATTACTTGGTTTCACATCTTCCAGCATCTGTTAGTCACAGAAGATGCTGTCTAGATGAACCCTGAACCTTGGTTAGGCCACAAAAGCGAGAGAAGAGTAGAGGCTCACCGTCATGACTGACTCGGTGGTCCGCCGGTCCAGGGACTTGGCTCTCCTCAGCGGGGGCAGGGTGGAGGGGAAGTCCAGACCCTGACCGAGGTCATGCCTCTGCTCCTGGAACAGACAAGCATACTACATTGTTTTTTATACCCTTGGATCGGAAAATAACTCACTCTAATGGTCAAACAGAGTGTGAGAGTCAATGTGCAGTGGATAAATGCCATGGCAAATGTTTTTTACTGTTACGGTCAAACATATGACATATATGAAATACAATAATCAGAGATCTTGACATTTAAAAAGCAGGATATAATCTAATTTGGTATGGGTTCGGGTGGGAATCAATATGCTGTGGATAAATGTCATGACAACCGATCCTTCCACATATTTTGCGAGGCTCAACCCAGCTCAGCACTGCACTGAACCAGAGAGAATGAAAACAAAGAACACACGCTGATAGAGTGAAGCAAAACATACCATCTCTAATTCTGTGTGTATGTAAGAGGGATTTGTGCACAATCGGGTGTTTGACAGCACCAATGAGATAAACAGAATGCCAATATGTGTGTGCAGTATGAGCAGAAAACCTTTATCTTTCATCTGTACCTGATTGTGCCACAGTTAAACATGATTGACAAAGCTGAAGAGATGGGACAAAAAAGGAAAGTGGTAAACTGTGATTTTGAGAACATTTTGCAGTCCGTCTGTGACTTTCTGCCTTGGTGTCCTGGGTCTCTGTGCTCCTATAGAGGGGTTTTGAGCCGCTCCAGCCCAAGCAGAGAGGGCCGGGGTGGGAAAGGGAAGCACAATCGCCAGGGGAATCCCACCACAGAATGGAAACTGGAAATGAATACAGCGCACGCTGCCGACCTCTGACCTCCAACCAAAACAAAGGCAGGACAGAGGGAGGGAGAGATGGAGGGAAGAGGGCGAGGGTGAAGGGAAAAGATAGGGGAGTGGGGGGAGGTGCTGGGACGGAGAGGAAAAAACCCACAACACATGCTGGTAGGTCAAACGCCGGGCTCGCGTCTGTTCTGCCGCGTGACGTTGTTTCAAAGCGCTGTTTACATGTCTTACCGCATCCATTGTAAAGCACTACACAATGTTGGCACTGTTGGCATGAATATGCAACCACACACACACACACACAGCAGTGTTACCTCTCTGTGGAAGCGCCTGTGCTCGCTGCGGCCCTGTCTGGCTCCACTCCTCACTGCCTCCTCCACCTCCATCCTCTCTGCGTTCTCCAGCTCCAAGGCCTCCAACTTCTCAATCACGCCGGAGCGACTGGAATCAACACACACACACACACACACAGTTAAAGAAAAACAATCCCTTCCATCTCTCTTGTTAGCTCTTATTCTATTTCTTTGCCAGCCTCTTACATGATGCTTCTATGGTCACAGGATTATTGAAAGGGCACCAAGGCCCTCACCTATGCACTCATTAAGTTTGGTTGCTTGTATTTTTTGGTAATCTGTGATGGGGTATCTGCAGGGCTCAGAAAGCAAAATGTAACTTTTTAAGACGTTTTTAATGCTGCCTGGAATTGGATTTAAGACCAACAACCAAACCAAAACAAACAGCTGGTAAAGGAGACACCAGGAAATAAATGGTTTATAGACATGTTGTCCAATATGTTTAACAGATTGTATCAATATCAATCCAAGAGTGGACACGCATTTGGATCAAACATAAAGCCCCAGTAGGTAGGTTTTATTAGTTGACTTTTTTTTTTGAATACAGCAAAAGTAATCCTCATGTTGAGTGAACATAAATGAGTAAGATAATCAGTCAGAATCTCCTCAAATACTGACAAGTGCCATTGCTCTGCTATTTGCTTTCAAAGTAAATTTTGTGACTGTGACCAATTGATGCAAACTCTGAACAGGAGGGCGTCACCCGGTGCTGTCAATCACCTGTCGCTCATTGTCACTGGCTGGATGGCTAGTGGAGGGAGGGGAATGGGGGGAATGGGGGGAAAGGGGGGATAGGGGTCGTTTTTTCCTGCGGCTTTAATGAGTCCAACTGGAAGTGCAAGTAATGTAATAAAACATAAGAAAATAAAACCGACACTGCTGCCGGTCCCACATCTCACATCTTTCGGTGAAACTACACAATTCATGGCAATTGCCTTATTTCATTGGCTGTACTTTCCAACTCTGCCTCAACTAAATATCACTAAATGTAAAGATTCTGTCAGTACAATTGTCTAATTTTATAGCTGCATTAAAATTTAAATCTAACTGAAAAAGTAAACCTGCATAATATTGTGCAAAATAAGACCTCAAATGACTGTATTCAGGGCATTTTAATGCCTTTTAAGGCCTTACATTTAGACAATTTAAGACTTTTTCAGACTTTTTAAAAACGACCAGTTGATACCTTGCAGATATAAAGCTTATTCTACTGCATTTATTGTAAATTGTTCTGGATAAGTGTATCAGCTAAATGCCTAAAATGAAAATGGAAAGATCAAGGGTAGCAGTCACAGTGATCTGACCACAACAAACAGTGAAGAGGGCCATGATGTTATGCAAGACAGAACAACAGAGTAAGTCAAGAGGTCAAAAAGCATCTGATAGCTGAACAATAAGCATCAATCAGACCTACGCTGGTATAGGCTCTTAATGAAAAACTAGTCCTTTGGTAGACCTATCTTATGGCAAGGTGGTCACACATCAGAATGAACATTGGACCGCAGATCCAAGGATGAGATATTGACCGAGGACGGCCTCTGCTCATTGGTGTTTACCCGCAGACTTCCTCAAACCCTGTTCAGACAGTGAAACGGTACACTGCCAGCTTTGACACGTTCCCACACATAGGCCTTTTGTTAAACGGTGGAGGAATTCATTTTACGGGGAGGAAGAGAGTGAGAGGCAGTGGGAAATATTAAATTACTTGTTTTTTTCCCCCCTAAATGCTGCCCTTATTTGGGGACTCCTCGGCCAAAGCTGCCCTCCTTAAAAGGCAATGAGGGAGAGAGGAGGAGGAGGAGGACAGAGTGAGGGGCATTTAAGTCGCATGGTCCATGACTGCGTCCCTGGCTGCTGGCTGGGCATGTCTGGGACAGTGTGTGTGTATTTAACAGAGATGCCGTTTCCCCGAAAAGCTCAAACTGGCCCAAATGGACCAGTTATCTGTTTATGGGGCCGACTTTGGGCACTCTTCCTATTTTCCCTCTCCTCCTTTTCCTTTCGGGCCTGGCATGGATGGAGTGGACTGAATGGAGCAGGAAGCTGGCTCTGGGAGGAAAAAGATGACCCCCCCCCCCCCCCCCCCCCCTCCCCCCTCTCTCTCTCTGATGTGTGTGTGTGTGTGTGTGACCTATGACCTTTCCGAGAACAGCACCAGGGGCCGAGAGGCAGATTACTGAATGGAAAGTACAGAGGCTGTGTGTTTATACAGTGTATGCTTACACTGAGTACGACTGCTGATAAAACATATAATTAAAAAAAAAAACTGGCAGGGAGAGGCGATTGTTAAGCAACAAAGAAGAAAAAGAAGAAGCACACACGCACAAACACACACGCAGAGGGAAATTCAAAGCAGAGCATCACAACACAAATCCCGGCATGTCTTCATTTCACCAAATACGGCCTTTTCTCCTCCCCTGCCCTCCGCTGAAAACACACCAGTTCTGAGAGCGTATCATCAAGCGAGCATCAAAAGCGTAAGTGTGTGCGTCACTGGACTCTGTGTGTGTGTGTGTGTGTGTACATGCCTTTAAAAGGATAAGCCCGCCGCTCGAGTATTTCCAGACCACAGTGTCTGTGAGCGTGAAGCTGGCATTCCGAGAAGGCAGTCCACTAACCTGGTTCACCAGGCTAAATCAGAGGCTGATTAAATGCTTTACCTGGCAGCGGGGACGGCAAGGTGTAGACAGGCTAAATATAGCTGGCCTCTCCTGCACTCCTGTGTGTGTGTAGTTCTAGTTTCATTCACGGCTAGAGAAGGCCTCTCTGTCACTTAAAGAAATATAATCCCGGAGGAGCAAGACAGCTAATCTGTCCTGGGGTTAGACCAATATATCGGGTTACCAATGTGTGTGGTCGATATTAGCCTTTTATAAAAAACTGTATCGGTCAGCCAGTGTCGTCCAGTTCTGATATGATGGATATGATGCAGTTCGTTTGATAACATATTTACTGTATAATTGGTCTCCAAAAAAATAGAAACAAAATCCACTGGACTTAAAATAAAGAGCTGTCAGTTAAGTTTAGCTCAACTGGATTTTGTTTCTATTTTTTTGGACATCTTACAGCCTGGATGACTGGAATGAATCTACACAGATGTATAATTGGTCAACACTACACTGGTCGTCCATGCTGAAATAATTCAAATGTAATTCTAAGTAATTCTAATGCAACATTTTAGTCAGATTCCACACAAGTGCGCATAAATATGTTTTATTATTATTATCCTTGGTTTCAATGAAGTGTTTGAGTGTCATGTGGTTTAAAGTTTTTTGGCACGAAAATGGTCATATTTAAATAAATTGAATATAGGTACAAAATGTCAGCTATAAGCAGCATGAATCTAATGTTATCGGATTTCAAAAACACATACTGGTCAAAAGGGACAGTTATATGACGGACAACAGCGGGACAGACAGAGCAGGCACTGACCTCCTCTCGGGGCTGAGGACAGCCTCCCTCTCCTGCCTGTCGGGGCTCCTCAGGCGGCTCCTCTTCTCCGCCTTCCTGGCCTCGGCCTCCAGGCGGCGGGAGCGCGCCGTGTCGTGGTGGCCGTGGGAGTAGCCGCCCCGGTGCGTGGTCGGGTGGCTGTCGGTGCTGGTCACCGTGCTGCCGCTGGCGTCCGAGTCCAGCGAGCTGACCGAGCCGCTGATGTGCGAGCCGTTGGAGAGCAGGGAGCTGCCGGAGGGGAAGGGGTCGCTGGGGGCCGGGGAGAGGCAGCGCGGCACGCCCCCGAGGCTGGAGCAGGAGCCCGTCGGCGAGAGCAGGTCGCCGGGCGGCTGGGGCGCCGAGCCGTGGAGCGGCGGGACGCCCCGGTCCACCTCGTCGCCGTTCACGGAGCCGGCGTCGGAGCCATGGCCCACAGAGGCACAGTCACCTGGTCCAGAGACAGAGAGAAGACGCCCGGAAACATGATAAGAAATGCTGCTTGACTTACAAACACACATATACTGATGAAAAGATGACTATACCACCAATTTTCTATGAACTTTTTGCTAGCAGAATATTGTATTTTATTTTTACCCACTATTCTTATCTTTAGAATATCCTCAACCTTTTACTTGTTTCAATCCATGTTGTGAGTATGATTTGCTTTTATTTGATTGCTGAAGCACTTAGTAAACTCTTTAAAAAGTGCTATACATACATAAGAGATTACTCTCATTATAATAACATAGGAGATAATGGTGTTGTTCCTCCCTACCTGCAGGGGGCAGTGGCGAGCCCAGCGGCGGCAGGTCAGCAGCAGACCAGACGGCGGCCCCCTCAGCCTCTCTCTGGTTCAGCTCCTCCTGCCAGATGATGGAGCTGGAGTCTGGAACCTTCTCGGCCTCGGGGATGCCGGAGCCCGTCACCGCTACCTTGGCCGGACCTGGCTCCTGGACACACGAGAAACGAGAAAAGCCACAAACGATGGAATATGATGAAGAAACTATCAGCATGGTTGGAACATGTCTTTAACCAATCAGATTGCTTGGGTTAAAGCACCTTGTTGTGTAAGCTGTATGGAGGATTACCTGGGAGGTGGTGGGCTCCACCTTGCGTTTCTTCTTCTGGTTCTGTTTGTTGGTCCTGGGATACACCACCAGTTGTTCGCTCCACCTGAAGACGGGCAGAAAAGAGGCGTTTTTGACTCATCCATGCCACCCTGCCCTGCCCTGCCCATCATCACACACATAAAACACAACTTACCCATTGATAATCTCTTTGTTCTCTCCTCTGATGAAGTACTCCTGGTCCGGGGTGATGATGCACAGGGCGTTCTTCTGGCCCGTCTTGGGCTCGGCATCAATGACGTCTGTGCATAGGTTCATGTTCACCGTGCCCTGGGGCAACGTGCTCGGCTGGGGGACAAACAACACTGACATTTAACTTCTAGACTGAATTTATTAGAGCCTGTATTTTACCCTTTGAACTTTAATGATCTCTGTGCGGAAATATGGCCGTTGCAGCCGCAGATAATAGGATACAGCAAAGAAAAAGTAGGATATCAAAAGGAATTGAACAAATGGAGAGTATTAAACATAATGCCACTGACAATTACACTAGAACATATTAATAAATATATGAATGGAAAATATACGCTACCAGTCAAAAGTTTGGACCCACCTGATGGAATGTACTATGTTTTTCATTATCTTAAAGCCATTTTGATCTAAAGGCTTCTGCTTAAATGCTTGAAATTTGTTTTTTTAGACAAATATAAATAGTAAAGCCTTTGCCTTTCCATCAAGGCAAAGGGCGGCTACTTTAAAGAATCTAAAATATAAGATAGTTTTGATTTGTTTAACACTTTTTTTGGTCACTGCAAAATTCCATTTGTGTTATTTCATAGTTTTGATGTCTTTACTATTATTCTAAAATAGTAAAAATAAAGCAAAATGCGTGTGTCCAAACTTTTGACTGGTAGTGTACATATTCACTGTATATGTGCAGTGTGTGCAAAATAATAGCAGTGTAACAGATACTACAACATAAATTAAAAATGTGAAAAAATATGTGTGATTTTAGAGAGGAGCTTTCACTTTCTCGCTGGTTTGTTTCCATATCGGACGGGTGGCCGCCCCAACTAAACACTGCTATCACATTCCATATAGTTACAAACTCAAACAAAGAGGATTTGAGGGGGAAAAACATGACTCAGTAATGTACAACATTTCATAGGCTTCATAGGCACAATAACTCTCTCTTTCAGTCCTTCGGTTTCTCCTCTGCCTTTCTTGCTCGGAGGACACGTCAGGCCTCGGCTGTACGGTCGCGCCGCTGTTATCAACCGCTCACCATGGTAACTGGGGAAATCTTTCAGTTGTAGCGCCTACTGAGTGAATAGGGGGGATGACAGCAATGGGAGGCTGGACTAAAGCTGCTTTGTGTGTGTGAATGTGTTTGAGCGTGCGACCAGTGTAGACCAGAGGGCTATGTCTCTGTTTTGTACACCAGCTAGGGGACTAAGAAGCGCATTTCTTATACTTCTTTTCAGAGAATCCCAATGCGCTACGCTGACCATGTGATAACAATAATCCATCCCCTTCCATCTCTGCTGCACAATCTGTTCCAATAAAATGCTAAGACAATCCCTTCCATATTCCTTGGGTTAAAAGGACAGAGGAAATATGGCCATAACCTGGTAGTAAAAGCAGAAAAGTTGTTCAACCAGCCATTTGGCAATAGACCAGTGTAAGCTTCATCCGTGTTTTGGGCGGCTGTGTAATGAACTCATTGTTATTTCTACCTGATAACTTATTGTCTCGTCAACATCGGAGAGCAGAATTCCCCTAAACTTCCTCTCAGACCCCCGTGCTTTCTGTGCGCGTCTGGTCTGAATCCTGCAGCGTCGTTATCAGGCTTTGCTCGGCTCTGCCTGCTACAGATGTAAAACAGGTGCTGGTTCCCCTCTCCAGCTCCTTTTAAGGCCATTCAACACAGATCCAGCTTTATTAAGATCTGCCTGTAAACCCCCGGGGGCTGCCAAATATGGCAATTACATCGGGTCGCACTTTAGAACTCGGAGGCTGCAGAAGGATTTGCTCCACTAGAAAGAGAGTAGACAGTTTGAGAGAGAACATCGAGGCTGCTTAGTGCTGCTGAGGGCAGGGGGCTGAGAACTGCTGAACCCCGCAGTGGGGTAACACTCCTGCCACGTCAATGTTGTAGTGACATCTGTAGAGACGGGAATGGTAGCACGCATACAGTTCTTTAACACGCGTGGAGAAAAGCTGACAGGGTATTACGCGCCCTGGTACTATATTACCACTATGACTGAAACACAGATTTCTAGCTGTTCTTTATCTGTACTGATGCAGCTTAAACCTATGGCCTGGCTCTTCTAGGCTTTATCAGGCCCATAAAACTCAAGTAGCTTAATCATTTTCATTGTCAGCAGGGGAGGAGAGCTTCAAGATAGGAAAAACTTATTTTCTGTCGAGTTCTATAATCCAGTGCCCTAGCTTTCAAAACAGACACATAGATTCTGTGAGGAAAAACGTGATCGCTACTTCAACCTACGAGACTAGGACAATAGCTGGAATGGTAACAATGAGGCTGCAAGCAAAATGTCCATTTAGAAAACTCCATTAGCTACAATAATGGAGTGATTTGATCCAGCGACTACTCGTCATGGTCAGTGTATGGGGTCAAGCAAAGATTAGGTTGACCCTGATGCTGACCTGTGTTTGTTGCCGTTATGGTGAAGCCAGAATTTTCAGAATTCCAGCTGACCCTGGTTCTGTGCAATATAAAGGCAACTTGTTGTTGCTTAGAAACTGCCCTCTGCTACTGGCACCAAAACAAAGGAGATGTATCTGCCAAGGCTGCCATTCAAACGCAGATGAATTATAGCGGGTTTGATTTCTACACAACCGATCCAATCCCATATCCTCCGATTGTGTCTGGCTTCCATGGGGCTGACTATTTTTAGCTCCGCAGCGGGATATTATTAAAAGTAACGACTTTCTCACAGACTCTTCTTGAGATTTCAGCCTCTCAGGGAGCATGACACGACAAGAAGCAATAAAACACAACATGAGACTGAACTACACAGAAACAATACGGGCCATGGTAGTCTATCAAGTAAAATGTTTTTCATACTAAGCAAGTACATAATTCGTAATTATAGTAAATACATAAAATTATCCACTGAATATGTTATCACCACGACTTGGCTACTGCAAACAATTACCCCCATGCTAAACTCTGGGGTATTTATAAATGCAGCCCAAGCCCAATAGTAAACTGTTGAAACCTTCCAAAAAACACTGTAAAAACGGTGTGAAAAGCCCAACTCAGCCAGCTTTAGAATTAAGTGGAGTACACCCACTCTATAAATGAGAAATCCTCCGGGAGGCTTTTACAGGCCAAAGCCAGTGGCAAGTCCCGTCAGAGACGGCCGCAGCAGGCTGTGTGCGGAGTGGAGGCTGCTGTTTTATACGGCATATGTGCCTCGACACGCAGCGCCCTCCGTCAAAACTCTCGGCAAAACTCCCAGCGCTTAACAGACAGGAACTGCCAGTCTAGCTTCTCCTTAACCCCCCCCCCCTTTCCCTGCTAGGGCTGCCATGTTGGAAATGCCTACAGAAAGTCATAAAGCGGCATCCTGGATTCAACATCTGGCAGATGCAGTGGAGGTGTATACTAGCCTAGGGATGGGACAGTACGCTTATCTCACGATACGATTCCATATGTGATATGGAGGTCACAATTCAATACAACCACAATACGATGTAATAAATAAAACTTCAACAACAAAGTATGACTGTGCAGAATTCTGTTTATTTCTGAGCCACAAATCTTTCTAGCAATGGCATTGGCTGCTAATGTAAGCAACAATTTAAAAATGTCATTACAAAGTGCAAATAATATAATTTCAATGAGAGTTTATGAAATTGTGATGGTCAAGCGTCTCATTTGTGATTACTACAGCAGAATAAAATGTAACTAATATCGCGATTCATTTTTCTGCCCCACGATACGCATTGTCACATTTTTGTATTGTGATATACTGAATTTCGATATATCGTCCCATCCCTAGTGTATACAGGACGATGTGGCAGGTTGGGGCGATTCTGACCATGTGACCGAATGACAGAATTGCTTTTAGGTTCCTCAAAGATGAGGAAGGACAGAAGCGGCTCTGGAGCGAAGCGGCGCGCTGCGTGACCTTTCCTCCCCCTTCAATGTGTTCTCGTGGTCAATGACCTTTTAACCTCAATACTTTCCGGGTGGTCTCACTCAATTTCCATCCCTCTCAGCAAATCTGTTTCTCCACGACCCGTCTGTCCCGCTTTTATGGTCTCTCTCCGCCCAGCCATTTAACGTTATCCTTCACGCCGCCTAAGCAGTGTTGTAACCTCTCTTAACTATTCCCCAAACTGTCTGACCGTCGGACGCATTACCACCCGCCCCGTCCCCAGCATCATCAGAGCTGGGTGCTTGCCGTGGCGGGATGCGTGTGGAATGTCTGGGTCTGGGGCATATCTGAGCGTTTCCCCTGTGGTTTCGAGGGGCGAGTGCTCCCTTTCTCCTGCTCTCTGTGGTCCTGGGGCTGCGAGCTCGCTGCAGTTCACCAAATAAGGGCATAGGAGAGGAATGCTGGCGAAGACCGGAGAGCATCTCTCCCTCTCCTCATGGTTAAAATAGTTCAGCTTCAAGAGGCCACCGCTTCGCATGTACATAGCGCCCTGCTGTCTACTGGTCGAAAAATAGCAACCAATGTCATCACTCCCTGGACCTTGGTCTTCAAAATCATTAAAAAGGTTAAAAGGCTTCGCTGTGTGAAAATAGGCTGTTCCTTTGACTAATATAAGACACATTTGCGCTTTTCCAGGACGATAAGATCTGGTAACTTGGTGACCGGGACCTGGTCACTGGTCGTCCTATTCATTGTTAATGTTTGCAGTGTTTCCATCTATACCCACAAAATATCAGTTGGTTGCCGACTTTGACCGCCTCGGCTGGCTCAGAGTAGAGGAATTACTAACAATCACTTTAAGCATAATAAATACCCTCATCCTAGACCATATTGAGCCTTTTATGGAGACAGGCACACAGGGAATCACAGTTGCAATATTGCGCATAAAAAACACAAGCCAACCAAATTACAGTCCTAGACAAAGACGATGCCAGGGCATTCCAGTCTAGTCCGACAAAATACCAAACAAAAAAAAAAGAAAGCGATCTACATCATCTTAAGAGTGAGACGAAAAGAGCAACCTCATTACTCTTAACAGCAATTCAAATGATCAAGCATCCAAATAAGCAACGAGCTGGTAAACACATTAACTTGCTGATTGATGTCAGTTGGTAACATCTTAAACATTGTCATGTGGCTGGCCGGTCCTCAGCTGGCCGCTCGTCTGAGAGTCAAAGAGTTAATCTGATCACTGGAACAATGGCCCTTTTATCACTGGTCACTTCACCCATTAAAGGGATACTTTGACATTTTGAATTTCAGTTAGTTTTCCTGGCCATTACTGATTGAAACTAAAGGGAATAACTAGCTCATGCTTGCACACACAGATTCCCCCACAACACATGACAAGTGAAGGAAAATTCAAAATGTCAAGGTATCTCTTTGATCCACTCCAGCTGGAGTATCGACTGCAAGGGAAACAAGCCCATCTCTTCTTAGATGGACAGCTACACAATTATGACTTGAAGTGATGAATCCCATTATTTAGCTAGATCTTGTGATCACAATTATTAGTCTGGCCTTGAGCAAAACACTGAATCCCTACCAAGGGTTCTGTAGCTGACCCTGACCCTTGACCTCTGACCTCCCTGGGATCAATCGATTATCACGAAAATATGGCCAATATTCTATGATAGTTAATTGTGGAAACTAAAATGATGATACATGATTCATTTTGCAGCCCTACCCTCTGCATGAACCTCCTTGGCCTGATAGGCTTAGCTGCTCTGTTGGAGATGAACAGCAATAAAAGGGGAGATAATGTGATCAAAAGAGGAATAAGACTGCCAAAGACAGAGCGGGTGGGTGTGGCTTCTGTAAATCTCTCCACTGTATAAGAGCGACAGGAGGGGGATGGGGGTATCCGGCACATAATGTATACACCCCCCCCCCAGCCCAAAACAAAGCGTATCTGCCCTCCACTGCCAGCTCAAGCCTTTGGGTAAACAATGACGCGCTTGACGAGCTCAACATCAGAAATTAAACGTGTGGTTATCAGCTCAGAGTTTTTCGGAGAATTCCTATCCTGGGGGTCCCGAGCACAAAGCGGCCATTTCCCTGACCCAGTTTTCCTGCCTTTTGGAGCGCTCTCCGGGCAGATGAAAAGGCCGAGGGACAATGAGGCCGACAGTTTTGGAATCACCGTTACAATGAGAGGAAAACACAATTACACACACCGGCGTGGGTGTCACTGGAAACGCATGACACAGTGGAAACACGCACGCAAACGCACGCAAACACACGCAAACACAAACGCGGTTTCCTCCCTTTGTCATCGCCGGCAGATCAATGACAATATGAAGGGATTCACCAAGCGTGACTTCAAACGTCTCCTCTTGCATCACCAAATGGCTTCTACACCCACACACAGGCAGAGTCGGCCGATCTCGAAGCCTCAAAGCTCATCTCCTTTCCCCTCGCAGTTCTACTGACTCGCAGGAACAGAGCTGCTTTAACGAGGCCCTCTCTTTCACGTATACAGAGCTAATAAAGAAGTGGAGTTAGGTTAATATTCTGTGGTTGCTTGTGGGAAACCCCCTGGCTCAACACATGCGAAAAACAGAAAACCAAATAAAAAGTCAATGTATGTGTGTCTCTGGCAGGCTAGCTTGAATGTGCGGCCCCCAGTGTTTACACACAAGCAGTCTAATCTCCAGCCTGATCAGCCGGTATGGGTTTGGTCACCCGTGTCACATTCCCGCGGCGACACGCTACCAGCATAAACATGGGCTTAGTGTGGGCACCGAGAGGTGACTTCCCAGCCGCTCTGTCCTCTCTCTGGTTCTCAGACCCTTTTCGCTCCACGTCACAACACTTATCTCCATTGGTCTATTTACCGCTCTATGAACTAATGTATGACTTTCCAGTGGCCAGGTTTCCGGTGAGGTGGCGCATTTTCAACATCGCTGACTTTTTTTTTCTACCCCCCCACCCCCACCCCCGAGATAAGCCTGTAGTACAGCCATCACCTTCCCAGGTAGGCCTGATAAGCCTGTCTTAGGCTGGGGACAAACTACGCAACGGAACAGACTGAAGTACACACATTTGACGACAAGTTGGATTTAGGAATCACACAATACCCTTGTTTTCACGCCCCAGTGTGGCTCAAACTCAAGCTCTCACACTACTACAACCCAGAACAAACATGGACGTAGAGCATTTTTGTTGCCACATTTCCTGTACTTTTTTCTTTGTGTCATGCACAACTCATGCATTGCTGTTCAGATCTGAATGGCTGACCTGCTAACTCTACAGGAGTACGTCAAGATTTGTCCAGAATTGAGTCATAAAAATCAAACATGTAATAATTGTAATTGTCCTGACTGGGAGTCACAGTCACTTGAGAGGCAACAGATTAAAGTCCTGAACCAGCATAAGCTACTAGATCATCCTAGCCTAATACCGGCTTGGTCCGATCTTGAAAATCAGCTGTGATGCCATATCGTGGCTACAATCACCCTGAAACTCATGTGGTGTGTCTCCAGCCCTAAGTTCAGTTTCACAGCCTGGCCGCTATGGGACAATAGGAGAAGACTCTGTGTGGTTTTGTTGACGGCGGACAGGTCGCGCTACTCACCGATTCGTCCAGGGCGAAGCGCAGGCAGCCATGTTCGTACAGTACAAAGAATCTCCGCTGCCATTTCTGTCAGAAGAGAGACATATACCGTCTGATTAGCCCGATTATGAACCAGAGTAGGTGGTTAATGAGTCACAATAACCATGATAGGCCACTCTCTAACCAAAGAATATGTTTCTTTCAGAACTGACAAAGGCTATTAACCCTTTTCTCCTCAACAGACCAAAAACAATGAAGGGTTCAGCCTTACTTTTCGTTATCTCACAGGGGGCTGTAGGCCGTAGCAGTTAATGGAGCTTGTGTAACATACCACTACAGTACATTTCCATGGAGTAAAGGGAAACAAGAGCAAGTATACACACCCATCCCCCCCCTACTCCACAAATGTGTAGGCCTACATGCACGCTCTTACCCGGGATCTCTGCATAGGATTGTCAAAGTCAGTTCCCTCGGGGGCCAAGCACAGCCATCCACCATAAATAGGTTTAGCCTGTAAAAGAGAGAGAAGGGGGGGGGAGAGCAATTTAGGCAATCATTAAAACTGGAAGAGAGTGTGGGCTGGAGGGGGGTGGGAGAGAGGGGGAGATGGTGTAAGTATAAGAGAGAGAGAGAGAAGCCTTTTGGGGTCCAGATGTTGCCTCTCCTCTCACAGTGCATTTTGCAACCACACAAAACCAGTTAGGGAGCCTCTTGGTGTAATCAACTCTGTTTGATGACATGCTTGAGTGCCTCTCCTTCCCATTTCCTCACAACAGATGAGACCAGAATGACCGACACCGACTGACTGATCGGCATAATCAAAACAAACAGACAATACCTGCACACACACACACACTCACTGATTCACCTTCTGGCCTTGTTGAGCCGCAAATTACTGAAGTCCAATGGAAACAAAGAAGTTCAAAAGATGTGGAAACGTATAAAATAGCCCACTCCCATTGACCTCTTTAAATGGCTGCTCTTTGCTTTCCATTAACACTGACAGTCTGTCTCTCTGCTTTAAGTGTTAACCATTAGCAAGCAGCTCTCATACCCGTCACCCCCCTCCCTCCCAACCTCTTCCACCAAAGCCAACTTCAATGTCTCACCTGGAGCACAGAAGCATCTGATTATTAGTGTGCTATTCGAATGCTGGCCCTGTTGCTGCTCCGTGTCACTGCATGCCTGCCATAAATCTATACATGCCTTGTTTGAACTTGCATAGACGCGCCTATGGAGACAGCTCAGACAAATTGAAACCATTTAAAAAGGTGATTTTGGAGAGGAAGCGTGCTGTGACCCAGATAAATCAAATCGCTCTGCTAATTTGGCAGAGGATGACAAATGATTTCACTCATGTCCTGATGCTCACAGCACACGGAGAGGTTGAGAAAGGTGGAGAGAGCCAATACACAGAAAGGGAAAGGGGGAAAAGAGGGAGCAGCTGTTCTAGAAACCCGGAGAGGAGCGGCAACAACACGTCGCTGCGTATGCTCGCGCACTCGCAAAAACACACAGTGGCCCCGACTTCCTCTCCACTGGTCCTGCAGTGACCCCCGCCGCCCTTCCCGCCTCCTCCCCCCTCCCCAGCCCACATCGCCTGCAGAAATCTCCCCCGGCTCTCAACCCCCGGGCCCTCCCACCGGCAGTGAGGTTAACTCTCCATTTCCTCCCCAGCACAGGCCAGGGGGGGGGGCCTGGGGGTGAACTGCTTATCCATGGGAGCCTGTCGTCCAAAAGGTAACTCTGGAAATCAGGTTTGTTCTATCAGGGGCAGCGTTGACGTTGGCTAGGCTTATGGGTGACAAAAACAAACACAGCTGGGTGTGACACCAGAAGGGACCCATATGAAAGTCATCCCATTATCACAATAGTGATCCTAAATGCTAAAAGCCCTTGCAGTGACACTGCATCAGGCTGGGCCAGTGCCATGGATATGGGCTATAGGCTATTTGGCGCAGAGTGTTGGCATCTATCATTCTGTGGTGACAAAACCTTGAGAATAGCCCGCAGTCAGTAACTGCCTTGGAACATTTGGTAAGCGTTAATGCTATAGGCGCTGTAAAGCCAAGTGTTTGACTCAGCTCTGTGACCGGTGCCTGTAACCTTGCATAGTGAGACGCTGAGCAGCAGCCTCTGGGAAACTCTGCTCCGGTTTCCCAATCCCACACTTCCTCTCACCAGAGCTTCCTCCCCTTCCCTCCCTCTGACTCCTGCTCCTCAACTCCCATCATGTCCCTGCCTCTCTCTCTCTCTCTCTCTCTCACAAACCTTAGCCTGCATCCTCCATCATCACCCTGCCTCCCACTGCCTCTCCCGGAGAGTGCGATCACTTTTCTCTTTTAACGGTGCGTGGGGAGGAACCGCCAAGGCCGAGGAAGATCTCGACTCTCCGCTGACAAATCACTCATGTGACCGAATGAAAACCGTGACAACAGATTAAACAGAGTTGGACCTCGCGGGGAAATAAAACGTCTTTTAGGAGTACACGGGCCGAAATAAAAGAATGCGCTCTGGCTCCCAGCGGCGTCCCCTCCCCCGGCCTACCTTCTATTCTAGCAGTGTTGAACAAAGAGATTGTTTATATTGGATACTGTCCTTCCGACATTCAGCTCCCTTCCCTTTGGATAACTTTTCCATGTGGGCTATCTATTTCAATGTTGCATTCATAGTGCCAGATCTAACAAATGAATGGGGGGGGGGGGGGGGAGGCGAGAGGGTGAAAGTTAAGCTTGCAACTCCGGCTCCCTTTAAGTCCCAAATAACTCGCATTTAATTTAGGGCTCAAATTCACTTAGCCTAATGAGCCATTCATGGTGTTTTAACAGCATTACATAGCCGTACTGGAGCTTTCTTCTGACCAGTTTATTGAGTTTATCTCTTCTAAGTCAGGCTTGTAACGGTTTCTGAACACTGGTCACATCTTACAAAGCCCAAACCTCGTCTTATGCCCGTGTAACAAGGCTGTGAACTTTAACACTGTTCATGCGGTGTTATATAACAAGTTCAGGCCAATAAGGGCTTGTTGGTTAGGGCTAACTGGTTTGTGGACCGTCCAGTTGGAATCCTTCAGAAACGTGCTTGTGCAACTAAGTTCCCCGCTAATACTGTTCCAGTCGATATTGTTTGGATCGCTGACAGACTGGAGAGCATTTTCAAAAGCCTGTGGGTGGGTGGGTGGGACAGAGTGAAGAGCGAGGAGCGATGCCACATCTTCCATGGAGGCCGGTGCAGTGAGCCTCTCTGCTTCCACGGACGGGTGTCGTCATTGAGGCTTTTAGAGAGAGTGTGGGCCGGGTCGCGGGGGGATTAGAGGAAGTGATGTAACCTTAAGAAGACGCCTATCCTGACTCGGGAGTCTAGCATCAGAAAGGGTTAACCTGCAATAAACTTTAAGCAAGCAATAGACACAGGAGAAAAGCAAGCAAGCGTGTGCCCGCATGCACACACACACACACACACAGGCGAAGAGGATGCTGACGTTGCCGTTTGGCTCTTAAGCCATGTTCAAGGGCCCATCTGGACCTCATCGCCTGGGATCAATTACAGGATACAACAGAGACTAAACTAATGATCTGAGAGAGCGAGAGAGAGAGAGTCAAGGAAAACATGCCTATAACGCAATCTCCACAGTGTAATGGTGCTTCACGTTATCTCTGCCCCACTCATCCGCAGATAAAAGCATAGCTGGGGTGGTGACACCATGGATCACAGGCAGCCAACTGTGGCAAAACTAAAGTAGCCATAGCTTTCTAGAAAACCGCAGGAATTCACTTTCGCCAGTCTGATTCTGCCACACAGGAACAGAAAGGTATATGGGAGATGTGAAGGAACAGAGATGCGTTGTGTTTTGGCCAAAACAAACAAGCGCTCTACCCTCATTTTCTCTGCATCTTGGCTTGTTGTCATCATCACTGCTGTTTTCTGGCACAACCACTTAAAGGACTGATTCCAGCAAATAAAGGTGTATCTCTTGGACACCCTGTATCCACACTACCTAAACCTAACGTGATAACTAAACCATTAGGAGGGCAATTTCATACCTGTAAAAGACTTAAGAAGTAACAGATATAAAACAAGCAAGGCATTTACAAGCTACTAGGCTGTAGTTGTCAGCCTACATTCTCACGAGCTAGACAAGCTGGTTACTTTGCTACCAGCCAATAATTATTTTTGACTGTCCCAAGTTTGGCAGGAATAGCAGTTCTGCAACTTGCAATGGGTCTTCCTTGTTTTGTTACTGTGATTGGTAGTCTATCAAGGGGGTTTAAAACGGTACAAGGCATTAAGCAGCATAAGTGGAAACAATATTATTACTGGTCCTAACATTTAGCTTACCTGGGTCAAATCCTGGTCCGTCAAGAGATGCAACTCCCGTGGTTTGAAGCAGTTCTGACATTTACTTTTGTTGAAGATGTTCGCCTGGAATTTCCTACAGGAGTTTTCTTTTGCGGCAGACATTGTATTTCACCTCAAAGTCAAAGTCACCCGGATTTTCTCTTGAGAACTTTACCAACAGTGTAGTAGTAATCCCGTTGTTTTCTTGTGCGTCTCTTCTATCCCAACTTCGAAAAGGGCCCAGCACTCCGACACATTATCAAAAAAAATGACCGAACAGGCTTTTAATCGTGCGGGAACACAGTTCAAATCTGACGCTTCTTTTGTCTGTTTAGTTGTATCCAATTACCGCTTCCCAATAAATGATTAGCTGCCATCAAGCCAGCCTACTCATCACTCAGTCAGTGATGAATGCCTTTCAGTCCATGGCCTGCACCCACAAAGCCGAGTGGCGAGAGAGGTGGCTAATAACCCGCTAGCTTGCCAGTGGATTTCCAAATCAATAACGTGATGGCGCAAGCCACAAAAACAACATTTGCACCCAGTTATCGGCCTCAAGCTCCGAGGCGACAGTGTCCATTAAGTAACAACATACGCCCATCTGAAGGATAAAAGCCAAACGAAAGCTTGCCAGTCAGCTAGCAGGCTACTATCCCAGTCGCAGCAGTCAGTCCAGGCGAAGTTTACCCAGTGCTCCTTTGCTAGCTAGGGTTAGCCCAGTTAGCTAGCTCGCAGCCTAGCCAATGAAATCCTCTCCTGGCTAGCTTCTTCAACTTGACTTTAAAAAACGGAGGGTCCAAAAATCCAATTAGTCCCCGTGCTTCTCTCCCGGTTAAAGTCGCAGCATGCAGAGAAAGCACCTCTTGCCAAGTCACAGATGCCAAAATGGGTATTTAGGGTTTGATTCCATAACTAGCTCGGTTAGCAGCAGTGGGTTTATTTTCTTCTCTCCCAACGAACGGAGGAGGCGAGATCACACATTTGCTGCTGGAATTCTACGGGATCTCGCGATAACAGCTCACTGTCGCCGCCCACGGAAAAAGCATGGTTACTGAATGTTTGTTTATTACATTATTACTGATAACGGATTATCATTGATGTTTCTTTGATCACCGCTAGTCCTCTGTTAATGTTTATAATAGCACATCAACTGATACTATACTGCTTTGGCAACATGGGTTTCTCTCGTGCTATGCCAATGAAGCATATTTGAATTGAATTGAATTGAATTGAATTGAATTGAATTGAATTGAATTGAAACACCACATCAGATTCCACATCAGTTATAATGTCTCTGTAGTTTTACTTAAATTGGAAATTCTGATTTCTCTCAAAACAAGTTGAATCAGACTAATTATTGAAAAATAAATCTCGTGAGTCAGCCAACATTTGATAGAAACAATGGTCATCAGTGAGGTTGACAATGTCACGTACTTAGGAATCATCTTAGACTCACATCTAAGATTTGATAAACAAGTGAATAATATTTGCAAAAAAGTTAAATCAAATCTCAACTGCTTCAGACTCATCAGAAAGTATTTGCCATTCAGCACAGCCCAGCTCTACATGCATGCCATGATATTCTCACACTTATCATACTGCATCACTACCTGGTCACAAGCCTCACAAACAACTATAAAACCCATCATATCACTATATAACCAGACAATAAAAATCATGGACAAAAAACCAATGAGGTGGTACCATTGTCACATCTTGGAGAAACACAAATGTTCAGCTTCGAAAGCTTCATAAGCTATTCCAACTTAAAGCTTACTTTTAAATGCCTACATGGTCATACTCCTTCCTTGCTTAATGAATTCGTTACAAGACACCAGCACACCAGTAGAGTCAGCACACGGGCCTCAATAAACAGTAACTGTCGCATTGCAATACGCAAAACCTCATTTGGACAATCAGTCTTCCCTGTTAAAGGAGCAAAACTATGGAACTGTCTGCCCACTGAGCTGAAAATACAACACAATCTTAATGTTTTTAACAGAGGTATTAAATCATGGCTAAAAGAGAAACAACATTGTTCTCACACCTAATACTCCTGTAGACACACCTGTATTTTGTGTATTTGTGTATGTATTTTTGTGTATGTATTGTGTATGTATTTTTGTGTATGTATTTGTGGGTGTATTTTATGTCCTTTTTTTTTGTTTTTCTTCCGTTTCTTATCTTTTTTTTCCCTTTTCTTTCTTTTCTTTTCTTTTTTCTATTTTAACTTTTTTTTTTGTTTAAATCCTCCTGTGGACATTAAATTAACGTTTCGCTACAAACACTAAACACAGTGCATCTGGTCCTTGTGCATAAATGTATGTCACAATTCTAATGCTACTGTGATGTCCATGTCAAATAAAATAAACTTAACTTAATGCAGTCTCTAAACTACAAGGGTGAGGATAAAATCAGTTCTCTTACACACACACACACACACACACACATAGACACACACACACAATCACCACAGCTTTCTACTTTGTTTGTAGTCAAAAGCTAATTTAATCAAGGTTATCAAGGAGCTATAAGCATATTCAAGTTTGATCAATAACCACATTGCCACTTAGAAAAAACTCCCCAATTCTTTTAAGAGTTTAATTACAGGAAATTACATTACCTAAGGTCAATATTTAAACAAGGTGCTGAGTTTAAAATAGCAATACAATGCAATCAACCCAAAGTGCGGCTGAGACTTGTATGTATCCTGGGTTGGGGGGGCGGTTGCCACTCATTTGTCCTCCATCCCTTCATGTTGGCAACAAGGGGGCATGCCTCAGATACTATACACCACATATGAGTGTATTAATGGCTGACACAAGCACAGGCTATTATAAGCAGTGGGTTGCAGTGGACAGCGGCGGGCGGGTGGGACGGACGGACAGACAGAGAAGAGGGGACAGAGCCGTGTGAATGGACGAGGGACACAGAGGGAGGAGAAGGCTCTAATGCTCTGTTACCTCACTAAACCCGGAAAACACAGCCAGCCAGCCAGCCAGCCCGTCCCGCTGAAGGATTAGCCCCTTGTCCATGCTGTAAGTGAACCAAGAATAACACAGATTACAGGTGTGTGTGTGTGTGTGTGTGTGTGTGTGTGTGTGTTACAGAGAGAGAGAGAGAGAGAGAGAGAGAGGGAGAGAGAGAGAGATAGAGAGACTGTTGTGTGGTTGCTATAGCTCTGACTAACCCACTGGGATCCATGGATGTGTCAGCCCAAACATGGGGCTGAGCCGGCGTCATCATAAATCACATTTCTGATGTTGATTATGGCTTATAGCTTCAATGTGTTTTTCCCAAGTTAAAGTAGGGCAAGTAAGGTCATCCATTGCTTATAAATGTGAACCTCCCCGGTTGCTCCCCTCGGGGTATCCTATGACAATATCCTGGAGGTGACACAGTGCAAGGCATTTCTGTGGCCCGGGGCATGCAGCATATATTTAGCTGTTCTCCTCAGACACACTTTACATGGTAAGTGTGTTAGCACGGCTTCCCTCTGGGGTCCTGCACACACAAATATAGCAAGGAAAAATGTCATTTGTCACCATTATAAATGTACATTTGCTGTAGAAAGCAAATAAAGCTACAAATATAGATCCAATAACCAGTCTATGTGCAAATAAGTCTGTCCACTTAAAACTCCATAGGTTGAAACGTGACCTATATTTACTCTGATGTCACCCTTCCTTATGTGGATAGGAAGAGACACATGATACAGGGAACTGTATTGTTTCATAGCCTGAGGTTTATTCCTCTACTATTGTGGAAACACATTCCAGCGGAGGTTATTGTCTCGCACACAGATCCCGCTGATATACGTTCTTGCATTTTCTATAAAGCAGATGAATTATTTTTAGTGACGCCGTATCAGTTGACGCTATAAGTGCGGCCACGCCTTGGAAGAGCTAAAACATGATCCCAGATTTCCTGTCGGCGCAGAATGCAGGTCAGTAGGTCTGGAGCCGTGTCCTGTCCTGATCCTGTATGCTCTCTCTCTCTGCCTTCCAGATCATGGCTCTGCCCTTGGTCATGGTGTTGCCCCTGCTGGTAGTGGTGGCAGCGGGGGTGTACTACATCTACAACGAGGTCACCCAGTTCATGTCCAAGTCCCTGGTGCGGAACAAGGTGGTGGTGATTACGGATGCTGTGTCAGGGGTGGGGAGCGGTAAATGATGCCACTTGTCTTTTAAAGTTGAACTCATTACCTCTGCCAAAGATGTTTTGTTGTCACCCGTAAGTTTGTCTGTCTGTCTGTCTGCAGGATATCTCAAAAATATACAGATGGATTACCATGAAATTTGGTGGACAGATAGGCCTTGGGCTAAGGAGCAATTGATTCGACTTTGGTGGTGATCTGTATCTTCTTCATCTGATTTCTGCCATTAGACATTTATCTTTTCTAGCCATAACTATGAAACAAACAGAGATAGAGACTTGATCCTTAGCGTACGTTTGCAGCAGAGGTGTGACCAAGTCAACTTTGCTCGAGTCCCAAGTCAGTCTCAAGTCTTGAGGCACAAGTCTCAAGTCATGTCCATGTCATTAATGTCAAGTCTCAAGTCTAAATGTAGAACAGCAAGTCAAGTCAGAACAAATCAGGAGTCCAGTATCAATTTAATATCGTAAAGAAAACTAAATATCTAGGACTTTTCAATGCAATATGGTTTTAATAGGATAAAAACTTGGTAAGAGCATCATGAATTTGATTTCTATAATCAGTTTCAACTTCAATAAATTCAATCATTCCATACAAATTCAGAAAACAGAATTTAAATTCAGTCATCTGCTGGAACAAATCTCATCACTTTCAATCTAAGTCATTTACACAAACACAAGATCTCAAGTCAAGACTTTAGAAACCTTTTCAAGTCATCAAAGTATAAGTCAGAGTCAAGCCCCAAGTCACCAGGACCCAAGTCAAGTCTCAAGTCTTCTCTTCATGCATCAAGCAATTCAAATTGTGACTCAAGTCTGACTCGAGTCCAAGTCACGTGACTCGAGTCCCCACCTCTGGTTTGCAGGGTCAAGAAATCAATTTAACTTAAATTCTAGTGATAGGAATGATGTCTTACGGATGACAAAGTTATCATATATGATTTCAACCTCCTCCTCTCCCCACTGTGCCATCCAGAGTGCGCCCACCTCTTCCACAAGGCGGGTGCCAGGCTGATCCTGTGCGGGACGAGCTGGGATAAGCTGGAGTCTCTGTTCGACTCTCTGACCAACGACGCCGACCCCAGGGAGGTGAGGAAACGGAGTAAATAAATAAATAAAGTGTGACGCATACTGGCAGCCGCTTCGGTACGCAACTTCATAAACATGCCAAACTGTGAATAAACCCTTCCAAACTAAAATCATTACTGCTCTTTGAAGAGATGAGTCATCCTTTGGCAAACTCCCCAACTGAGAAGCACATCATTGCTCTATGGCTGCTTCAGTAAACACTGCTACTATCTCATACCCATAATCTATCACATTATATCTCTAATTGAGATTTTCTTCCATATATATTAACCAAAATCCCTCAAATGGCGGTTAGGACTCAATGCATGACACTGACATGACATGGTGGGTTTTTAGAAAGAGTACAGCAGGTTCTGTCTGTGCTTTTATTCCAATCCTCTGCTCTATCTACTGCGGTACAGATCACCGCTTCCTCCTCTGGTCAACACAATAGCAGGATATCCTCTCTAACAGCACACTGTCCTCTGAGTATCTCCTATACACACACACACCGGACCAGATGTGTGTGTATGGAAAAAACCCACTGCAATCACAATAGACTAATAGATAACGATATTATCTATTAACGAGCAAACACACAAACTCATGGTCATTGATTACGGGTGTAGCCGTTAAAGGCACAATTCAAATTGATTAGAACAGTGGTTGTCAACCTGGGGGTCGGGAGAACATTTTGGGAGGTCGCAAGATGATTTATGGGATAGGAAAAAACATATTTCTGCTATACAAATTTATTACCATGTCTATTTTTTTCAGATTTTCCACAAAGTTTACCTTTTTTCTTGTGAACTTAATAGTTTTCAGCCTCTCTGCCTTCTCTGATAGTTAATCAAATGAAACAACCTGAAAAGGGAAAATCATTGGTTGGTTGAACTCTCTTTGTTTTAAGGGGTCACAAGCCAAAAAGGTTAAGAAATACTGGATTAGAAGTTATTTTACCTCCGCATAGCATATAATCAGGAATGTAGTGGAGGATAAACTCAGTTAACTCTTAAAACTTTTTATTTGCAGAATAGAATTTATCCACCTGACATAAATCTTTGAGATAAATTCATAGTATAAATCATACTAAATAGTATTTTACTGATGTTATATAGGATCTTTTAAGAAAAAAACTCAGAAATGAATGCTTTTCTGAAAATCTAACTGATTTCTGTTTATATTGGTGGTTGTTAGCTGGCTGGAGATCATAGTTTACCCTCCTTTGTAGTCACCACTACATCATCTGCATGTGACAGATAGTTTTGCTTCCAATCAGTGGTGCCTGAAGCACATATTGTCCACATAGGATGAGTTACTAGACCTCCTGTGTCTCCCTAGACGTTCGCCCCCAAGCTGGTGATCCTGGACTTCAGCGACATGGACAGCATGGAGGAGGTGGTGGCCGAGGTGCTGGAGTGTTACGGCTGTGTGGATGTGCTGATCTGTAACAGCAGCATGAAGCTGAAGGCCCCGGTGCAGAGCGTCTCCCTGGAGCTCGACAGGAACATCATGGACATCAACTACTTCGGCCCCAGCTCTCTGGCCAAAGGTAGGGCAGACGTCAGCAAAACCAGATGAAGACATTGTGCTCTTTTTTATCTGATTGCTCATAAGTGCTGTGAACAAATCATGTGACAGGTGTACTTCCAACGATGATCTCAAGACGATCGGGACACATTGTGCTGGTCAACAGCATCCAGGGCAGACTGGCCGTCCCGTTCAGAAGTTCCTGTGAGTTTTTTATCACACAAACCCTATTAGATACTAACAGCCTACTAGGGTTTCAAACTTCAGATCATGTCCTCACAGTGTGGTGTAACAGACAGAAAGGATTCTTCTGATGAGACATAATGATTAGCTGCAGTATCTCCTCTGCAATGTATGGAATGAGGCTTATTCATGGGTGAGGTGCACCTCTTTTGTGTGTGTGTGTATGTGTGTGTTACAGATGCAGCATCGAAGCACGCCGCGCAGGCCTTCTTTGACTGCCTGCGGGCCGAAGTGGAGGAGTATGGGATAGTAGTCAGCACCATCAGTCACACCTTCATCGATGCCTCCGGCCCCCCGCCCCCCCCCGCCCCCCCCGCCTTCCGACCAGCCGGAACCTCCTAAACCAAACAGGCTGGCTGCATGTGAGTAGAAGGAATGGCATGCTGTGCAGCAGGACTGGCTGGGTAATGGTATATGAATAATCATTACAATGTAAGGGAAACAGGAGGGACAGGAGGCGGGGATGATTCTTAGCTTCTAATGTTGAATGTATTTATTTTTTGCTATTAGTTCTTCTATTTATTTATACTTTTATTTATTTGTTTATACTTTTATTTATTCTTTTTTACTTTTTTTTAACTTACTTTTTTCCCAAAAATTCTGATAATTGATAAAAGAAAACACAAAATAATGTATTTATGGTATATATTATGTTGTGTATGATAATCATTATCATAATAGGAATTAGAATGATTATTGTGTTTATTGTATAATATTATGGTGATACATAATGCTTAGCATAATCATTATCTGGTATTATAACAATTTATAATAACTAGATATATATTTTATATTGTAAGAATAAAGATAATATATATTATTATATTGCACTGAAAAAAGAACGTTGTCCTGTCCTTGTTTGAAATATATTTATTTACTTATAAATTGTAAAATTATATATATTCACCTTTCCTCCAATTCTCCATCAAGAGGCATTTGGCCTCTTGCCAGGCTGTTATTTTAAATAGGAATTTGTTCTTAATTGATTTGCCTCATCAAATAAAGTTTAAATAAAGAATAAACACATAAAAAAGGGTCATTTAGAAATCATGATGAAAAAAGAAAAATCCGATGCACTCCAAAAATCTGTTAAAAAGCCTTTATTGTGTTTTAGCTAGTCATAATTTTTAGTTAAAAAACTGCCACTAACACGTTTCAGTCTTCAGCCTTTTAACAGATTTTTATTTTCCACATGTCCCAATACACGCAGTGCAAAGACAAACCTCCATGCATCTGTCCCTGTTCCTCCTCCACAGTCATCGCCAGCCAGCTGACCCATGGTGTGCGCCCGTCCGTCCTGGCCAATGAGATTATGTGCACAGTGAACAGGAAGAGGAAGGAGGTGGTGCTGGCCCACCCCATCCCCCGGGTGGCCCTGTACCTCCGTGCCCTCTTCCCCCCCGTCCTCTTCTCTGTGCTGGCCGCCGGGGTGAAGGACTCGGCCTTGGCGGAGCAGATGCAGTAGGAGAAAGACGAGAGACGCAACAGATAAAGAGAGTGTGACAGAAAAGTATGGAAAGTTCACACAAATGTTAGTATGTATGGGCTTATGCGGCTTATTAAAATGGCTTTATATGCAGTCAATGAGTTCAAATAGCCTAAAAGAATAAGAGGATGGATCTGGGATGACTTGATTTAGTCATGTGATCATAATTAGTACTCCTTTTCTTAAATATTGCATTTTACCAATATGGACCATTCAAATCAGGAGAATCCCACATGACAACATGACTGGAAAGTGTCACATTTTGTGTTCATTGGATAATAATTTATCATAATTGTGTTGTTCTGCTGTTTTACTGTTATAGGTGATAGGAGAAGCACCAAGGATTGTGTTTACTGCCTCTTTAATTGCACTTGGAAATTGGGTTGTCACAGCAGCAGAGAATAGGACATAGATAAGAACAAAAGAATTAGTAGTTAGTGAAGATAATGGAACAAATAATTACAAAACTGGACCTTTTGACAATAATACAGCAAATATACAGTGTCTTTATTGATTGGAGCGGATGGGCAAGTGTGCATCGCAAGCTATTCCCATTATAATGTGCACAAATGGGAGAACAAAGATACAGAAATGTGTGCAGACGACGTGCAAATATGCATTGTAATGTTATTATTAGGTATTATGCAGGAATATGTACAGGTCATGTGCATGGACGCATGAACAGATCTGGATGGAGATGGAGAAGATGGAGGTAGATCATATGTCCAGTTTCATTTTTCCATATTATCATAAAGCATGGTTTTGATTAAATGTATTCCATGTTGTATTTACATGAAAGTGGAACCATCTGTTCTCTGTAAAACGCTTTCAGTCGTGAATGAATGTCTTTTCTTTGAACGTCCTCTAGATGGCAGCAACATGCTGTTATTAGCGCTGTGGCCTTTGTGGCTGCAGAGATTAGACTGATCCTTCTCCCTTAATGTGGGAGATGAAGTGTCCAAGTATTTACTCTGTCACAGTATTAACTCTCCTAATGAGCTGAGGATGAAAGAGTTGAAAAACAGACATCAAATTGTCAACTTGGTTCCATTTCTTTGCATTGTTGTGGATGGCGCTGATTGTTTCATAATGGTGCTTTCCTCTTAACGTTGTAATAATTGCTTGTGCATTGCAAAAACAGCATAACAATTAAATAAAAAACAATTTAAAAAAACAGTAGATGCTGCAATAAAAAATGACAAAAAATGACAGAATATGAAAAGGAAAATGCTTTGTCTGTGCTGATACTCACTTTCAGTGTACATCAAATATATTCACTGTCAGCCAAAGACCTTTTCTGGCAGAGATGACATTTATGTATAGATGCAATAGCAGTCCAATTACATGTCAGTCACAGATTTATCGGAGGACGGGAGCTGCTGTCTGGTATTATCCAGTAAGGATTACATTGGTGGGATCAATGCTTATCCATGCATTCTGCACATGCACACTCTATATTGTGATTACTAAAATGCACATAATAACACATTTGCAAAACAACACACAGATCCGTCTTAAGTTGTATCAGCGAATGTCATATGAGGATGTCTGAACAGTGTGTGTGTGTGTGTGAGAGAGAGAGAGAGAGAGAGGGAGACTACCGGCGTGAAGTCCAGCTGGTGTGCGTGAATGCGTCCTCCAGGTCATTCTCCTCTGGGGAATTCGGCGTCTTTTGTCTCCGGGACGGCCGGACAGGAATCGGCCTGTAACGCTCTACATGAATAAATGCAGCGCCGTGACATTTCCACATGTTAAACAGGAAGGATTTCTTTAGCTGGCACTCAGCTGGACCCTCCAAATTGGCGTGTTTTTTTGATCTGGAAGCATTTACATATGTCACACAGAACTGCCAAGTCATGTATGTTTCATTGAATCGAGGCTGCATATGAATAATTGCTTAACAAGAGGGCCATAGGTTCCGGGGGAGAATTCCAGATTTATTTAAAAGTAAATCCAATCGAAATGCATTGAGGTATGCAGTAATATCTCAGAATGATCTCAGCCTAATGGTTTCTCTCAATCATCTGTGTCGGCTCTCTTTGGTGAGCAATGTGTTGATAAGGCCCCGAAACACAGCGGAGATGACTGTCCCGAAGCCATATGTGGGGTGACACCTCCTGAGTTATATATGAGAATCGCCTCATAGGGACATCTCGCCCCCAGAAATGCTCTTTCTATGAGGGAGGTGATCACCCGTATCAATATTTAAAGCCCCCCGTTATTGACACTAACCTGACTTATGGAGGTTATGCAGAGGCCAGGGTAATGATTCCCTAAGCTTTCACGCGCACGACACTTTAAAATATGGGTTGATGGCTCCGATGAGTATGACTCTAATGTCTGTACAATGATGCTTTATTCGTCCCATCTGTTGTTGGGATGGGTGTTTGTATTCTGTTCTACAGTCAGACTCCATAGAGGCCCAGACAGAAATGGGTGTGTCCGAAAATTCTCAAAGTGTAAGCATGCTGAATGTTGGAGTATCTACTAGGGTTGGACTGATATATGAGGCCGATATTGGGCTTTTATTAAATACTGGATATTGATCCACTGCTGATATGATGGAGGTTCCTCCCTGACCACAGCTACATAAAAACAGGCTGTAAAACCTGACATGACGTTTTATTTCTTTGCACATTTTTATTTCTTCACCTTTCACCTATAGGCAGTAATGTATCCCAGAGTTTCCCTACCATTGAATAGGTGTGGTGGATCACTCTGCCTTAAAGAGCTGACACTAAAAGAATTTCATTATGGGTTACAATGGAGAGTTTTAGTGTCCCATGATGGTCTAAATGCTGTTTCAGAGGTTTTTACACCCTGACAAGAAGGACATTCTAGGGGAAACACTGAATCCTTGTAATTTTGGGGCATAAAAATGGTCAAAATTAAAGATATTGAATATCAATACAATAGTCTGATTGCATGCTGTTATCAGCAGATTCAACACAAACATATCAGTATCGGTATTTGCCTTCAACAACCCTTATTGATCGAACCCCAGTATCTACTGGGTGCCAACATAGAGTATGAAGTATGTTATTTTCAGTATATGCAGAAGTTAGCATAGTGCTGAAACCCATACAGTGTCATGTTACTGTTTTCCATAACTGTTAAATTTGACCAACTATTTGTGACTTTTATCATACTGCTTCCTATAGCATTTGCAAATATCTGTTCATTCAAATACTTAAGTAACATCCTAACATTTTAACGATGAAAGAGATGAAAGAGAAAGGAATTTAGTATCCTTAAAAGGCCTTTTTGAACAGTGAATACTGCACATTGTAGCAGAAGTATTTGGACAGAGCCAGGCTGTCAGCCCAAGCACACTATATAGGATTAAACTATTCTGTCAAGGTATAATCTTAGTATCACATGTCTTCTCGAGAAGGAATTTTTTACCCATACACGTCTTCCTAATCCTTCTGCCTTGTTTGGTTTAAAGATTACATATTTAATCTCAAAGGGAAAGTTTGCCTTAATCTCTCATAAATCCCAGCGCACACCGGCTTCTCATATCCCCGTCTCTCCAGAACAGTTTCTCACAGACGCACGAGAACGAGACTACACCGCCAGTTACAGATTAGAGAGTTTTAATGTTGGTTAAGATAATCCTTCAATTTTCCTGCTTTCGGAAAAGAAAAGCATTGTGATATTTCTCATGACCCTCAAATCAGCCGAGGCCACAGATATAATTATGTTACCAACACATGTCATAGAGAGATTTAAATCAGAGCAAACTTCAGGGAATACGCATTACAGTCGGTCCGGCTAAGTCATTTTTGAGCCAATGCAGCAGAAGCCAATGGGAAAATTCAAGCACGGATCCTCTGGCTTTGTACTGGAAATAGATTTGGATTAATCTGACAAGGGCAAATCTTATTGTTTGGTTCGCAGCTTCATTTGGAGCATTCCTCATTGGCAACGGCTCTTTGTCAGAATGTCATCATGTCAGAGCTCCTATTGATCTGACCAGCTCTAATTGGAGACGTTAATAAAGTTTGAGTCTCGCCATTGATTGTCTGCCCATTATCAGTCAATGTATTGGGTGGCAGCTCAATGTTCAATGTCATGCGCCGGGGCTGATGTGTTGCTTTTATTACTCCCCATCTAAATAACCATCTTTATTTTTGTTGGGGTAAAAAGGGACAACACAGATTTCCCCCCCTGTGATCTAGGCCTATTTCAGAAGAACAGAGCGAAAATAAAGTCAAAGAAAGCAGGTTTTATTTAAGGTTTGGATGCAAACTGCTGATACTCCACATTAACTGCATTAATGCGCCGCATGAGGGGAAATTATTGCACACTTAACAGAATTCCCAGGCAAATACTAAAAGCAAGGACTTCAAAAGGACTTGAAAAAAAGAAAACGTATTGAAATTTAAGGTGACACGCCACACCCGCTACCGATTTCAAGACAGCAGAAGAGCTAATACAGACGGTGACAGCCTGCAACATGATATCCGTGTTGATGTGCCCCGGCCAAGTTGCTAAGCTCGAGCGTATTGAGTTCTGATGAGCCATCCCTCTTTGTGCATATTATATGAGAGCTATGGGAATCCAAATGCAACAATATTGACATTGTGCAATTAGAGTGGGGTCGTTAGGTCTGCTGCTATTTTAGAGCAAAAGAGAAACCGGGAGCGCGTCACTGGAATCCTGCCTGGCTCGGAGATGGAGCGCACGCACGGCAGCACACTTGGACACACACACACATACACACACACACCTACCCATCCCCCGCACACGCTCACACCCACTCCCCCGCTCCCTCATCCAAATTAAAGGGGGTGGTAATGGGAGGGGAGGGGGGCGGCTAATGAAACAGAAGGGGCACCGGGGCAGACTGGGATTCATAAAGCCCCGGTGTTGTGGATGCCGCCGTTTACCGAGGCCAGATTCCCGCCTGCCTTGACCCCCCGCCTCGGCTCCTCACCTCCTCCAGCCAGCCTCTCCTAACCCTGAGAGGGGCTTGGAGAGCGGCAGGGGCCTTTCAATGCGGTTTGATTGGATTTTTCTTGCCTCGGATCTGTGAAAGAGCGTGGAGGCTTTCACAATGCCGAAGGAGGCAGCGCGCGTGTGCTTCGGCATCGCTATCGACCTCTTGAGGAGCTATGTGAGTGACCTCTGAGTGGCCCGGAGTGACCCTACATAAGCTGCGTTGGAAGAGAAAACACACATACACACACTTGTACACACACAAATTCAGGTATGTGCTGCTCAGTCACATATTTCGAAGAGGCTTTTTCTAAGCACAAAACGCAGTAGGCCAACAGTGACTGAGGCTGTCATTACTCCACTACACAAAATAAACCACTGTCACCAAGGGAAGCATAAAGACAAAATTGCTTCTGCTTCACCAAGACACCAAGGCAAGATGAAACCAGATCCCTTGTCTATACTCATACACAAAATACCCACTGTAGACTTAGCAAGATGTCAATTGTTGCTCTCATACACATCACTTCACATTGGAGCTGGGCAATATTGTTGAAATCAATATCGCGATAAGGATTTTTTTCAATATCAATATATATCACGATATGGCTCACATATGCCATATATCCCATTGAAGTGAATGGTAATGTTAGGGTGTGATGTCAAATAAAACTGAAATGTTCAAATAATATTCCTACCATACATCATTTTGTCAGTTTTTAATAAAATTTGCCTGTCATCATCAATTTAAACAGCAGAATTGTGTGTCATGATATGCCAAAATCACCATATCATCACCATATGATTCCACTGAAAGACGATAAATGATAATATTGAGTCATCGCCCAGCCCTACTTCACTTTTCCCCATTGGTCCTCTGTTCAACCTTTTTATATTCCCTTGTTTCTCTCAGCCTCTTTGCTTTGGTCCTAGCAGGAGCTGACAGCCAGCCTAAACAGACCTGAAGGCAGCGAGGGAGGCGCAGAAAAGAAACGCGGAAGAAGGGGGATCGGAGAGAGGGAACGGGCAGAGGAAGAAAGAGGGAAGGCATGCATGGACATAGAGGAGGACAGAGGCAGGACTCCTAATTGTCTGTTTAGAAGACTTTTGTTCTCTTGCTCAAGGCTGACAGCATGTTTCTTTATGTGCCCACTAAAAAGGTCCAGTGTGTGTTTTGTGTCTGCGTGCGTGTGTGTGTGTGTGTGTGTCTGTGTGTGTGTGTGTGTGTCTTTTACATGGCCACTAACAGGTCTCGGATCACTGGTCATGAAAAGAGCGGCTGGTAACCGTTGTGTCTCTGCTGGCGGAACTCTGCCTTTTGATTGGCTGGCTGAGTTGTGCTGCCGCTCCGGGCAGGAAGGGTTATTTTGGACTTGTGAATGGAGGCCATGTGGGCTGTTGGGTAATCTTTGTAAAGAGTGACTGGGACCCGACTGTTGTGTACATGTGCTCGCATTCACCAAGTTGTTGTTCAGCAGGCTTCTTTGTGATCGAGACGAGAGTGAAATGAGAAGAGGTAACAAGTTTAAAGAGACGGAAAAGAATGTTTTTCAGACTGGGGTTAAACAATATATCAATTTGGCAATATATCCGGATAATATTAGCCTTTTTTGTAAAAATCAGATATTGGCCAATCATCATCGTCCACCTCTAATATGATGGATATGATGCAAGTTTGTACGATTACATATTTACTGTAGAATTGATCAATACCATACTGTATGTACTAAGCTCATAACCTGAAATGATTATATTGCCAATGTTATGCAAAATTATTATTAGTAGTATTGGTAATAGTGCTTTTATTATTTTTATTATCCTGGGTTTCAATGGTCTAAATGCTGTTTCAGAGGCATTTCCACCCTGCTAAGAATAAAATTATGGAATTTTTTGACATGAAATTTAAAATAAAACGAACAGCATATTGGCTATTGGCAGCCTCAATCCAAACATTTTGGTATCAGCCTTCAAAAACCCATATCGGTCGAACCCTAGTATAGCCCTACCTATACGCTGCCTGGACATGCATCTGTTTTCAAAGCGCTTGAACGCCACGTTTGCGTATGAAATCTGACATTATTGCCTTCCACTATTATCATCTGATGAATTTGTGATTGTTATCAGGCCTGACAGAGGCCTGCGCAGCGGTCACCACAGGGACGCTGGCAGGAGCTGCGCGGGACTCGGGGGACCCGGGGATCAATAGGCAGACTGTGGAGGAGCAGAGGGCTGGCTGTGATCTCCTCTGCTCAGCTGAAATAATGGCAAACCACTGTGGTCTCTGAGGGAGTATTAGGGTATGTAGATAATGGCAAGGCAGGGCTTTGAGAAGGTTAGATGTGCCGTAAAACGGAGAAACGAAGAACATCCGCTTTTTCGATATAAAAATGATACAAACAAATTTCACAACATTGATTTTCCTACAAAAATTGGACATGTAGATGAAATTTGGTTGATGATAATATAATCAGTTTGGTAATGAGCCTCTATACACCTTTTTCTATGTGTAAGTAAATCTTTTGATCTCCAGTTTTAATCCTGTTATGTCATTTGCTCTCAACAGGGATAAGGGCAAATATAGGCAGAATGGAGTTTTAGTTATGCAAACACTTCTCAGAGCTGCTCTGGAGGCAGAAATAATCGGTTGAGTTAAACATCACTGGGCGGAGCCAAACAACCACACTGTTTTACTGCCAACTTGGCAAATCTGTCTCTACTTTTAGTGACTTTTCAGACCCCCTGGCAAATATTTCAAAAAGGCGACGAGTAACAAATCTGACGACAAACCATGGAGAACAATGTTAATATCCTGACTCAGAGCATTTGGCGGCAGATTGGTACAGCTGATGTCGATTTGCACTAGTCTATAGCTTGTCTAATCCAAAGATGTCACAGCGCTTCCCATACATAATGTAGCCCAAGAACGTGGGACTGTAGCAAATATATTCATATGCAAATTAGTATGTGACTTCACCTTACGACTTTTTGAGCAGTCAGTGTAGCTACTTTCCTTGGGAGAGAGTTGGCAACACTGTTTCTGAGTGCAAGTAAGCTAACTGTCAATCTTGAATGGGAAAAAAGGAACTCTGGTCAATAAATAAATAAAAAATATAAATGGCAATGACTTTTTTCATTCATTCATGACCATGACATTCATGATGTTGGAAGGTCAGCAGGCTAGCTAGCTAGTTTACCTAGATAACTATAGGCTACTACAGCTAATTTGAACTTGGAAAGTCAACCATGCTAACTAGCTAGCCTAGATAACTCAGTATGGCTAGACTGCATTTTTTTGGTTAGTAAGGCTTCATAATATTAGCTTCCTCCTCTCTTACCTCTTGCCTTTTTCACTTGGCTTCAGTCTAATGTTACAGCCTCTGAGAAATGTATAATTAAAACTCCAATCTCCCAAATCCCCCGTGCAAAAGCAAATCTTTGTCTCTATTCTGCAATACTGCATCACACAATGAAGTCAATATGAGTAAATATACTCTTTAATCGCCTTCTGTCAATGACTGGTATGGGTGCTTCACAAAAACAATAGAAAAGAGCAAATAGACCCAAGACAGATTAGACTGTGTGTGTGTGTGTGTGTGTGTGTGTGTGTGTGTGTGTGTGTGTGTGTGTGTGTGTGTGTTTGTGTTTATTGTCTATACAAGTGAGCAGCGTCTTTATGTGCGTGTCCATTAGGTGAGAGCAGCATATGTCACAGCTCAGTCAGATGGGCTTCTGTCTCAGTGGGAATATACTGCCTACAGCTGGCATCCATGGGGAACACACACACACACACACACACACACACACACACACACACACACACACATGCACACACTCAGAAACCACAAGGAAAAGATGTGGAAAGCTGTCCTTCATGCTTAACCTCTTTACAAGCAGGGATTATTTTCACTATATAATTAGGAATTCTTGGGTGGAGGGTGGAAGTGGGGGTATTTAGCGACAACAAAAGAAGTTCAAGTGACTTTCATGTGTTGCCTGGCGCTTTCTTGTGCTGCTCACACAGTGCCAACTCAAAAACAAGGCAATCCGATTAAGCGCTTCAACGACTAATGGTTATAAAATCTTTATCTTGCTTAGCCGTCCAATAAGAGAGCTGAAAGAGAGAGTAGCTCTAATTGTTCGTCAAAGTCAAGTCAAATTTGCATTTCATACAGTGATGCAACTCAAAGTGCTTTACAAACAGGGTAAAAAAAGACATAAAAGTAGTTGAAAGTATAAAAACTAGGAGAGCCATGTGTTGCCTTGTTGTATATTTTAAATGTTACCTACAAACTATTAAATGAAAGATACCTCTGTAGGATCCAAAAGTATCACTGTGTGTGCGTGTGTGTGTGTGTGTGTGTGCGTGTGTGTGTGTGTGTGTGTGTGTGTTATTATGTGAGCGGTTGTGTGTACTTTTGTGTCTTTGTATGCGTGTGTCCCATTAAGGCCAATGAGATGAAGACCCCAGGGACGAGCTAAATGAACAGGGTCATCAGTCTCTGGCTACTTGCTGCTGTCAGGACCAGAGTCAGGGGAAAAGAAGAGAGGAGAGGAGAGAGGAGGGAGGAGAGGAGAGGAGAGGAGAGGAGAGGAGAGGAGAGGAGAAACGAAGAGAGGGGAGGAGAGGAGTGGAGGATCTGAATTAAACAGCTCTATCGCGAGTGACCTAGTTCAGTTGGGATGGGGATAATTTGGGGGATGTGGAGGGGGGACAATATTTGGGTGCAAATGGGGATACGGGGATGACAATCGGAGGGATATAAGGCCTGGAGTATTGACTAATGCCTGGAGCTGTTGATAGTTTTAGCCTGTACTGTGGTAAAGTGAGGCATTTCCTCACTTTACCACAGAATATCAGAATGAGTCTGATGCACGAGTGTTTAGCAAACTGTCAAAATTAAACTGAAAGCTGATGTTAGCAACAAGGTTAACGTAGCATTATCAAAGATTGCCCTTCTCTCACTAGCTCTATCCAGTCAGCATCTGCTTATTAGCAAACCTGGCTGGTAAGCATCATCAAACTGTGGTACCTTTAACGTAATATAACCCCTTGAATGCTATAAACTAACGTAGCTTAGCCTACTTTTAGTGGAGAAGAAAAGTTAGCATTCACTAACTTCAAACAGCTATTGGACATCGTCTGAAACTGAGATTAACTCAACTAACCACTTCTGCTCACTGTGCACAGATATCAAAACTTTTGACTTACTTAAAAACACAGCAGCAAACTAGCCTCCGCCATTTTTACATTGCTTTGGTCCTTGCTGTAAAACTTCTCACCTCAGCAACTTGCCATAAATTGGTTCATACGGAAGCTAGCCCAACGGTACACATAAAAATGGCCGCCACTCCGACCTTCCTGGAACGTTGATTTGAATGAGAATGACCGTTCTGTACTGTTCTGTATTCAGAACAGTAAGCTCAGGAAGCTGATTAAGGACACTGATGAGAACATTGGGCTAGTTGAGAGAAAATGAACCAGATTTGGGCCAAATTTTGGGAGCTCTAACAATCGAAAATCCTCCTCATCACTGAATAGAAATTAATCATCCAATATCCCATGAAAAATAAGTGGATTTGAAACTTTTTGAATTGCTTTGTGAAGAAACACTTGCCTCATCAACACTTGTAGGAGGGCTCCTGGTGCCCAAATATGATGAATGGAAGATAAATACATTAGGGATGTAATCTCCGCCTGAGATGAGGGGTCAAAGGGGGCGGTAATCTGGTGGTAGGAGATGGGAGAGGGGAAACTTAATCCCTAGTTCAGCCATGCATAATATATTTTGATTAATCATACCCCCGCTGGCGTGATGTGACACGTGAATATGGGCTAATATATATTTTGCATTGCGTCCCATGCCCTGGTTTAATGTTAGAAAAACACAGTCAGATGGAAAACTAATGGGTCACTTGAAGCAAAGGGAGCGAACAATGAGGAATATGAACAGAAGTCCCTTTTGTTTCAATTTGGGAAAATCCGAAAATCCAATCGCACAGCGACAATTGGGGTATTGAGTCCAAAACATGAAATCACTTCATATCCATGACAAAGTCCTTTTGCAGTGGAATCAAATGAAGGCATGGAGACAGACTGAGCAAATTATTCTTCCAACAAATCCATATGAGCGGTACTTAGGATTAATATTTCTTTATTGTAAACCCTGGAATGAAACTGGACCTAGTGAGTAATGTGTCTCCTGATAGATCCAGCATGTCTGGAGAACATTCAGGAGCCTTCGAACGAACCTGTAAATTTGAATTCTGCGACCAGCGGAAGTACACTGACGAGGAGCAGAAGTCATTTTCCCCCCTGACACCGGGGTTTTTGAAAGGTGAAGCAGGAAACTGGATGGGATTACCCCCGTATCGCTATACTCTCTCCCTCTTTAATCCCCTTGCAAAGAGTATCCCTGTACAAACCCGGGATAACAGATTTATCCGGGATAACGTCCGTGTTGTTACATGGTCTCTCTCCTCTCAGAGGGCAAGGGGAGCCGTAATCCCCCCTCTCTTTACAGCAGGGACGTTAAACAATGCGAGCAGATGTGTCTGGAAGCCTGCGGAAATGAGGGCAGACTTTTCAGCAGGTAGTCCTAATCTCTTTTTTTCCCCTGATCTCGCTCTCTCTCACATACACACACACTCTCTCTCTGCACTCAAACTCCCTCTGTCGATCTCTCTCTCTCTCTGAGCGCTGAGTGCTGGGACATTAACCTGTTGTCTTTAGTGGTTGGATAGTGAGCTGTGTGTGTGTGTGTGTGTGTGTGTGTGTGTGTGTGTGTACTTTTGTGTCTTTGTATGCGTGTGTCCCATTAAGTGTGTGTGTGTGTGTGATTGCTTTCGCCCGAGTGCAATAATACATTTTAATGACGGAAAACACCGTGGAAAAATACATCATGCCACCGGTTCTCCTTGTAAAAGCCGAATCAATATTGAACGCAAAGGTGTTCATGCTTCAGCTGACTGCAGAGGGATCGATAGCAAAAATGCATTGAGACCCAGAGAGAGGCTCTTTGCAATTACAATTCATTATTATTCCATTAGGATGCATAGAGAAACGCGTCGGTCGATACGGACAGCAGTCGCACAGCACCTGCGGGCTTCTGTTCCGGCTTCTGCGCCAACCTCCGCTGTAAATGTTGTCCGTCCTTCCCAGCGAAAAACCCCCATCATCCCCTTCCACCGCGCTAATCTCGTGACTTGAAGAGGCTACAGGCCGCGGCTCAGCTGATTAGCCCCGACTCGGCCGCATTGTGGAGATGTAGCCGCGCTGATAGGGGCGCTGGCACCGACAGCGAGGAATTAGGGCCGATTAGGGTCGGACTAGCCCGGCCCGGTAAACTGTCCCTGGCCCTGAGACCTGCTTAAGAGACGTGGACGCCTCTGAGCAAAAGGTGTTTGAGGTTAAGGAAACAGAGAGGTAACTGGGTCAGCGTCAGGGTGAACAGAGGGATGAAAGAATGGGTGCTGGGTGTGGCGTTGTGCGATAGGTGGAAAGATGGAGGGAAAGCAATCCAAAATCGGCCATCTGCAGCATAGCACTTTGAACTTCATTCCAAGTGATGATGCAAATCAGGCATTTCAGGGTTCGATTGATGTGAGTTTTTGAAGGCTGATATCAAAACCAATATTTTTGTACTGAAGCTACTGTAATTTCGACATCAACATCTTTAAATTTGACCATTTTATGCCCCAAAAATGACAAAAAATGCAATGTTTTTATTCTTGTCAGGGTGGAAAAGCCTCTGAAACAGCATTTAGACCATCATGGGACACTAAAACTCTCCATTGAAACCCAGGATAAAGAATTTTTTTTACATGGTATGGCAGCTTTAAGCTTTAAGGCTATTCAATGGTAGAGGAAACTCTGGGATACATTACTGCCTTTAAATGAGGAATTAATTCACAAAATACATGATTGAATAATTAATTAATATTTGAAAAAAATGTGTGGCTGTGGTTGATGAAGATCCTCCATCATATCAGAGGTGGATGACACTCGATATTTAATTAAAGGTCAATATCAGTCTGGTAGCATTTATTTACTATAACACTTCCAGGAAAAATGATCATGGGAATAAACATTCACTGCAGGTTTGAAAAGCCTACAATTAAAGAATGAGCGCCGCCTACAGAATTACTCAATTGAAACAGCTCAGTGGATCAGCAGACCATGACCTGTGTTTCACCACGGCACAATAACCTCATTACAGCTACGACATGAATGGGTCAAAGAAGCACCTTGCTCATTAAAACCAAAACCATATCCACATGAAAAGACCTGAGGGCTCGCACAATGGAATTGCTCGAGCACCAAAACACACACACACACACACACACACCCACACACACATACACACACACAGACGCACACACACACAGACACACACACACACACACAGCCTCCCCAAAGAGGCATAAGTAGAGCTTATCCCTTCTTGGAGTGTCTGCTCTGATCTGGCATGGACCTCTCATCCCAGTTCACCCCATGGGTCACACACGTCCATGCACACACACACACACACACACACACACACACACACACACACACACACACACTTGGCCTGTTTGCGGATGGGTGACAGGTGGAGAAGGTGCTGGGGGAGCAGTAGGTGCAGCCCTCTGCTCTGGGTGTGGCTCTGGCAACGCTCAGCGATGCTAGCGGCCTCCCATCCAGGGACACAAGCAGGACATCAAGGCTCAATAAACTAGGCCTATATAGGGATATGACCTCTATTGCATTACTTATTCATTTCAGATCCAGCTGAGTTACATATCAAAAATTACGTCTCCCTCAAACCCTGAAAAAACCCTGTTAAAACCCTAAATTTTTGTTCATGATGCTGCACAACACATTAGGAATGTGTTCTTCCTACAAATTATATTGCAGATATGGCTCAAGGTTAACTGAAATTGACAAATGAAATTGAAATTGTGTGTGTTTATATAACCCCCATTTGCACTATAATTATTCATATTCCATTTTTCTTGGCTGTATCCTATTACTAATTGATGCTGCAGCGGCTCAATTCCCCAACAGGGATCAATAAAGTTTCATTATATCAAATGCTGAATGCGTTGTTTGCACACCAATCAGATTGGTAAAGCCTGTTACAACCTTGCCAATGCGATGATGTGTGGTGTGTCGTTCCAAACCGGACACACACATTGAAAAACACACACGGAGCGATTAGCGGATCCGTTTTAAGAGCACGGTCCAATAGAAAAGCACTTTAGCCCGGGCCCGTCGCGATGAGAGAAGTTGATACCGGGTCCTTAGGTTGGAAATGGATGGTGAGGTCACCGGTCAGCCAGCCTGGTTCATTAGTTCGCCAGTGTGATTGGCTTGCAGGTATAGGGCTCTCCACTGGGTGACTTATAGCTGTAATTTAGCCTTGATTACATACACCATTACTTTAACTCTAATTAGGCTGTCACTCAGTGGGGGGGAGGGTTGGGAGTGTGTGTGTGTGTGTGTGTGTGGGGTGGGGGGTGGGGGGGGGGTGGTAGTGAAGGATGCCGGAAAACTCACTGTAAAGGATTTATAGTTGTGAGATGGCAATTCCCTACTGCATGACAACGCAGAAATTTCCGAAAAAACGGCTATGCAAAAGTTAAAGGCGACCAAACATTGCGTAACACTGGAAGCGATACGGTGGATGGCTCGTGTGCAAAAAGACAAAACCCCAGTTCCAGGGGGTTCCTCCTGTCACATAAACACTCCTAAAAAACCTCTTCATTTCATACGCCGCGACACCCGGGCGTATTAATCGGGTTCCTCCATCCCCCCGCGCGGGATAATAAATCACGGGCCCTGCTCCGGCCCTGACCCCGGGGGTCGCGCTTTTATAGACGACCACTTCATCACGGAACAATCTGCTGGCCGACTGCAGACAAAAGACACACACAATCTCACCGGGTGACCTTGCCTCCTGATCCATGGAAGGATAAAATAAACAGGAAACAAAGAAGACGGAGTTATCAATTTATGTCTAATGTATCACTTTATATGTCTGTGTATGCATTCGGGTGGACGCTGCTCAGCGAGTGTCTGTCAATGCGGAATGAAAGGATACAGTGACATAGGTGATGGGTGTTATTGGAATATTGGCCAGGATAATGATTTGCTTATTTCAGGGTCAGTTGAGCATTGCGTATAGGAGTTTTTACTGCGCTGATAGATGATCGGTCTTGGACATTTATCATTTAGCACATAACTGCGACTTGATTCTAATGCCAATGTTCTTTAAGACCTTTCACTCCGTAACATCTGAGGAAACGATATTTCACGATGGGACAGAATAGGCTTTGATGGGAGAAAAAGAGAAGTGGATGCAGTGATGGAAGTCAGTTGTACTTGTGCTTCTTGACAGTTGATTGGGAACATTCAGTGAGAACATTCCAACGCCAGGAAATTAATTTGTCAAGTCGGATGGCAACTGGAGTGACTGATCAATAAAGTGTTAATGAGACAGGAACCACTATATTGATAGAGGGGCAGAGCGATGAAATGCAAATCCTGAATCTACACTGAAAGTACAAAATATTGGAAACATTTAACTCCTTTTATGAAGTCCACTGATGAGGTGAATCCAGGTAAATGCCATTATTCCTTATTGATTTGCCTTATTAAATCTATACCAATCACAAAGGAGGAGATGTAAGGAAAGAGAAGCAGACAATAGAAGGATTTTGAAGCTTTGAGACAATTGAGATATAGATTGGGCAAAAGGGGCCGCAACTCAATATCAGGAAGAACATATTATTATACCATATATTTTTGCCAGGTTATATTTGCAGCTATTTACATGCTACCTAATCTGATGTGTTATTCTTTTTTCTCTGGGCCTAGCAGGACACAGGATTGTTAAACACAAGAAACTTTTCTCTTTCCCAGTTGTTGTTGAAAACAGTGCCGCCATGATGGTGCATCTTTTTAGTCTCTCAGTGCAGGACAATGCAGTGATTTTATGACATGGGTCACATCTGCTATGGGATAATGACAGGGGTAAGCCAAATGGAACATGAAGTGTGTGCGTGCGTGCGTGTGTGTGTGCGTGCGTGTGTGTGCGTGTGTGAGTATGTGCGCGCGCCTGTGCACGTGTGGTTGGAAGGGGGAACTAATGAGTCTCCGATGAGCTATTATCCGTACCTTAGCTCCTCGCTCTGCAATAATAAAAGCCAACATTGCAGAGCTCCCTAACCTGCAGCCGCAACACAACACACGTCTGCTAATCCGAGCGATAAACCTTCCCCTTATGATGTGCAAACTTTCATAACTCACGTCGGCGTATCATATATTTGCACTGCAAACACTGTCTAGCGTTTAGTCACATATTCAGTCTTAACATCTTATTTATCTTTAAATATCCACTAATTCCACTTGTTTCCCATCTCTCATCTTTCTTGAGATGAGGCAAAATAAGTGTAAGTAAGGAAGAAAAAACTCTGAAACGAGGTGATTTGCATAGGAATCAAGTGAAATTATCTCACTCCATTGACAGAATTTTTTCACATTATGATGTGTAAATGCGTGTGCACTCACAGACAGTCCTTCAGGGTCAGGATCAGTGGACTATTGGCAGCTGCAGTATGTATGTAGCCTAATACTGTCTGACCACTAAGCCAATTATGTGATCAGTCTTAGAGTTGTTAGCTGGGTGTGATAAAGCCAGGTCCAAATGCCACATATGACATGCACTTGTTCACCTGGTCAGCACTAACTAGGATCTGCTGATTAGTGCATTTCAAATGGCACATAACATTTTTGTATGATTTGTTATTGGCTGGTTTCCTGGATAAGAGAAGGCAGCAGTGAGTGACACTATATGGCAGCCTCTAAATGAATCAATCATGTTAGATGAGGGTGATAATAGTATATATGAGGTATGAGACATGACCAGCACCATCTGCCCCATCTTCCCATGTGGGCGCACTGGATCCATCCCAGTTCCCCCCAATAAATAATGCTGGAATTAAACCCGCCTCCGGCCATGACCCTCCAATCAAAGATATCTAAGGAAAGAGAGAGAGAGAGAGAGAGAGAGAGAGAATGAATCCCCAGGAGATCCGTAGTGGAGAGAGACAGAAAGTGTAATCCCGTGGAGAGAGAGAGAGAGAGAGAGAGAGAGAGAGAGAGAGAGAGAGAGAGAGAGAGAGAGAGAGAGATCCCCGCTCGGATATTAAAGCTGCATTCTCCGCTCCACGCTGCGGGGGGTTTAGTGAGTGGGTGGGCGCATAGCCTGGATGTCACGCAAAAAATAGACCCACATAGACTTGCGGTGTGCTTGAGTGGTCGGGCTTTTTTGGAGGGGGTTTAGGAGCCGCTCGATGCGCACCGGACGCGCAAAATGAAGCGCAAGTGGAGGGGAGCGGAGCGCGCTGAAGGAGACTCTCCAAGAGTTACCGGGGTGAGTTGTGTTAACGGCGTTAGAGAAGTGATGTGAGCGGGAACTTGTGGTAGAATGGCCCCAAATCCCACATGGATCTCTGAGGGATGGCAGCTTTTCACCATAACCACCACCACCACCACCACCACCACCCGAGCGCCGAGCTGCGGAGGCTCCTCCACCGGCTCACCATCGCGTCCTCCTTGGGCATCCTCTGCTTCTCCCTGGTCTACCTCCTCACCGGCTGCTGCGAGTCGGACCTGAGAGAAAACTCCGAGATCAAAGCGGCGCCCGCGCACGAGTTCCTCGTGTCGGGATGGCAGTACGAGAGAAACGGTACCGCCGGTGTCACGGCGACCGGAGAGGGCGCGCTGTACCCGGGGGAAACCGGCACGGGTCCTCCCGGTTTGGAGACGAACAGCTCGGGGAAAGACTGGACAGCCTCTCGGAGGTTACCCCAGGCTCTGATTATAGGGGTTAAAAAGGGAGGCACCCGGGCTCTGCTGGAGTTTCTGAGGCTGCACCCGGACATCCGCGCCCTGGGCTCTGAGCCGCACTTCTTCGACCGGCATTACGCACGGGGTCTGGACTGGTACAGGTACGCACACACTACAGCAAATATCCACCTTGCCTATGTCATTTCATCTAGTACTGAGAGCTCAAATCTTAGGAAAAAGTCTGCCATTGGTTCTAGTGCAAATCACGTTTATTAATAGTGACATTTTTTGATTGATTCAAATGTAATTTTCTACTAGTGGAGAGATCTGCCTTATTCTGGCTGTTACAAATTCATTCCTCAAGCAAATTAAACTATATTAGCAGCAAGTGGGATTATCTCACTCCATTGGGAGATTTTTCCTCTTGTTTTAAAAATATGATTTTAAGACTCAATACTAGACTAAAAAGTTAAAAGATGCAGTCCCATGCCAGCAGCAGTGATGGAATCTTCATACCATGCTAAAATGATGGATTTTTACTTAAGTCTGTATGTGTGTGTAGGAGGTTTATTATCATAATTATATATGTTGGAGACCCAAGTGGGAGACCTATGCTTCTTCTGGAAGATATGAATTTGTTTGTGTTGTTTGCATACCCAAACATATCCACAGCCATTCCATGGAGGTTTAAGTGACAGTCGCAGAGACTCTGCCATCTGGCTATGCCAATCTGTGCATGTGTGCATATGTGTGCCTGGGTGTGTGTGTGTGCATGTGCATGTGTGTGTGTGTATACTGTAGGGACAGAGCGAGGCCTCCCCGGATGAGTTCTCACAGAGCAGCAGAGTAATCATCTCTGGAGCCGGAGCCAGATGTTACTGTTGTCATGTGGCTCTGTTCTCAGCCTCTTCCATGAAAACTTTGAAGTACTGTGCAGACAGACACTGTACATACTCAGTACAGTACGCACACACACACACACACACACACACACACACACACACACACACACAATGAAATCTAGGGGACAAATGCTGAATGATTCACGTTACTCAAAACTGGGTGAAGATAATGTGGAAATATTTTCAAAAGCTTTTCAGTAGGCTTTTTCAGACCCTGAATTTCAGATTTTTTGGCAACACTCTGCTTTCATACTGTGTGTGTGTGTGTGTGTGTGTGTGTGTGTGCATGCTCCTATAGACCCAGCCGCAGCCACAAATATGAGAGATTAAATGTGAGTCCAAATCTGGACGATGTGGCGTGCCGTCAGCGAGCTTACAGTATGTGACAGAGGCTCAATAGTGGTATTGGCTCAGCGCTGGAGCCTCTTTGGCGTGTCAGCAGCGATTTAACCAATGACAGAGATCAAATGGAGGGATGAATTTCTGCTTTCTGGGTAGTGTTTACATTCATGTGGCCATACACACACACACACTGCTATATCAAAGCTGATGTAAGCAGGGGAATCGGCAGAAAATCTGGAAATACTGTAAAAGCCACTGACACTCCTGTCTGCCAGCATGTGCCACTGCTGAGTGTGTGTGTGTGTGTGTGTGTGTGTGTGTGTATCACTCTCACCAGGTGATGCGAATGTGACACCAGATTGTCACGTCTTTCCCCCTCGGGCCAGATGGGGCTCGCTGCATGTCGAGCCACTTGACATCACTGTCAGCTCTGTCAATTGACCTCTGACCCCGGGTCACTTCACCCTGGGAGTTAATGATGTGTTCGCAGCACTTCATAACAAACAGCACACACACACACACACACACACACACACACACATACAGTATAGAGGCCGATGAAGGAAATGTTGTTTACGGGGAGGAAAAGAAAACTACATAATTTAGTTTATTTACTGATATTTGTGTTTAGAGTTTGGGAAAATGTCATTCTTTATCATTTCCAAATTGTGGCATTTCCTCATCTCTTCATGCACTTTCACTTTCACATCACACAGGCAATAGAGGATCAGCTGTAGTGCGTACATCAAAGCTGAGTCCACAATGCATTTCTGCATTACAAGTCAATGGAGTTCTCTCGGACCCTATCACGGAACATCAAATAGACGATGAGCGATACTGCATCTTCCTCCGAATCGCTCTTCTTCTTCTTCTTCTTCTCGGAAAACATTTAGCTTCACAAGGGCAATTGAGATCGGCGTCCCTGACAAGGATCCGCTAATGGCGCTGCACGGGCCGAGGAGATTGGATCTGGAGCTCGGCGCTCAGATGAGCCCCGAGATGGACTGGAAGTTTCCTCCTCGCCGTGTCGTCTATAGGATCGATAGCTCTATCTCCTCGCCCTGACCTTGAGTTGACTCCGGCATTAGGGCGGTTAGCGCTGGTCAGCTCGGCTTCTGTTACAATTAGCAGGAAGCTTTATCCTACATCGGCATAATCCCCCCCCGCATAGACACACGCAGGTCATGTTACACACCGCTCTTTCCCCCTCTCTCTCTCTCTCTGAAGGAATCCATTAAAATGGCTCCGCTGGAAATTAGCTTCGCGCTCGTAATGTTCCGCGATACTCAGGAAAGGGAGGTGGTGCAAGACGTGACAGGTGAATGGAAAGAGAGGAGAGATACCAGAGAGGAGGAGGTTAAATGGAGAGAGAGAGGAGAGATAAGGATGGGGTGAGGCGGAGGTTAAAGGGCGACGCCGGTGTTGCCGCAGCCTCGCGCGTCTCCGCTGACCTTTGGTTGAACCCGGGGGGGGGGATCGTCATCGCCGTCGCCGTCGGAGCTGGACTCCGACTCCTTCAGGTCTGAGTCCCGAGGGCGGCGGTGTTGTGTGTTTTTTTTTTTTAGTTCTTGAGGTGCAGCGAGATGTATCGATGTATTATCGACCCCGAGTTACTGGCAGAGCGCTAACCTGAGAGGGTGCAGTGTTCGCAGCTCCCATTGATTTCCACCAGGTCACACGAGTCGAGAAATTCATAGCGGATGAAATACGGTTCAGAGGCAGCAGGTGCGGCCTTGTAAGTAAGGCTCATGCGTGTTTTGATGTGTTGCTGTTTTGTAAAATCTTAACTTGTGAACATGGAGGATCATCAGAGATTATTGGGTTCATGAGGGAAGCAAAGGTGTTTTATAATTAGTCAATATGCCTCCCACTCATAGGCTTCAGTGTGTTGATTTAATGCTGGGGAACAAGGCCTCTCAGGACACGCAACGACAGGGAGGGGAGGGCAGAAATGACTCGGTCCTTTCAGAGTCAGACGTCCCGATGGCAGCGACTCATTTGCAATTCATATTGCACTCGTTAAAAGGAGGCGTTTAAATTCATACCCATACATTGGGTGGCTTTGTCCCGCGATGACACAGCACATGGTGCTACTTGTGTTCCTGTGTGTTTTTTTTTTTTGTTTTTTTTACGCAGGAATATAATTGCCATGCAAATCGCAAGGAGGACGCCTGCCAAAGCATTTGATGTTCAGCAGGATTCGGTGGGTGGGAATTAGCGGCGGACATGAAAGGCGGATTTTCTGATGAATCAGATTTGTTGATCTGAAGGGGGGCGGGGGGGAGTGGGACTAAAAGAGTGATCAAGTCTATTGGGGTTGTTATATTTGGATTATCATGATTACAATCATTTCACTTTTTTATTTTTATTATTTTCGGCATGTTATTGTGGCATAGTGCAAAACATGATTTGAGACCTATATGTTTAAATGTGAACTTAATTGATTACAGAGTTAAAATTGAAACAAGAACAGAGGCATACATCAATGCATCTGACTCTATGTAGCGTTTTTGCTCCTGCCTGTGTGTAACTGGGGTTCAGGTGTGGTCTGTCCTCTCCCTGTACTGTACTGGAGGTGATCACCATAAGGCCCAGACGGGTGGGGCGATCTGGCCCTCATTAAGGCCCTCTCCTGGGGGTTGGAGAGGGAAGGCGAGGGGGGGGGTCCGGGGCCCCTCCATGATGGATGTCTCCTGGAAGTGGACAGGGCACAGCCACAATGGACCGACCCCCTAATGGTCCCCATCCAGGGGAAATGGATGAGCGGCCCCCCAATAACACACACAAGCAGGCACATGAGCACAGTCGCATGCACTCATGCACACACACACGCACAGACACACCCACACCTTGTATGTGATACAGAAATACACAATTGAGAGTGCATAATGAATATTGTATGCATTGTGCTGAGTCGATACCGCTCTGCTGTTTGACCGCTAATTATTTCCTCCTTGGATCAAACATCAAAGATAAACACGCCAGATTTTACATCTTTGATCCAACACACCCTCAAATCCCTCAACTCTTTGCTCTATATTTCCTGGTGTATGTGCGATAGGCGCTGCAATTGCTTCACATTTGTTAACACACACACACACACACACGTGCGCGCGGCACAGCATGGTACTGATGGGGCTCCAGAGGGTCCTCGCTCCCCCAATCTCCACCTGCCACCCTTCATCCCAGCTGAGGCCCGGTGCTGCATTACCAGCTCTCTCCGTCCCCCTACATATACACTAACACCTTCTTGCTTCATACACACCATCATACCACCCTCCTCCCCATAACATGCTCCCGCTTGTACCCCAGGTAACCCCGACCTACACCGCCTACGCATCGTTACTGTAAGCCCCATAGGAGCAATAGCCAGTGGCCTGGGCTGGCCCGGGCTAAGTCACCAGGGAGGACCGCTGAAATAGTGGGAAATGGATGACAAAAGAGAGGTTCCTCAAAGGCAAACAGAGGCTTATTATAAGCTGCTGGCTAATCCCTCTGTTCGTCCACAGGATGTTTGATCTTACGCTCGATAGTAAATGAGAGGTGTAAGGATGTAGCGATCATAAAGAGGGTTTCTAAACTGCCAATTAGTTCAGCTTTCTGACTGGTGGACATTACCTTTGTGTTCACATATGTGACCCAAAATGGCCAATAACCCCATTGTGGGTTTTTTTCTTCTAAAACTGTGCAGTCGTAATACATTCAGCATTTCACATCACAAGTTAGCTAACTAGCGAAAGCAAAGAAGGAACTCTGGTCAAAATATATATAAAAAATATAAATGGCAACGACTTCTGTTTCTCATTCATGACATGGCATTTAAAATCTTGGAAGGCCAGCAGCTAGCTAACTAGCTTTCTAGCTAGCTATAGGCTAGTATGGCTAGTTTGAACTTAGAAGGTCAGCTAGCTAACTAGCTAACCTAGATAACTGCCATTTATATGCCATAGCATTATTGATAATGCCATTTTTCAGTTAGTAGCAAGCTAGGCTTCATACGGCTAATATTAGCTTCCTCCTCTCTTACCTCTTGCCTTTTCACTGGGCTTCAGTCTGACATTACTTACTCACACAAAAACTGTGGTTATGTTACGTCTGTAACTTCTTTTCGATTTTTTTTACCTGAATGTATGCAGACTTTTTTTTTTTTTTTTTACCTTTTTTTTTACCTTTTTTACCTGAATGTATGCAGTTTTAGTTCAACACATTTCTCAGAGGCAGAAATAATGTCATTGGTCGAGTTGAATCTCAATAGACCTTTTTCACAGCAGCCATTTTGACGTCCGTGCCATTCCAATGAGCCAGCATGCACAATACCAGGCCCTGGCACTGGAAGTTCTGGAACACCTAAATGGAATGGAACCATCATTAATGTTATTAGTTACACCTGTGTTTACCCTGCTATGACATGTCAAAATGGCTGCTGTGAAAAAGGTCTATTGAGATTCAGCTCGACCAATTATTATTTCTGCCTCTGAGGCAAAATGTTTGTTGAACTAAAACTCCAGTCTGCATACATTCAGGTAAAAAAATCTAAATGAAGTTACAGACGTGGCCCCATATTCACAAAGCTTAGCCATTTATGCCAAAAGAAGGATTGGGGCATATTTAGTTATTAAAAACGAACAGCTATTTTGTCTGTCAATTAGCGTGTTTGTGCAAACGTCGTAGCAGGAGCATATTTATGTTACATCTTTTCTTTTGATGGGGCTCTTAGGTCCAGTAATTAGCTCTTTGTGCTTAGGTAATGGTATGGGCTCTGGGCTCTAAGGCTATTCACAGACAGATTGCTAATGGAGGCGCGTTTGTATCCACTCCCATCATTCCTTCATCAGTCACCCACCCCTTTCATTTAAAACACTCAAGCAAATGCTCTAGGCGCACACACACACACACACACACACACACACACACATCTGAATGAGCACACACGTAATCTTTAAAGGTCTGTTTAAAATCCACCACACCCACCCTTTTTGTCTTTAAAGGAGCAGAGTGTTTGTGTGTGTGTGTGTGTGTGTAATTTTGGATCTTTTATGTCTTTGTATGTGTGTGTGTGTGTGTGTGTGTGTGTGTGATAGAGCGTGAGAGATGGGTCCATTGGGAGGCCAGAAGCACAATAGCAAATGCTTGACTAATGACTGAATAATGAGTGTATGTTTGTGTTTTGCTGTGTGTTTGTGTGTGTGCATGTGTCCGTGTGCGTCCGTGCGCACGTGTGTGTGTGTGTGTGTGTGTGTGTGTATGTAACAGACTGTGCGGCTCCTCCTGCTCAGGGTATCGGAGTTAAAAGGGAAGTCTTCAGGCTAAGTGGTACTCACACCGCTCAGATCAAATGAAATCACTCACTGTGTGCGTGTGTATGTGTGTGTGTGTGTGTGTGTGTGTGTGTGTGTTTTGTGAGAGCGGGGCTGGCTTGGAGGGTTGGATGTATTGACAGGAGGTCATGTTGCAGGAGCAGCTGAAACCTGAGCCGATACCAGAGGACGATCAGAGCATCCTGTCCTCGTCGGTTGACCCCCCCTCTCTGTCTTCTCTCTCTCTTTGCTTTCTTCTCCTTCTTTTACACACGTTTCTCACTTAATACTGCTTGGTGACAGTAATTCGGTCCACTACTTTTCCGCTAAAAATTGACAATTGCATCCTCTCTTATCAGGATAACATGATGGCCTTATGTTCTTGTCATCCTTTTGCTGGAGAGAAGATCAAATAGTGGGCACACTTCTACCCAGGGAAACTGAGCTTTTTTGCAATTCTTCATCTAAACTAGCTTTTTGTGAGAGGATGAAGACTTTCTGACTAAAACAAACTGGTGGGATATAGTTTTTGGTTGGTTATAGTTAGGGTTATATTAGTTATTTAGATAACTTGCTTACTTTCAATACTATTTGACCCAAACCTGTGTGTGTGTGTGGAATATATCAGGCGATATTGGCTTTTTAAAAATCAGGTATCGGCCATTCAGTCGTCCACCTCTCATATGATGGTTCCTCCCTTACCACAGCTTGTGAATATGTTTTTATTATAATTGTTTTATATCAGATGCCTAAGCAGAGAAATAATCCCAGTGCGGTGTGGGAGGATTTTACTCAGCAGTCTGTAAAACCTCTAGTGAAACCTGCCTCACCCTGCTTTAAGGAGCTGCTATCCCACCTAAAATAATTTTATTATTATGGCTTCTAGTGGAGAGTTTTAGTGTCCCATGGTGGCTTAAATGCTGATTCAGAGGCTTTTCCACCCTGACAAGAATAAAACTCTTCCTTGTAATCCTTGTATTTTGGGGAGAAAAATGGTCAAATTTAAAGATACTGATTATCAGCTTCAATCCAAAATTATTATATTATAGCTTTACTTTAGTGAGATGAGTCCATGATTCAAAACACTCCGTGCCCACGGCATGGGGGGGAGGCTGTGTGTGTTTGGTCAGTCAGTCAGGTGTGTGGCAGGTGTGTCGGCAGATGTACCCGAGTCTCCAGCCGGTCCAGTGGGGCCTCTGGAGTCATTTATCTCTAAATGAGTCCCATCTGCTGGGCTTCTGATGCTGAGGTGGAGGTGAGCGGAGGAAGACGCATTAAAATAATGACTGATCTGTTTATGTTGCACCGCCGTCCCCTCTCTCTGTGTCTGGATCACTGTGGATCTGAGTCTATCTGTCTTGTGAGGGTGCAAATGGCTTCCGTGTGTGTGTGCGGGTGTGTGTGTATGTGTGTGTGCGCTTGAGCGTTGTATGCAGAGATGTAGTGGAGTGTGAACCCGCCTAAACCCGGTTGACCCACCTTGTTATTTGCAAGAATAGAGTGTACCACCTTTTAAGGTTGACATAAAACTGTAGTACCTAAATTCATAATATACATCATAGAATGTAGAATAAAACTGCTGCAAGTTATATAAAGATAGAGTCGTATAAGGGGGAATTTTTCTTTATATAGGTGGTGGTTTGCCTTATGATGATTTGCCTGTAGGTCATGGTTTAACACACCTTTTTATTTACCACCACATCACTGATTGTATGATTGATGACCGTCTCATATTAATGATAATTCAGAATTACCTTGAGACCAGCCGCTAGACAGCAGCAGCCTACTGTAAGCCAGGTACATAACGCTACTGCAAAATAACTGCAACCGGATACCAGATAAATCAAAACGCTGCTAATAATAAAGACACAGTATATGCTGCTGCTTTTCTGTGCCTTGGGTATTCGCTCCTAGGAGTCAACATGTTTTCCTCTACTTCCAGAAGTATGATGCCCAAAGCTCTGGACGGCCAGATTGTCATGGAGAAGACGCCGCGCTACTTTGTCACCGTGGAGACGCCGGCGCGGGTCCACGCCATGTCGCAGGACGTGAAGCTGATCGTGGTGGTCCGGGACCCCGTGACCCGGGCCATATCGGACTACACACAGATCATCTCCAAGGCCCCCGACATCCCTCCCTTCGAGAGCCTCGCCTTCAAGAACCGCACCACAGGTATCCATTATGGTGTTCAAGTCCAAGATTCATAAGGTTTGTGTTTCTTATGTAATGAGAGACCTTATGAAACCTGGGGTGTCCTGGTGATTCAGATGGCTAAGACTCACACCATCTCCTGGCTTTGATGTAGTGGATTCGTATTGACCCTAGTCTTTCCTGGTTCTCTCTACTCTGGACTCTGAACTGTTTGAACTCTGATTTTCCCCTTAAATTTCCCCTTAAGTAGCTTCAAAGTAGAATTGTTTTCCCATACTGTACAACAGTATCACATACATGTTCTGTATCTGCTGGTTCCAATGTGTCATTGATGATCTGACCTGGATCTGACCTGTTTCTGACCTATTGCTTATATTGAGTGAAATATTCAAACCCAAGACGCCGTTTTTTATGGCTGCACCATTACATCAAATGGGAAAAATCTGGATGTCTTGCGCATCATTTCCCTGTAATTCAGCATGACATATTTGGTATCTTTGGAAACCTTGGGTTCTTGACTAGAATTTAAAATAAAGCTCTGTGGGTTTGAACAAAGCTTGGCCACGCAACATGCATTTCTAAACATGGACCAACCGGTGGGACCGGCAGGGTTGAAGAATTAAGAGTGTCTAGGTGTCGATGCAGAGTTTCAGGCAAACAACATAAGACAGATTATCATCATTATCTTCATCAGATAAACAACCACAGCCTTCCTCTGCCCCCTACCAACAGGCCTGAGACAGTAGGGATAAATAAGTCCTTCCACCTGTTTTTCTTGGCAGTAGCGAGACTAAGGTTTTTACCTTAGCGATGGGACAGTCTTGATGAGGATTCGAGAGGACGGTGATGGTTATGACGATGATTTTGAGGTTATAACGGTCTTGTATCTCTGTTTGGGCTGCAGGTCAGATCGACTCTCTGTGGAGCCCGCTGTGGATCGGCCTGTACGCGCAGCACCTGGAGCGCTGGCTGGCCTGGTTCCCCAGGGCTCAGATCCACCTGGTCAGCGGGGAGAGGCTCATCTCCGACCCGGCCGGAGAGCTGGGCAAGGTCCAGGACTTTCTGGGCCTCCAGCGGATCGTCACGGACAAGCACTTCTACTTCAACAAGACGAAAGGCTTCCCCTGCCTGAAGAAGCCGGAGGGCAGCAGCAAGCCCCACTGCCTGGGCAAGACGAAGGGGAGGACGCACGCCTCTATCGACCCGGAGGTGATGCGGAGGCTGAGGGATTTCTACAAGCCGCACAACCAGCGCTTCTATCAGATGGCGGGCCAGGACTTTGGATGGCAGTGACCGCCACTGACTGTGCGGAACCTGCTGCTGGCAATCAGGGGGCGATTACAGCAGTTAGCTTTACACTGCTTTGGATAGAAGCCTGTGCAAACTCGCCATCTGACTGTGGCCCAGATGCAAAGACTCGCGTACAAAAGGTCCACAGAACCGAGCCAATGGTCTGCTTCTGACCAGCAGGGACATCTCAAGAGACTTGGAAATGAAAACCCAGTGTCAATACATGTACCTCCATCAATCGATCATCTCGCTCAGCTGTTTCCAAGACAGCGACGTCATTTTATGTATCACTTAGATGTTCAGTGAAAAGGTGCTTGCACTAAAACTGTTTGTAACGCACACTGTAGTTCCATGTAATAAGGGTGTCACCTCCCATCGTTATGGCTACTTATTCCTACCCCAGTGTGTTCAACTAAAGCCTTTGTGTGCTGCCAGTGCGAAGTTGGTTGTCAAGCTCTGGTTACTGTGAATATTTCCAGAAAGAATCAATGAAGTTGAATGGTGAGATGCACAGTGTAGCTTAAGTCTTTTAGCTTCTCCGGTCTGCAGTTTAATCCTGATGCTCTAGTCGGTAGGCTCTGCAATGTAGTGAAAAAAAATGAACACAAAACGGTTGCCTCGTGTGTTTTTACATTCCTGAATTTACACAACTTTCTTTTTCTACCTGTCCGTCATTCAGTCTCACCGGTTAAGAATCCTATAGGCAATCAATACATACTGAGTATCATCCTCCGAGCATTATTCCCGAAAAAGGGGGGATGAATCTTTTATGTGGAGCGCAGCAGATGGGGCGAGCGAGAGAGTAGCAAATCTTTATATGAGCTCAGATTTGACTGAGTGGTTTTGTATTCTTGAATAATGAATGTGGATAAGTGGATGTAGGGGAACTGGTGTGGATCACTTGCTTCTTAGCGCTGTTGCCGATTGGCACATTTCTGTGGTAGGCTTAGGTTAGCATCCCATAGCAAACCATCCTACCTTGAGCAAAGGGACCATTGGAGGACAACCAAATCAGTGTGTATAGGTCAAACTATCAACGGCCATCTCTTTTGACATAATGTATGAAGCTTTCGGGCTCCGTTATTGTGAGAGAGGGCCTGCTTACAGGGACGTCTGTTTTCAGTTTGCATGTATTTGCACTAGTTTGAAAGCATAAAAAACATTAAAACTATTTTGAAGCAAAGTACTTGTCCCAGTTGATTCAGTTGGTTATTGTCCTGATTTTTGTGACGTTTATTCTTTTTCTTTATTGTTTGGCCCAGAATGCTGTTGTAAGGTGTTGGTTTGAATCACGTGTGTGAATTTTGATTATTACTGAGTTTGATTATTTCGGTGGACTTAGTAACTGATTACAAATCTAAGAAGGCAATTCATAATCTGTAACAGATCACACTTTAGTTGAAACATTTCCAATCCTGTGTGTGTGCATGTATGCATTAAGGCACATGGTTAAATATTAGTTAAATATTATTAACACAGTGGTGGAGAAAACAGATTTTGAAATGAGTTGAACTGTGCTGGGCTTGAACTGAGAACATTATGTGACAGCAGTCTGTCAAAGTAAGACGCTAGCGCCCTCTTATGGACAACAAGGGAAGGATTTAAGAGCAGTGGGAAGAAAAAACTGACCAGCAACAAATTTGTTAAAAAAAACGTTTTTTTTATTATGATATACCCTCCTAATTCACCTTAAAATAATATCTTCTCTTAGAAATTCATATTTTTAATTCATATTAATATCTGCTAGGTTGCCTATAATTATCCACATAAATGTAACAAAAGAACACTACACAAAAAGTGCCACTATAAATAAGTCTATGACACACACATAAGGACACAACAATCCATGCTTCAATATTTACTGTAACCCAGGATAATGAAATAGAACTTAAAACTTTACCAGAATAAATTAAATTGTGAAAGTGGTCTACGTTACGTCTCACTTTGAATCGAACAAATAAATAAAGTCCACAAATATACAATATATTTTCAAATGCACTTAAAATGACTGTAAATAACAACTATCCTGGTCTCTGCTACTCCATAAATATAGTTCTGGAATACTATGCTCTATTATAATTCAACACGAAGTAGAAGAAGTCAGGTGCGTTTACTGAGAAAAGTACCCGCGGTACCTCGCCCCTCGTCAAGTAAAAGTGACTTAAAAAGCTTCAAAAGAGGCGCGCGCCTCTCGCTGATGAGTTTTGGCAGTTTGCACAGACGGCTACATGGATCCTCTGGAGCATTATTAGGTGGAGAAAGAGCATTCCCCTCGTTAAGATGTTGTGAGCACAGAGCATGCTGTTTGATCAGACGCATGCTGCTGTAATCAAAGGCACTCAGCACGGCCTAGGCATCCTCCACCCATGTACACCACCTTTTATTCCTCTGCGGCTAAAACGCCCATTCTCGCATCGATCCCTCTGTTATTAGCGGCCTCCTTTTTATCTTTCTCCAGTGATAGCAGTCTGTTCTCCTAAATAACGCTTCACTTGTTCGGTGGGGAGAGTCGGGGAAACTATTGACTACATTATAGTATGCGATAAAACTTGATGAGGTGTTAGGGTTAGGATTGGGTGGGTGGCAGTGCACAACGTCTGTCATCAGTCCAGTATGAGAGTACGACCTTGGTCAGGTACCTACTGTCCAGCAATGTATCTATAACTGAATGATTAAGGAAAAGAAATGTCTCCAATGTTATTGACGCTCCCTAATGAATCATTTCTAAAGGCAAAGTACATACAGTATATATTCACACTCCAACTGGCACAACCACGCACACTCACACACACTCACGCAAAGTCATGGACGCAACTTTGTACACTTTCCTCAACGAACCAAATCCAGAGCTCAGAGCCTTGAGAGTCGCTTGAGTCTTGAATACTGTGGATGTTGGAGCATGGGTGGACTGAGGCAGGTGGGGGGTATGGGGGGTACAGAAGGACAGGCCCTGTGGAGGGAAGGCCCGCACTTGGCTCAGGGTTTCGTGGCGAGGAGTCTGGGTCCGGCTCCCCCGCTCAGCTGTGTGCTCTTTTGGCTTCAGAAGTCTAGTCCCGTCTTCCTTTAAGGACAGTCAACGTTCAGCAGCTCCCCCGCCTTCAGCAATACGCATCTCTGATTGCTCAAGTAGAGGTACAGGGTTAGGCCTACTAACAGGAGGGCTGGGTCAATGTTGTGGGGGTCGTTGTGGTTAAAAGACGCGGTTCATGGTTCAGCATCTGATGCTTAAATGTGCTACGTGTCGCATTTTAAGATCAATAAATCATTACCACGTTAATTTCGAGACATTAGTGTAATTACAGTAAACAGACAAGACCGTTGACAAGAAGATTGGCAGCTTCTTCTAGCCTCTACACTGCATTTTACATTGTGTGCCACAGGGTCAGATTTCATGGGACATCAATCTGCTGGATTGCTTTATGGCACAAAACAGGAAGAGGGCGCTGTTTGTCCAGATGTTCTGGCAATGGCTGATGGCTGAAGGAGTGAAAAATCACTTCCAACATGTTTATCCTCTTCAGTAAAGCTGGAGAGAAAACCTTTGCTGGGAAATAAAGTCTTAATTTTGAGAAACATTCGCCCTAACAATAGCACTGGTGTGAGATAGAGGCTGCCTATCATCTTGATCATGGTCTCATTTATTTACAGCTGTTATACCAAGGTGTCACAATCAATTTGACAATGATATAGCGATGTTTCAAAATGCTCCACGTCGCACCTTCAGCAGTACTCCTCCCCCTGCGGGTCGGGCAGATCGTTGAGGTCCAGGAAGACGGAGGTGTTGGAGAGCTTGCGGCCGTTGGACGACAGGTCCAGCAGCTCCTCGGCGGTGCTGGGGACCGAGCTGATGTACATGTCCCACACCTGCTCCGGAGAGTCCAGCTCCAGCAGCTTCTGCTTGATCTTCAGGTTCTTCTCAATGTTCCGGCGCTTGTGCTTGAACTCCAGGATGGTCTTGGTGTAGCGGTTGATGGTGGTGACCGAGGACGCCATGCAGGCCGTGAAGGAGCTCCACGCCAAACTGAAGGGAAGGAGACACGAATCGTTTGACATTCTTCATTCAAATTAGGAATTTATTCATTCAGGTGTGTAGCAGCGATTTATGTAGTTAATAAATCCTGGATAATGTGATTATTGGTCGAAATGTAATAAAATGCCCCTTAAAATAGATAGAAAATGTAATAAAACTGGTAATAAATTGCATCTTCAAACTAATAATGTAATAAATAAAAATGTCCCACAACTTATAAAATAGTAATTTCAGGTTATTAATGTTATAATTATGCTAAAAACATTATCATTATATAAACATTATCATTATCAAAAACTACAATCAAACTTACCATCAGTCTGAGGATGTTATTGCATCATCTGGCATTACATTAACATAATGTTCATTACATTTTCGACTTATTTAGAGGGACGTTTTATTGCATTTTGACAAGTTATTAATTTATTACTTTAAAAGATGTGTCATTGAAAATGCATCATATTTTACCAATTGATTTTTAGTTAAGTGTTGTGCACTCAGAATCCCCTGGGCTTCCAAAACAGGCCCATACATCATGTTGCATTATGTATTCATAATAGACATATTCCTAAACAAACTAAGGCATCACACAAATAAAGTACATTCCTCTTTTTCCCCAGGCTTCACCACATAAAATCCACCTTTTCTGAAACATACATATATCATATCAATAATCTTAATAATCATAATCGGCTCCCAGAATTGCAGAAATCAAAGTCATTTTGTTATAAAGCATGCTTCTCAGCTTATCATATAAGGCAAAATAGAGCATAAAAATAATACATTTCGTTTTCAAAGTCACCTCTGAACCTTGCTGTATTTATTTGCAGGTTATATTTGCAGACTGTGGAGACACACACTGTATGTTTACTCACATGTATGACCAGCTGTAGTCCCATGTTTGAGGTTTCCAGTCCTCTGGGCCCAGACTGACAGTCAGCTGGAAGGCTGTGGTGTACATCATATGGGCCACCATACCTAACAGACCTGACAGAGATGGAACACTGCTTACTGATACTGAGAACATTGGTAGAATAAAGATTAGAGTGAAAACAATTCTACCTGACACTGACATCCTCCTCACACTGTGAGAAGGAACGGCAACCTTGCTGTTCCCTTCTTTCACCACTTGGTGGCAATGTTAGAATATTATGTGAAGGTAAGTTGCCACTGTAACTCCACCAGCATGTAAAAACAGCTATCATTTCTGTCAGTGTTGTTACATATTTGAACTTTCATTTTTGAATTTTGCTAGCAATGCTTCATCAGATATGTCCAGATCAGATTATTTTGTAAATTAAAGTAATTAATCAGCAAAAATAGATCTGTCATAAGCCCAGATATCACCCCACATACACAAACAAGACAAGCCAGTATGATCAGATGACCACCTTGAAGACTGCTAGTATGGACATCCACTGTGTCAATCCAACATTTGGTATTTGTGTTTATCTTGTGAGCAGGGGCATTAATTAACTAAACCCAAAGCTATGGCAAAGTCCATGCATCTGATATCATTTCCAAACCCACTCATATTCACTACAAGATCAAATGTGAACTCACTGCAGGTATGACAACAGACACACCTTGCTATACCCAACTGACGCTCAGGCTTGTGAGTCCCAGTGTTGGCGTGAGCTGCCTGTGTTACAGAGCTTCTTAATGGTAAAACAACCCTCTTTTGTGCCTGATTATAAGGCCTGAGCAATAAACTCATACATCCATATCAATAAACATACGGCAGCCACATATGGACTGCATAGATTTATGTGTCCAAAACCAGACAGCAGAGCTGCTCTGGGGGCAGAAATAATCTTATTGGTTCAGTTAAACCTCAATGGAAGAAGGAACTCAAAAATACAAATGGTAGTGACTTATTGGTCTCATTCATTGAATGCCATTCATGATGTTGGAAGGTCAGCAGGCTAGCTAACTAGCTTACCTGGTTAGCTATATAGGCTATGGGTAGTTTGAACTTGGAAGGTCAGCTAGGCTAACTAGCTAACCTAAATAACTTAGTATGGCTAGATTGCATTTTTTCAGTTAGTAGCACAAGAGCGCTAGGCTTCATAATATTAGCTAGCTCTCTTACCCATTGCTTTTTTGACTTTCAGTGCTTAGCCAGAAAAACTGTGATTCCAGGTAAAACTGTCATAAAACTGATGTAAAATTGTGGTAAAACTCATATCTATACACAGCAATTTAGGCTAGAGCACGTATTCACTTGTGCATGTTTTAGTAAAAAGTGTATCTATGATTTACAAATTGGATTACCATTCTTTGAGAGACAACTGGTGCTATGAAAAGCACACAGTGCCCTTTGGTAATCACATCAACTACCTGTGCATGTTTCTTTGGAAGATAAAAAGACAAAAAAGAAAGAGAGTGAAAGAGAGAGAGGAGACAGAGAAGAGAGCCTTGCATACAAAATATGTTTCAGGACCAGTTCTGAGGTCCACTAGGTAAAGAACAGAGGAGTTACCCACTAACCAATGGATGAGCTAACTGAAAGTGGTCTGTTCTCTCTGTCTGTACTTTATCATTCATGCTTCCAATCAGCGCTACTCGCTGTGCTTTTTTTCTGACTCATTTTTTTTCTCTGTGCAATTTTTTCTCTCTCCCTGTCTCTCGGCTCCCATTCATTTCTGTTTCTCCCTTTGTGTCTCTCTACTTTGTGTTATTTTTTTCCGGATGGTTTAGTTACATGCCAGATTTTGACAGCTGAAGCAAGGGATCTCCTCACACTGGACTTTCATCACCCATAAAACAGAGCAGGAATAAAAAACCAGCCTGTGCACCAATCCGATTACTACATAAGCCCCCAAATCCCTGGACTGAACAAGAGCGGACCAGATTCAGCACGAAACACCTAAATTCCCATCTCATCCCTATCAATGCTCATGTTTATTCCTAAAGATATCCCACCACAATATTATCATAATATTATGCAAATCAAAGACAGCTTTGTGTTAGGATGAGCGGAACAAATCCTAGATCCAAGTCATGGCATGTTCCGCCGTGTGGAAATTATGCATGTGCTGTTCACAGAGAGGTCAGATTATTCCATATAAAAATCAATACGTGTGAATTCAGGTTGTTTATTTTTAGCGCTAAACCGCTTCCAAAATAAGGACATACCACAAAATGGAGTAACGAACAGAAGCAAACTCTTGCCTCTTTCCTCTCTATATATTGAAAGTTTTACAGTGTTATGGCTGAGTAAATCCAATGGAAAACCCTCATTCCATTTTGGTTTGTTTTAGCATTGATTTTAATTGAGCTACAATAGGATTCACTCAGAGGACAAAAGATGGTTGACGCTCTATGGTTTCCATTTGCATACGTGGTGGTTGTGCAAAACGTGCAAATACAATAAAGAAACTAAAGAAGAATAACAATTCCTCTTACTTCCCACAAATTCTCAATCCCACATACATCAAATGGTTTAGGTGTGTTACAGCAGTCTGTCTGTTTCTCCCAAACTGAATGCACTTTTTGCCTCTTTGCAGCACAGTGAGTCAGTGAAAAGTTGGGGAAACTGCTGTTTTTATAGTGATGGTAAAGTTAGGGTTATCACCCACACAGGAAGTTTATTCTCAACAAAAATAAGTGAGCTCTCTCTCTTTCTCTCTCCCTTCCCCTTTCCCCATTCACTCACTCTGTCTTTCTCCCTCTCATACTCCCTCTTCAAGCCGTCTGTCTTCATACCCCGAGTGATGCATGGCTTTAATAAAGGTTATTCTGGTCCTGTTCCTCTGGTGCTCATTACAAGAGGACGAACCCCTCTCTAATCTATTCAGCCCATTAAAAACAGCAACAACTTTAAAACGCCTTACTTAATTCAAACATTTTATGGGCAGATTAAACCCTTTGCGATAAGACGAGCTGGGGCCTATTTAAAAGAGTTTGGGAAGTTCCTGAAAAGTCAAAATGCTGGGACTGACTTCGACTTGCTCGGCCACATTACTGTCTATACTGCGAAAAGATAAAAACGACACTTAGTATCCACTTTATTTGCTACACGTCCGTCCCCATTTACGCAAGCAGCCCGCTCCTCCAGACAGTGAGTCACGCATTAATAAAACATAAGCGTAAAGCATGCAGACAGTGTTGACAGGTTCAGTTACTGTTTGACCGAACGTCGGAATGGGCAAGATGCCAGGGCATCAAAGCACAACTCATCGAACCTGGAGGTGAATGGGCTACAGCAGCAGAAGACCATGCTGGGTTCTACTGCTGTCAGCTAAGAACAGAAAGATGAGGCTGCAGTGGGCATGAGATCACCAGAGCTGGATGATTTAAGGGTTGGGAAAATGTTGCCTGATCCAACGAATCACAGTTTCTGTTGTGACATGCTGATAGCAGGGTCAGAATTTGGTGTCAACAGCATGAATCCATGGATCCATCCTGCCTGATATCAAAGGTACAAGCAGGTGGTGGTGGTGTAATAGTGTGGGAATGTTTTCTTAGCACACATTAGGCCCCAAAGTACCAATTGGCCATTGTTTAAACATCACAGAATACCTAAACATTGTTGCTGGCCAGGTGCATGGCCAGGTGCATCCCTTCCCCTTTTTCAGCTAGATACTTCCGGGAAGATAAAGCTCCATCATCTCAAAATGGTTCAGGAACATGACAGTGACTTTAGCTCAGTCCCCAGATTTCAACCCAATAGACACCTTTGAGTCGAGGCAGAACAGGATGTTCTCAGCATGAAAGTGTCACTGAGAAATCTGTGAGAACTGAATGATGCTATTGAGTCAGCATGGACCAAGATCCCTGTGGAGCGTTTCCAGCACCTTGTTGAACCCAGGCCTCAATTAATTTAGGTTGGTCTGGAGGCAAAAGAGGGTCCTACCTGGTTCTACCTAGATGTACCTAATAAAATGGATCTATAAAATGGAACTGAGCATGTGCTACACTTCAAACATTGATGTACACGTTGAAACCGTGGATCCAGGATGGACAGCGAGGTTAGTCTGAGGTCATCACAAGTCAGTTCCCTCTAATGTAGTTCCGTCAGCCTTCAGCAAGCGTTCCTTTCTCCAAGATTCTGACCTGTCAAGTCAGTAAAAACGCTCCAAGTCATTGCTGCTGAGCGGAGTATCTTTCACTGGTGATTCATTGCCCAGAGTGTGGCGGTTGGGATCGTTTTCACAGAGTGGATTAGAGAGAAGGTCATTGTTAATTCCTCCACCGAGGGAGGGAGGCAGACTGCAAACTGGCTGGAAATCTTCTCAAGGGCTGTAAGGCTGCAACTGGCCTGGATGCAGAATTGGCCAAATGCCACAGTGGGAACAGAACTAAGGACTCAATCGTCTTCGTGGAAACAACCATCCCAACTCTTCCGTTTGCATTTGACGCTCTTACCCACAGCCCTCCCCATCGATAGCAAACCTCACGAAGCTTGAAAGCAGCTACATACCTGAGAGTACAGTGAAGATGGCGGCGAAGGCGTTGAGCTTGAGGCCGTCGATGACATTGCCGAAGTGGCACACCTCTATCGACATGAGGATGCCGCCGGTGGCCAGCAGGAGGATGTACAGGCACTCGGCAACGATGCACAGCCACAGCACTCCTACGGAGAGAATATTGGTGATGGGAAAGAAATGGAAATGAGGAAGGGGTTGGGGTGGGGGATGCATAAGGTTGAGTGAATGATGGAGAATGCGCGCGGATAGTAAGTGGTGGAGGATGGAGAAGGGGGGGGGGGGGAAGAGGGGGAATTGAGGAAAAAATATGGGTAAGCAAGGGCGAAGGGAAAGGAAGGACAGGGAAAAAGGGAGGAAGGGGAGAAGGGAAGGAGGGGGGGGTGAGTTGGGTAAGGTGGACCACTGACCCACTCACCCATATCATTAACCTTCACTGTCAGAGAAAGGATGCTGAGAGACATACAACATCCTGGGCTTAGCTCCGCACGCCACCCTCCATAGTGGAATGACCGGCCATGGAAATATCAAGGTCTGCATATATGGATTAAAAAAAAACCCTGCTTGCATACAAGCGGTGGTGTAATTGCATGTATCCCCCCCTAAGGGCAGGTAGGTCTACTTAATTAATCACAAGGTTGACCAAAGTAATATGCCTGTTACCCAAAATATTTCCTATGAATTATGAATAGATTCACATCCTTGACTTGTTCTAAATTGGATTCCATACTTCAATGAAAGATGTATTCATTAAAATGTAGCAGTAGGTTGAAGAAGATAAAGTAAAAAGTTAGTTTCTTTGGCATTTTTTCTTTTCCGTTTTTGTTTTTAGTTTGGACCAGTTTCCTCCAATGTATAGCTGCATCAGCAGATGAAATCACAGCGATAAAAGCAAACTTATTTCTGACAAGTCCCTATCCCACCTGACATAGCAATATCACTGTACACTTTGGATTGAAGCTCTCAACGGGTTATGCATAATCACACCAAAATGAACGAACCACATCCTTCATCCATTTGTCTTTCGTCTTTTCTAGGGGCCGTGTTGAAGTCTATTGTGTGGAGACTGAAGTGGTCATAGAGGACGTGATAACGGGGAGGGGGGGTCATGCCACGGGACGAGGACCGGCGAGGGGGCATGGACTCACACTGAGGACGAGAGATTGATTTCTTGATTGACCGACCCGCTGCTTGATTGATTAACTGATTGCGCGATTGATGATTTAAGTGTCGCTGCATCTCACAGGCATCAAGGGTGTTGCCGAGACGTACGGAGGATGATTGGGTCAAACCATGATCGTACAATTGCAGTATGTGATATGATACATTTTTTGACTCTTATGCATTGGATCTTGGAAGATGGAGATTTACTAAATTACTAAAGAATTAGGAGGCCTACTGATGTGGTTTCAAATTCTTTGCAGGCCTAAACATGAAAGGACGAACAAATCCAGCTCCTCTTAGAGGCCAACAGATGTTCTAAACACATTGCTGTCCAGAAAAAACAATGTGTTTTGGCAGAAAGCCTTTGTCAGGGTTACATGACAAAGAGACAATGGATTGTAAATTCCCTTCCAAAATGTCCACTTCAGTCAAAATGGCCACTGTAGTGGACTTAGACCAGAAAATCGCCCTAAACATGAAGGGACTAAAGATTTCAGGCCTGAAGATGACAAACCTGCAAAAAGAGTGTGTGTGTCCCTGTTTGACACTCTTAAACCTGCCTGATCATCAGTACAGTGAAAGTTTTTTGGCACGTAAAATACACTCGGATGCCTTACTTTTGCATCTAGATTATGCAAACAGTAAGTGTGAAGTATTTCCATTCCGTTCTTTACATTTCATCTCCGGGAACATTACTTATTCCATGTTTATCAAATACCTGAGTTCATTTTGCAGCTCTGAGGTGGAATTGCATTACCTGACGCTGCTGCATGGGTGATGACTAGAAACATGAGCTGAAACTCCAATTTTGCCTTTCATTGCCTAGTTCAGTGTCGTAATGTATGTATGGTTGCCAATTTAAGACACACAAGCTTACCTCTTTCATTTGAAGGTGCGACATACAGGAAACTTCTGCAGTTTTCACCTGGAAGAGATTGTAAATTAGACTCTCATTTCCATTGACACTCAGTGACAGGAGCCACTACTGCAACACGCTGATAAGTGAATCAGGGGACGTCATCTGTATTCCATCAATTTTCCCGCATGAAAGAGAATCACAGGTAGCCTATTGCACTTCCTTCTGTCAAAGATAAACCCATGATGTAAAAATCACTATTTGATCCAATCTGCGAGGGGATTTCATTGAACTTCTGCATTAATGGACTCTTGTCCTCCCCAGCATGTCTAAATCTCCTGCCTTAAATCCGGCCTGCAACAGTTATCTGGCCACAGTGATGCTGGATTTCATTGTCAACAGTGGGATACAAATGCATGGCTCTAGTGACAGACGCAGAGATAGCGCATATTCCTAGAAACCACAGTCAGGGGAGCATGCAGGTCTCAGCTGGCTTATCTGGAACAGCCTCTGAATAAATTAGTAGCACTGTTTTCACACGCAACAACAAGTGCTGTGTTTTTTCCTACTAGAGCAGCAGGTAACACAATCAAAACGCATCAACATTGCATTGGAATAAATAGGACTTTAATGCTACTCAGGTCTACAGTAACATCTGTTGTAAATTATGCACAAAGGTTAGATCAGCCACAGTCTAAAGCCCCCAAAAATACAAAATAAAAGGATTTTCATGGTTTTACTACAATAACACTATAATAATTGCATAATTGATCATTGCAGGCTCACTAAACCCTTTGTTATGGTAAAGTTCCTGCATCTAATATCATTTACCACCCAAACTTGCAAACCTGCTTATATATATATATGTACAATCTGTTTGTTATGTACATTTCAGGGACAATGGAGCAATGACTGATGACTGACTGGTGTTATTATTTGATGTGATAAAGCAGGTCAAATATCAGGTTCGAGGGAGCATTGATCCTGCATGCATTTTTATATGTTAATAACAAAATGTAGCCTATATAGAAGCCGCTTTGGAAGTTTTTATTCTGATATTATGATGATAAATGATATTAGAAGCCGGGACTATGACCCGCCCGTCCGTTACGCACCTCTCCGTGCGCTCTGCGCGTCCCGCTGCGCTACAGTCCCGCGATCAGCCGGCGCCTCTTTAAAAACTTACCGGTCATGTTGACGTTCTGCTCGCAGGAAAACCAGATGCCGGTGTGGAACTTCCTCATCAGGTACTTATCCTCGCCGGTCTCCCAGATGTACTGCACCAGCCGGGTGTCGTTGATGTTGGAGCTGTTGAACCTGATGCAGAACGACTGCTTAGTGGTCACCGGGCCGGTGCAGAACGGCTTCACCACTTTCCGCGTGCCCTCGCACCAGTAGCTGGTGGTGAGAGCCGACACGGCGAGGAACAGCGCGAGGAAGTTCAAGGTGAGAGCCAGCGAGGCTCTCCGCCGCCGGTCTATGCCCATCGCGGCGGCCGGAGTGGTGAAGACGCGCAACTTAATCCCCCCGGCGTTTATAACACCGTATTCTGGCAGGCGTCTCCTCCTCCAATCCTCATAATCCGGTTATTCCCGTTAATATATCCGCGGCTAATTACCACGGCGCGTCTGGCTCCTAGCGCGCGCCTCTCAGCTCTGCTCCTCCGGTGCAGCTGATTCTCTCATTTTGTAGGCTGCTGCCCCGACATCCCCCCCTCCCCTCCTCCCTCTCTATTCAGCCTCCCCTGACTGTTGAGAGCAGCGGCACTCAAACTGGGGTTCGGGGACCTACACGGGTCCTTGAGGCAGGGTCCCAGTTGCCCCCCCCCCCCCCCCCCCCCTCTCTCTCCACCCCAGCAAAACTCAGAATAGATGAATTACACCTTTAATTAATTCCCTAGAAATAAGCACAATGACAGCCTGTATAACACTGCAAAAAATGTCCATCTAAACAAGCCATTGACTCTCATATTCATTCTTACAATTCATTCTTTTTCTTTAAAACAAGTGAAATATTTTGCCAATGGGATGAGTTGATAATTCCACTGGTTTCCGATGCAGTTTCATTTATTTCAGCAATTTTCTAAGTGTCATTATCTTAAAACAAGGCAGAAAAAGGCAGATCACTGCATTCATGTCAAGAAATTGACACTTGATTCAAGAGAAGTTTGCATTGGAAATAAGTGCAATTATTTCACTGGCAGATCTTTTCACTTTTAAGACACATTTTAAGACTCAATATTAGATCAAATGATATTGAGATGAATATTTGTGCAGTGAAGGATGGCTGTTTTGATCAGAGGTTTATAACCCCACCCACAGTAGAAACAGTTCCACAATTCTGTACCAAGTCACATGGGGATTGGGTTGCTTGGGATACAGTCCGATCCAATGGAAGTCTATGGTTTAAAATGCAGATCTATTTGGGGGTGTTTGATGTGGAAAAGCCTGGGAACCCCTTGGGTTAAAGGTCGCTTTTAACTGTAAAGAAATTCATGCTGTGATAAAAAAAGCAATATAAATAAAACTAGGCTCTCGCTTCTTATCATTGCAGTCTGTCCCCAATGGTTTTCTTTTGTTTTTACATTTGAAACCAAAAAAAACAAACAAACAGGGGAGCAGATGCAAAATATGACAATTTCCTGCATAAACACAGTTTATTTTTGGGGACCTCTGGCAAATCTCCCATGAAAAAGAGAAAAATAATTGTTGACAGCACAAGTTTATCACTCCCCCCCGAATAGACAGCGAGCCTCCACCTCCACATAATTGCTGCCTTGTGGGACCGGCTGTGGCGGTGTCAGGGCAGGACAGCTTTCAATCAGGAGAAGTGGCAGGACTCTTTAAAGGTGGTTAAACGCGTTATGTGTGGAGCGGAGAAACCCAGCCGCCAAATGTTCCAGTCTCCCTCCTGCCTGATACCCAGTGTTATCTGTATATATATTATGGTTGTGTGTGTGTGTGTGTGTGTGTGTGTGTGTATGTGTTGGAATTATGTGTGTGTGCAAGGATATTGGCCCATTGCGATGTCCATCATTAATTTCCTCTGACTGTCACATGCTGTGGGTGTTTGTGTATGTGAGCTGGAGAAATTGTGTGTGTATTTCTTTCTGTGTGTGTGTGTGTGTGGGTGTGACGAAATGGGGGGTTGTCGAGGGAACCGCAAACGTATGTCCCCCTGAGATTAAAAGTCATCATTCTTTCCTCCCTGCCCTCCCTCTTCTCTTGACCTACGCCACCCCTTTCCCAGCACACGCACACACACCCACCCACACACACACACACACACACACACACACTACCTCCTCGGAGCAGCAGTTTCATGCTGCTCACAGCGTTCAATCTCAGCCTCTTGCTCACTCTTTCCATACAGCGTCGAAGCGGATTCATCACTGTAATTAATATCGGCGATGGATGCACATTCGTTTGTAACTGCAACAGATAACATGGCACCCCTGGGAGACTGGGTGTGTAGGTGTGTGTATGTGTGTGTGTGTGTGTGTTTCGCTCCCGCAGGGCAGAAGAGGGAATCAATAGCGGGCTGCAGAGCGTGGATCTGACACCCGTCTTTGATGCTGCCTCCCCAGGCCGGTTATCCTGGTTATGAGCATCCACAGCAGGACAGCCGGCTCTAAAAAAAAACCCTCCTGTACTCGCACTCTGTCACTTTCAGCTTGATCTATGCCTAACCCCCATGCTAGTGTAGAGGAGGAGGGTGGACTCTAGCGTTCTTAATATCATGCTGAGGTGGAGGGGGAGGGCGGTTTGACTCATTTTCCGTCCGAGGCCAGGGGAAGAAAGCTCCAAGGACACCTCTACAGCCTATAGATTCACGTCACATCCGATGACCTCGCTGATGGAAAAGATCTGGAAGCCGCTCGCGTGCCGGCGGCCTCTATGAATATGTGACGTCAAAGAATGGAGTCAGGGAGATAAATATTGGAGCTGATTTTTTTCCTTTTGCAGGAGAGTTTGCATAGAATCAGCATGGGCAGGGATGGACAGCGGGAGCATGGGTGCTTTCCTCATATATATGATTCTCGACCTTTTTCATATCAAGGACCCTAATTTAGTCCACATTAGACCCACGGATTTGATGAGATTTTGTCTCTTGGACCCAAATCTGAGAATATTTTTATTGTCAGATATGATTTTGTCCAGAATTCCATGACTATCTGTATTGTAGGTAGAGAGATAACAGTGAAACTGTGATCAAAACAGTCATTCTTCTACATTCTCTAATTGTGTTCTTGTAAATGAAATAATGGTGAAGTTTAACAATTCATCAATTTGCTGGGGACCCCGTGGAACCCACTCAAGGACTCCTGGTGGTCCCCTGACCCCATGCTGAGAACCACTGCTCTAAGGAGCTGAAACGTTTTGGGGTTTTTTTGCGCTTGAGCATTTTTTGGCACCAATGTCCGAATAAAAAACTGTCTGAATAAAAGAATCTTTGCATTCATCTCAGTATATATGGACTGATTTATTGAGGCTATTTTGCCAGGTTGTGTTTCCCCATACTGGACCTCTGTAACTCCCTGTATTCTTGCCTCGACCGCTTTATCTGGGCGTGCAACGCTGCAGAGTAGAACTAAAGGAAGAGATCTTATTAGTCCTGTAGCTCCATCCCAGCCACCTTTACACTGGCTCCCACTCAATTTCAGGATTGATTCTGAAATAAAGCAATAAATGGCCCGGCTCCAGCGTACATTTCAGCACTGTTATCTCCTTATGTGCAGGAGTATTAGATGAGCAGACAAAACTCTTTGGACTGTTCCAAAGGCCAAATTAAAGACTAAAAATGATCAAACCTTGACTCTTCTTTTAAGAGCCAACTGAGAAAACCTACTTTTATCGATTCGCATTATATGGATGTGTTTGTTTCTTATTCTTTTAATTGTGCTGCACTTTGTACTTTGTGTAAGAAAAGTGCTTTGGAACTAAAGTCTATTATTGCTGCCCAGTCTTCCACTGCTCTCTAACCTCTAGGCTATTGCCACTTGCTCATCCTGAGTGGTAAAGAGTGATAATGACTGAATAATGAGCACACTTAACAGAGTGAGAATGATTGCATAATGAGAATAGTTACGCTTTATTGATGATTAATTACAATTTTACAGACACAGTTTTATTATAGTGACTGACTGGCTAATTTTAATACGCTTCCTGATTGGGCGTGATAGATTTACATAATGAAGACGCTCACAGTGAAAGCAATAATGTTTTATAGTCGGGACGCTGTCGTGTTCCGGACGCATTTTTTTCGTCAATTGTCTAACAGGCTAATTTAAATTTTAAAATAAAGACGCACACACACGCATGAAGTTTATTTGGCTGTGAAACACCTATAAGTTCATTAAGCTGATTGCATTTGACATTCATTATTCACTTATCTGCATGCTGGGATGTGATTTGCAAAGCAGATCCCCACTATAAATATAGAGTAAGTCTGTCATACTGTTTTTGTTTGATTAAAATTGCCTGACAGGCTTCCACAGGCGGTGAAATATGCTTCTCAGTGTATATGGAAGCAAAGAAAGTTATGGTAATTGTGGAGGCAGGTGATTTACTTTTTCGAGACTCCCTGTCCTTTCCCTCCTTTCCTCATCCCTTCCTCCCTCTCTCCTCCCTCTCTCTCTTCCTATGTTGATCCTGTGGCTGGTCCATGTCTCTGTACGGTGAATGTGTGTGAGCTCTAATGAACAGACAGACAGTGACAGATGCTGGGAGCCCGCTGATCCCTCTCTCTCTCTTCAAATAGATTCATTTACATAATTACTCCCTCGCCAGTCTGAATACCACATATACACACATATGTAGACACTCACATGTGCACTATACAGTACCACGCATGGATAAAAGAAGGGGTGCTCTGTCATGTGGTTTGTACTCAAGCTGTACAATTAACATGGTAATCCTTAAGCTTTCATGAACTGAGTATAGGTTGAATGACTATTGTATTATAGCAATTGCTGATAGAGAGTAGCAAACAGACATATATTTAGGTGAAAATGTTGCAAATCATTACTATAATTAAATAACAAAAAACAGCAAAGTAAATTGCAATATTGACGAAATTGCATGATGCATGATTGCATGATGGATACATGATCCAGATGGCTTGCTGTGTTACCATTAACATTCAGATAAGGATTCCTCATCTATTTGGTCAGCATCCATAAAGGTGTGTAGGAACCTCAGTTTGTGCGTATCAGTGAGTGTGTGTATATGTGTGTGTGTATGAGCTTGTGCAGGTTGATGTGTACTGAGGAAGTTCACTTTGTTGTGCTTGTCACTTTGACCTGCCTGTGCCATCAACCTGCTGGCTCGATTAGCAACCCACTGCTCCCTTCTGACACACACACACACACACACCCAGATCATTGAGGATGACACGCCTCATCACCTCTGCCGCTCCCCTCCCCCCCCGCCCGTACGATGCGTTGGCTGACCTCTGCAGCCGAGGTCATCCCCCCCCCCCCCCCCCCCCGTTCCTTCTTTGTCTCATCACCTCCGTGTCTGTCTCTCCGCGGGTGATGACCGCTCACGGCGGCTGATCATGAGCGCCTCTCTAATGACTTGCGGCTCTAATGCGCCTCGTTTGGCGGAATGGACGACCATTTTCAAGGTTGAGAAAGTGCGTTTTTCCAGCGAAGGCCTGTTTGTTGTCCGGGAGGGGGGCGAGAGCCTGTGATTGAGTGTGACTTGGCATGTGTGTACGCGTGTGTGCGTGTCGGCCGTGTGCGATACATATGTCAACATGCGTGTATGCGTCACAAAAGGGGCGCATCCATCGCCGCTTGTCAGCCTCCCGCTCTGTCACTGCCGAACGTCAAACCCTCTCCTCCTAATAAACTAATCGCACTCGAGGTGGAACTCGAGTAATTCAGGGAAAGCGACTCGCCCTCCCTTAAATGTGATTTATGGCTGACAATAGCATCCAAAGTGCATCATTGACTCGTTACCTCCTCCGTTAATAGAGACGCTCACCGCTCTCTTCCTCTAAGCCAGTCGGGGGGAGTCATTACTCCTTGTGGCCCCCGCTCGGGCTCACGGAGCACCAGTGCAGCACATATCATTAATCAATCCCTAAACACGCTGTATTTACTGCTCCTGCAGGGCTCCGGCGGCTTGGGAATGCGTGAAGAAAACAGCACCCGTCTAATTGAGTTTATTAGCTTTAGAAATCTCACTCATATTGCGCAGAGTTGCCGCTACGAGGCGAAGTAAATTACAGTTTACCCGTGTATTGGAATAATGAGAAAAACTTGCACTGTATTAGATTAGGTTTCTATAATAATCCATACCTCTTAATTGAAAAAAAGTGCAGTATACATGTTACATAAAGCTGTTCTGTGCGATTCCAGCTGCCACAGAAGTATCAGCCGGCGCTCTGGCCTAGTTTTCAAAGAGCTGATTGTGTGGAGAAAGAATCTCATCCCTCTCCCCTCGCTCCTCTCTTGTTTTTTTGGGGAGGCTGAAGGGAGTCTCAGGTGGCGGGGCGCACTCGCCAATTACACAGCAGATAGGAGCGTAACAGGAATGCAAGGGCGGCCACAGGACTGGGAGGTAAAATCAAACCCGGGCCACAGCCGCACAGAGCAGACGGGGATTGTGCCTGCGAGACCGCGTATTACTAGCGATGTTACATCTGCGGAATATTACCCAAGAGTGAGGCGAGGGAGGAGAGGGAGAGAATAAGGACACAACGCAAATAGTTACACAGTCACAGCAGATGGCTTTGCTTACTAGATCAGAACACCTGGTTGGCTGCTTAATGAAAGTGGCAGTGAGTTACGGAGAGTCAAATGTCAGACGGTGTAATAAATGATTGTGTCACAGGCTATTAGAGTCGCACAGCTTTTACTCAGTACTGCGCTGAATAGTTGATGATTTATATCAAGGATGCCCTCATTTTTTGAAATGGCAGGCCAAAAGCCAAAGAGTAACATGAGTAGTAAATTGAATATCATCAGGGTGTAATACACCTTTTTTATATGCACGGAATCTGAAAACCGCTTCAAAATCTATAACAAAACAGCATCAAAATAGACCAAATAAAACATCTCTCCACTCTGGAGTCCTTCAGAGCGCCAACAAGAATTATTTGAACCATGAAAGAAAGAATTAAACAGCAGCTTGAGATAAAAATGAATCATTTACAAGCAGCCTCTGTTCTGTCTAATAATTCTCAAGATCGCAGCTCGTTTCATAGACGGATCGCCCGCTGCTTTGATACGCTCGATACTTCGCCGCTTTACTGTCCACGAGCTCCATCGGGTCGTCTTCATGCAGCAGATGACATATTAGCCAATACGGCAGCCATGGAGGGTCAATAAGCTTTTAGTTACGGTTCACTTAGACCCCGAGCGCCATCCGGAGATGTATGACCAAGTAGTCTGGGGACCGCTGTATCAATCTTATTGTTGCTCGGCGCTTTTGCTAATTCAATTAAACCGAGCCTGCCGCCTTCCCCTTTGGGGAGTTACCAAGTTGATGAAAATAATGAATGCTTTAAGTTGATTGGAATTGCAAATAATGGTATTCTCTTTGAAAGTGGAGCACTTGGCGCCATTGTGTGATTGTTTTGTTGGAAATTCGGCGAGATTCAATCAGCCTCGAAGCATATTAGAGTAACACTGATGAATATCTATCACCGCGCAGTCAGGTAAACAGCTATTAATGTCTTATTTTTGGGGTGTTTTTATGATGCAAAACAGATTATGTCCTGAACCATCAGAGATAAACAGATTTCATAAATTAAGAACTTGTTTTTTGACACAGAATAACAGCATAACATAACATCCATGCATTATGTGCGCCTATTTTTACCAGCCGTTGTGAAGCATGGGAGCAGTTGTCATGAAAGACCTGCACTCCATGAACACAGGCAAGAAAATGTCTCATCAGTTCAGAGAAATTCCTCTTGGATAAAAAAATATAGTAAAAAATAATGATAAAATAAAAAACAGAAATAAGAAATAAAAAATATTGTTATGTAAATGACTGCATACATATTTTGTATCTGCACCCTCAGTGGGAATCAAAGCCCTAAGCCTGGTAGTGCTAGTGCCATACTCAAGCATTGATTATGCGGTATTTCCATTTCTTATAACCTGGCACTGTAATGGGAATTTAATAGACAGAGATACATCCACAGAGAAAGAGAGAAGGTTGATACTTTCCAAGTCACTTTTCCCCCACGGGTCATTAGTTACCAATCTGGCTTGCTTAGGCATTCTTCTCTGCACTGTATTTCACAATATGTGATAAAAGTGTGCCTGAATATTATGCATCGGTTCCCAGAGGAGTGAAGGGAACGATGAGTTATCAGGTGAGATGCTCCAGAGTGCTTCAGTGTTAGATATTCATGCGACAGACGGATCGCCGTCTTGCCATGCTAACGGCCGTCGCTGTGCGCCCGTCAGCACTTCGCCCGTCAGCACTTCGCCGTGCTTCTGAGCGTCTGCTTTCAGACAGCACTGGCGTCGCCGCTGTAGCCGGGCCCGTTTCGCACCCGGGACAGGAAGGGAAAAGCAGCCGTCAGCACATTAAGTCGGGAAGGCTCGAGATTATAAGGCGCCTCCCCCACCCTTTAATATTTCTGCTCCCGTGGCAGCACTTCAGCGTAGGAGCTGTCGAGGCGATATTTTCACTATGTTTATGGTCAATAAAACGGTTGTGTACTGTAGTCTGCTGGTGCTATATCTCACAGTCCCACCAAGGACAGTGAAAACAGGAGCATTATTCTAGAGATCTTTTGGAAAGGCAAGACCCCAAATTGCCTTAAAATGTTGAATGTATGATTTCAGTCTCAGTTCTGGTTCAACATTTGCATAATTTTGGCTGTAAAGGTGCATGTTTTAGCCCATTTACTACAATTCACGTATACTTAAAAGTCGGCTGCCAAACAGCATTGCTTTCATATGCTATTTAGTCTGAAAATCAAACCCAGAAGACAAACGATAAGCAAACATGGGCATTGTGAAAAGGATGATGAGGATGTGGCTTCTTCTTGCTTTAAAAAAAGTTATGATAGTTTGTCTGGTGAACTACCCAGTAAGAAATGTGTTTTTCCAATTTATCCGATAGCACTTGAAGGCACCATTCCTTTCTTTCCAACACGGAAATGCTTTCCATGCAGAGACACCCACACAACAGAATGTACGTCTCCGCCAGAAAATAGTCCCTGAAGATTGTTTATCACCTGAACATTTGACATTCAAAAAAATGGAAATGGAGTAAATATAAAAAAAAATTTAAAAAAATAAAAATGGTTTGGAAAATGGTCGGTAGTAATATAAAGTATGCTTGCAGTGTAGTAAATGGGCTAAAACATGCAAAAATACCAGTATGGTCCTTTAAACTCACAGCATTTAGGTCATCATACCTGTCTGTGTGTGTTTGGCCAGAAAAAAAAATTCCAAGGGAGTAATATAAATCTGGGTTACAGCACCGTTGCCACAATGATAGATAACATATGTAGATGAAAAATTGCCTGCGTGTTTCAAATACATTTCGCAAGGCATTGGGAGAGATTGGGTGAGTCACTTTCAGTTTCAGTTCAGGTATACAGCTGAGGCAATGAATGGAACAAAATTTGATGGGGGTAGATAGAGAGTCATTGCTAGCTAGTGGAAATGGGCAAAAACGTGGATTACAGATATATATTGAAAGGATTCCTCCAAATCTTGTGTATGGGTGTGTCTGTTGGTTGGCCTGTGTGTGTGTGTGTGTCTCTGTATGTGTAGTAAGTCTCAGTCTATCACCAGGAAGGACACTGGACACAGTTCTCCGATTCTGTCCACACTTTATCAAAATCAAACTCAAAATATGCAAAAACCAGTCCTAGAATAATATTCCCCCTTTCAGCTATGAGTCCAACAATCTGTATGAGCACAACCAGCTTTCCCAGGCTTCTGGCTCATCAAGTCCATGTTCTTCAGTCCCACCTTCTTCTTTTCAACTGAAGTACGATTCCGAAACAGAAGAACGCCGAGGACGGATGAAGATTTAAGGAAGAAGTTTACTTGCCAACCGAGGTTGCATCAGATGGTGACCGACGAGAATAAATGGAAAGCCCCAAGATTCATTGCAAAAACAATACATCATGTCCAAATGGCACAATAGTCTACAGTACAGAGCCGGTAGAAACAGCTGGGAAAAAGAAAGCCTGTGTGTCTTAATTGATCGCACAACTTTAAGCACACAGCCCGTCTCTCCAACTGGAGGATGCTTCTCTCTAAGTTCATTCTCTCCAAGACAGCTTGGGAAAAACTTTCTCCACAAAGCCACAACTATTGCCTTGGCAGAGTTGATATTAATACTGCGCTCATGTCATGTCAGATTTACCGTAAACACAAGCTGCCAACTGGGAAAAAAGCATTCTCCTAGTGATAATTACAAGCAGGATAGGTGGGATGTTTTTTTTTGTAAGCGCCGATATTTCCCACTTGGCGTCACGACTTGTGGAAGGCAGCAAACACACTGCAGAAAATCCACCTTTGTCAGCAGTTCAAGACAATAGAGACGAGACAAAAGTTATATTCACACAAGCACAATCAACCCTACTTATCAAAAGCGAGTAATGTCTGCTGCAATTCGTTTACGGTTGATTGTAAATTCATCAATAAAATGATTTTGGATGTGGCCGTTCCAACGAGTTAAACGTGTTAACGCTTCTACCTTCCGCTTCTTCCGAAATGACGTTAATGTGTCTTTCTCCGCCTCCAGGCCAACGCTCAGTAACCGCCCTGCTTGCTGTAGCATGTCCGTGTCCGTGTGTCTTTCATCCCTCCGCGGTATCACTTTGTAATTACCCTCGGATCTCTGTACAGCGTCTACACGGCATCAAACAAGGTCAGCGGGGAAGTGTGTCTCGGTCCTCTGTCAAGGCCTTCACAAAGACACCGCCTCTCACCTGAAAGTAAACAGAGACAGCTTTCGGGAGAGATAATACGGCGGGTTGTAAAGTCACCCTGAATTACAAAGTCGTGTAAAGATACTGCGTCTGAGAGGACAACAGAGGAGTCAAATTGGAAAACGGTTGATAGGGGAGTCGCTGATGGTGTACGATAGAGAAAAGGGAAACAAATGGGCTGGAAGGCGCTAACAAGGCGGAGAGAGGGTGAGAGCTGTTTAAGTAAAAAATATAAAAAAAAGGAAAGGATTGTAAGTAAGAGAAGGGGCTGGGTGTCTGGACTGTTAAGTGAGAGAAGTGAGCAAATGAAGGGGAATGAAGGAGACACTTGGGAGAGATGAAGTGATAGATTTGGAGACTGGTAGAACAGATAAGCGGAGACAGTAATAGCTAGCTGTGACAGGAGGGGGGACACCTTGTTGAATTCTGACAAGCCCGCTCATCAGCAGCTAAGCTCCACTTAAGCTCTCAAAATATCACCGTAATGAATGGGGCATTGATTTTCTCGGAGGGAAGGGCCGATACGAATGCGGCGCAATCATAAACGTGCGCTTACGTGTCTTGAAATGATTACAAATTTTTGAAGGGTGAATGGTTTCAACTGTGGCTCGGGAGAAATGTGAAGGGAGTTTAGATGGGAGGTAAAGTGAAAAAGTGACAGTGTTTTTGACACTGATAAGACACTGTACCTGCACGAGCTACAGCAGCTGTCAAGTAACCAAGCTAACAAGCTACTAGCATGCTGTGGAATGGCTGTTGGAGGCCAATTCTGTGAACCAGGCAGCTGACATCCATTATGTGCTTCAACCATGCATGCTCTGCGCCAGATCAGATGTGATGCAGCCAACGACATGATAGATTACTGCTAGTTTGTGTTATCTCAAACAGAATCCTTCACTTTATGCATTATTTGTAAAAAAATAATAGCCAAGAGACTTAAAGACAGCCTAAAATAAATGAAGAAGACAATATCCCAACTGCATTCAGTGTAATAGAAACGGATCAGAGGAGCAGTAAACAATTAAAAATAAAAGAAATATACAGTATTTACATTTGAATTCTAGAATTATTATTCTCAATTGGATCTAGTCCAGAAACATTCCACAGAGACATGAAATGATTGGATTGAAATGTACTTGCTACTGTAATTACCCTAAAAGACATGAAATATAATTTCTCTTTGATTACTGTACTGAAGCAAATAGATGTGAATAGCAGTCTTTGAAATTAACGTTGTAATCCGGTGTGTGAGTGTGTGGGGCTCAAAAGTTTGTGTGTGTGTATGTGTGAAACCAATTAGTGTCCTGTGGTCTAAATGCTGTTTTAGAGGATTTCGCACCCTCACAGGAATAAAATTCTGGGTAAAACACAGAATCCTTGTCAGTTGTTGGCATGAAAATTGTCAAATTTAAAGATATTGAATATCAACACAAAGTAGCAGCTATCAGCAGTTTCAATACTAAATGTATATCAGGCTTCAGAAACCTGTAGCAGTCAAACCCTAATTTTCACACTGCCTAACTAGACTGAAGGCGTCCTGTGCCGGCCTGGTGACTCATCCATCACAGTAGCTGGAAGTTAGTAGTATCAGATGTGGAATCACTCGGCCTAATGAGGTACTGGTGCATATCAGGCGTGCTGCATGGAAATGGCTGGGGATCCATCCCAGCGGGACCGGGCCCTGATAAGAGTGTTCCAGTGAATGAGGAAAGCAGATCAAGCGAGAGGGATTAAGAGTCAGTGTATCAGGCCGGGTCACACAGCTCTGATTGACAAGGGTTATGTAATGAGCCGAGGGTCGCTGACACACTGACATGACTTCCTCTGCTGGACACGTATGTGTATGTAAACGGCATCAATCACGTGACAGGTGCTGATGCGGGTCGAGGCATTGCGCACCCATGGGTCCGCCTCGTGTCCAATAAAATTCATACACTAGCTCGGCAAATTAGCTTTTGACTTAAAGCATTCCATCAGCCTTAAGCATTTGAAACCCTGCAATAAGTAGAGCACATCAATTGCGTGACCTACTTGCATATTTGTCGAATTGACATCTTTTCATTGAAACAGAATGCATAATAATGATGGAATCTCTTTAAAGAGTAGTGCAGTGGTTGTATATGAAGTATTTATGCAACGCTTGGCTTTCAAGCCATTTCACTTGCATTTTTGCACTTCTGACTTTTCAATACTATGCTGAGTTCCTGAGCAGTCAGCCACCAACAATGACTATCAGCAATCAGCAGTGATGTGTTCTGCTAACTTTGTTTTAACTAGGTTATGAATGGTGGTACTCATAAAAACAATTTTATTGCAGTCCTACTTACTCTTTTATTCTTTTTTTTATTTTTTTTTTATAGTGCCAGTGGTATTTCAAAATCCAAGGCTATGTAAAATTAAAAAGAATAGACTCAACAAGCAATGAAAAATGTGAAGAACCCATGACCAGGTTTTCCATCACCCTGGTGGGAAGGATGGCTGAGCCAAAGTCTGTAGATTATCTGGTCTAGACAACAACAAGAAAGCAATCAAGCTCTCCTGACAACGGTGTGAAAGTTCAGTGACCGCACTGGGACTACAATGGTTTTTGAACAAAGCGGGCATGCTGATTGTGTAGAGCGATGGTCCCATGTCAATCCTGAAATTGTTTACTTCCGCAAAACGGTGACTCAGCCTCATAATTTATAGACCTGGGAATAAACCAGCGCAGTGACTGTTGCCTGCCTGCACCCAAGGACAAAACCTGTTTTCTCCTTGCTGTGCTTGCACCCAACGGTTAAAACTGCGACATGCCGAAGGTGCTTAGTTCAGTATGAGGTGGAGATGCTCAACTCTGCGCAGCCTGGATTTTGCCCATTGCAGGGGGATCCTTCATCATTTGCAGAGAAATTTCTAGCATGTTACTGACCTCAGATTCAGGTAGCGTGGTCACGTTGCAACAGCAACATGTTGACTAAAAGTTTGACCTAGTTTTCAGCTACCCAACTCCAGAGGGGGATGTGGAAAAAAATAAGCAAAACGAAACAAGGACAATCCACCTACAACTAACAAAATCACATTCCGCCTACTATCAGGCTGATATCCTTTGGTCCTCTGTCACTGTAACCTCAAATATGATCAAACAAAACCCATTTTGATGGACATATGCAGCATGGGGAAGGAAGGTGGCATGACCAGTGCTGTGGAAGAATGCAGTCCATCACATTTTGCCTTGTACGGGAGTAACAGGGGGTATTATGGCCAGGGTATAGGCTTGGCAGGGTGAGCTATATTAGCTAGGCTGGGAGGTTCTTCATCATGGCCCGCAATGAATTCCCCAGACGACTGAGCTGTGTGGGGCGCCTGGATGATTGCCTGGGTCCGTTCAATTTACGACCCCCCCTGCCGCCTGCTCCCAAGGGGGGGGAGGGTGGCTTAGCGGAATGCATAGAGTCAAGCATACACTTTTATAATACCCATATATGAAATTCTGTGGTGGGGATTTTGTGTATAGTTTAAATAGCGGACATGCACATGTCATAGCCCATGAAACCCCGCTCATTACTTAAGAGCCCATAGTGAATCCCACAGGAGCAGAATTTTCCAGATGTTTTGTTTTACACGTCTATTGCACAGCGCGGTGCTTTCTAGCTAATTGCCCCCGCTGGTCTAGAAATGCACACTTGTATCGGCCGGTGGTGCGGACAGGCAGAGATGGAGAGGCGGAAAGATCTGGGGAATCGTCCCGAGATCAGAGGGGCGATCACACGCCCCGTAGCCATACACCACGCTGCACCCCAGGGGTCACTGCTGCTCTGACCTACATACTTAAGCTGGGGAACATGGGGGCAATTACTGAAAAGACGATTCCACGGGCACAATGCCTTAATTAGACATGCGGTTTTTACTGCTGGCTGATACCGCCGAAATTAATCAGAATAGAGAATGGGCTTCAGTATAGCATGGGAAAAAGTGAGAAATGGGGAAAGAGGGAGAGATTAAAAGCTATGAGAAGCAGACAGGAAAAGCTAACATGGGAACAAATTCACTGTTGCGTTATGTACTTTTAAAGTGGCCCTATAAAAGCACCGCCTGTTTAATTAAACTAGCTCTCACCAACAGAATTGTTCATTTACCTTAATATGCCTCTGTGAAAACAATAGGAATGCATCTATTTTCTCGTGCTCGGAAATGGATCAAGGCTACATGTAGTGATTTTAGTCTGGCATTTCTGTCAATACACCAGTTTCCCTGTGTATCCAAAATAGATCACCGCCATGTTTGCCTGTCCCTTGATTCCACTGCTGTTTTTATTTTCAATCAATCATAGAAGCTGGAAAACAAGTAAAAAGTACTTACGTGAGCGAGAAGTAGGTCAAGATGGTTGGGAAAGTGCAGGTTCTACCGTCAAGGGCCACTTGTCTTACTATTAGTTCCCTTCCTATGAGTCGTTATGCCATGGCAACACACCCTTCAATGCCTGACACAGCATAATGAAGAAAAAGTGTTTGATTAAACTGTATAGCTGTGTGCTTTGACAAGAAGGAAGGAGAGGAAGAGGCAGAAAGGTAGCAATGAGAGAGATATGGAAAGAGAGAGAGAGGACTGAATGAAAATCAAACTGTTTTTGTTGACTGTCCTTAGAGAGTAAGCTCTAAGCAGGGTTGGAAAGAGTGCCAACATATCCTACTCAAGTAGAAGTACATGCTTAGCAGAAATTTTAAAAAGTGGAATTACTGGTGTATAAATGCACTTGAGCAAAAGCAAAAGGTACTGTCACTCATTTCTAATGTAGTCAGAGTCAGTGTTTTAAATATCCACCGCTCACCCGGCTACAGGCTTTGCTAAGGTACTGCAGTCATACGAAAATCTTCAGAGTAAAAGTTACTGTTAAAATAAGAGAAGATTTTTACTCATTCTTACGTGCAACGACAGAAGGACAAGGGGACAGAGGTAAAAAAACAACAAAAAAAAACAAAACTTTTACCAAATAAAATGCAGAATTGCTCCACAAATGTTTCTGATGCAATGCTTATGGAGAGCCTACAAAATTTGTACTCTGTAACTGATGCAGGTTAAATTATAGCTGGTACATGCCCTCTGGCAGCCATATTAGAGGTTCATAGTTCTTGGCAACAATGGCTGAGAACAGCTGGCAGCATTTCTAAACTTACCACTTGAACATTTCAGCAGTATGGTACTGGAATGTTTCATTTGCCTCTTTTTCAATGGAGACGAGATGATTTTGCGACCAGCCTGTTCAGCCTGTTCAGTCAGCTAACCGTCACTGTTGTTAACACAGTGCATGATAGCTAACATAGTAGCCAGAAGCTAGTAGTGTCTAGTGTCTTGCATACTAACATTACAGTTGCTTTGCTAAATTAGCTTGCTGGCTAGTTAGCTAACTAACAAATTCAAAAACAAGTCATTGTTTAAGTGAACTGAGCTGACTCTTCTCAAGCTACAAGTGTTTTGGAGTAGAGACTAGCTAAACAATACAGTTTACTGCCTCACAGTAAGATACATTTGGAAATATACTGCAAATCTCCCTTACTGGATAATTCACATTTACTTATAACATTACCTACACCCACACCATAACTATCTCTCTTTGTTGTAGGCTAATCATAGGCCTTGCGTGGAGATGGTGACACAACTGCAAAGCCTCTATAATAGGCCTAATGCTATCAAAACATAGGTATACTTAAGTAAAATTAAAATTACTGACTTAAAAAAAACAAACAAACAGCACAACACAAGTACGCCAAAAAGCTACCCAATCATAATAACCAGAGTATTTGTAATTTGCCTCTTCCACCCTTGCATATAATCCTCTCATGTGCCTCTCTCTTTGTGCTCGGCTTCTGGAGGGGGATCAGCAAGCCGGTGAACAGGTGTGAGCAGGTGTGCTGAAGGGGTTTGATCTCTCCCTCTCTGGCTTCATCCATCTCTCTCTGTCACATACAGCTGTGGCTCTCTGTCGGTGCCTCATTGTCATTCCGGAGGGATGTCCGTCCTCCAAACTTATCTCCGCAGGAGCCCGGCTCTTACAGTGATTATACAGGTCCTCCGGGAAGAGGAACCCACAGCCGGCCCAATCTCTGCCTTTATCTGCTTTTAGCTATGGGTGACAAAAGGAAGCATGTTGACTTGCCCGGCACCCGCCTCAAACACACACGGACATAGGCCTATATACAGGGTTCATACAAGGGTTCAACTGATATGGGTATTTAAAGGCCGATACCATTACTGATACTTCTGGATTGAAACTTGATATGTAGCTGATATGTTATGCCAATATTCAGCATCTTTCACACCAAAAAAAAAAAAAAGTATTTAGTGTTTTCCCCAAGAATTGTATTCTTGTCAGGGTGGAAAAGCCTCTGAAACAGCATTTAGACCATGGGACACTTCATTAAAATATGAATATATATACAATCAACTGAGCATGCTTGGTGCAACATCATGCTTCACATTCATGTTAGAATCAATTCAGGTGAAGGGCTTCCCATAGACAACCAGTGGTCAAATATGTAATCAAACAAACTGCATCACAGCCATCATATTAGAGGTGGACGACACTGTCTAGACTATATCTGACACACACACACACACACGTGCACACACACAAACACACACTCGTGTTTTAGTGAGAGGGATATCTGATACCTCTGACCAGAGCTGTATCAACCTGTTCCAGCAGGAGTAGGTGAGGGAACAATCAAAGTGCCCTTCACAGAGCGATATGGCACTGGGCTGACGTCATGCAACAAGCCAGACAGAGGCTGGACTGTATGCCAAGTTGGCCAATAGGGAGGAAAAAAACAAACTAATACAAACAGAGAATACAGCAGCTTTGACAGATGGGAAAAGGTATTCACTCGCAGTCACGTTTCTTCTATTTGTCAAGACACGCATGGTTATTGATATTTCTTCAGCACTCCTATTGGCTGAAATACCTTGACTGACCCAAATTAGACCCCGTCCTTGCCTGCCTGCATTAGACATAACCAGGCGGCTCCATGATGTAATCAGCCAAATGGTGGCCATACGCTCAGCTAGGGGGGATGAACTGTACGTATGGCCGGTTGCCTCGTGGTTCATATTAATGGGCAAACATTATATTTCCCATGAGCTTTTTTTCGGAGATAAGACTCGCAGGAGGAGAAGAAAGCGGAGAGACTGTTGGAACCTATTTCTCCGGGCTTTGGCGCCATGAATTATTGAGGGATTTGGAGGAAAACTGGGCTTTAGGTTCAAACGCTCTGGATTCATTAGGAGATAAGTATTGGCTATTAGGCTTTGTAGCGGAGACCTTTCATCGTGTGCAGCGATGGCAGTAGGATTAGTTGGAGGTGGTATTTTTGGGCTTTCATGCATTATGCTCGGCTATGTAATAAACATCATTAGTTATCATTGCGCTGATTACTGTCACTTGGGATGAATAATTGAGGGCTGAAGTAAGGCGCTCGTTAAACAAATTGTTTCTCATTCTTTGAGGCAATGCTGAGTTTGTTCTCTGGCCTTAGACGACAGTATTCTCCCTCAGCTAATGTTATGTACACATTATCAGCATCTCAGTACATTATGAAAGCTTCACACCAGGCATTTTACACAGCTCTAGTAATAAAGAATCCCTATTATATGCTCCAATCACTCCTTCTGGCCTCTATACAACACCCATTATAGTTCCTCTGTAATAATCCCCAGTTAAATATAGTCTGATCAGAGCAGGGGGGGAGAAAAAAGAGTCGATTTCCAGCTGCAGCCGCCACCTGCCTGCTACTGTAATGTCACATTACTGAGATAAAGAGGCCGCCCTCACAAGGAGCTTGTAAGGCAGAGTGGGGAAACTTTCAGAGCGGCACAACCCCGCTGCTTTCGCCCTGCGGTCTCGTCCTTGTGTGTAGCTGTTAAGTCCGCCAAAGGCAAAACTGAAGGAGGTTAATTAGAGGTGCGGCCGATCTGTACAGTATCCGTACTAGCGGGACCAGCGCCGATCCAGCTCCAATAAGCACTCGCGCTCCGATCGGCAAATGAAGCCGTCTCAGTGCAATTTAATGACCCGCGCTTTGGCACGGCACAGCACTTTCTTGTGGGGGGAGGAAAAATCTGCTGCGGTTCTTGGAAGTCAGTGAAGATGAGTCTAAAACTGCAATGTGCCCGCTGTGCCAAACCAAAGTCTCTGGCGGTGTCGAGAATGACATGCTGTCCAACAACAGGCGACTGAAGTAAAACTGCTGAAATGCTGTTTGTGGAAAAGAACCTCGCATTCAAGTAGGCCAAGGCCGACTTGTTTCATTATATCGGGCTGGGGAGCTCGTTTCATGCTGCACAAATTCACCAGCATAGCACCTGTTGTTCATAAGAGGAGCACTTGCTATTCAGGCCGATCTGTTTCCTTACAACCTATCGCACTGTTTTTATTCTAGGTTTCTATTCTAGGTGCATGTACAGTACTGTATCTTCTAAACATAGCTCTCTGTAGCAGGCATTTAGATCGATTCTGCAGTCTTTTCGCTATAAGGCAGGAGAGGCAAGCTGCCTGATGTCCACACTGGCAGCAGTGGGATTGCTCCCTGCTGAGAAGTCGGTCAGTGCCGCTGTAATGTACCTGTCACAGCACTACCAGCCGTTTTCCTTAGTGGCTTTTTTTTTTTTTTTTCAGTACACTCTGTTCCAGAAATTTCCACAGACTGCAGAAGACTCCAGGCTATTACCCTGCTGTCTGAGAGATCACTGCTGTATAGCGGCCTCACGTTTAAAGCAGCGTCTCTCCTTGACCCGCAGAGGTGAGGATCGAACTACAGTGTGTTTGCTCTTATAAAAGCAGGTCCACTTGGTTAAGAGCTGCATGTTTGTACTGGGTGTTGTATATCTGGGAAAAAAAGTTACATGGCTGCAGTGGTGGAAAGAGTACTAGAATGTCCTACTCAAATAGAAGTACTGTCACTTTGCTGATATTGTACTGCAGTAGAAGTAAAAGTGCTGGTGTAAAAATCTACTTAAGTAAACGTATAAAGGATCTCATTTAAAATGTCCTAAGAGTAAAAGTTATTGAGTTACTTTTTAGAAAAGAGAACGTTGTTAGATGTGATCTTTTCTATGTTTTTTTATTCTAAAAGGACGAGAGGACAGAGTTCAAGCTTTATTCTTTTAATTAAATTTGAAAAATTACACAACAAAGTGCACAAACAAAGCAATTGTGAATTGCTTTACAATTTGTTAATTTATGATTGTCCAGTTTCTGATGCTGAGAACCACAAAATCTGAACTCTGTAATGGATGTGATTTAAATTGTGGTGAAATACATTACTTAAGTAAAAATGTACTTAAGTAAAAGTAAAATGACTGACTTTAAAAAATACTCAAAAAAGTACAAGTACACAAAAAAGCTACTCAATAACAGTAACATGAGTAAATGTAATTAGTTGCTTCCACCCTTGCATGGCTGTGACTAATATGACTAAATGAAATTGCCCTTCACTACACTGAAACCCCAGAAGATAATGCATTGCGAGCACGTTAACAATCTGTATGCATTGTACATTTGACCGCCCTGACTGCAGAACAAGACATTTCTGTATGCCACAGCTGACGTTACACTGGAAGCCGGTTGGCGCCGTGCCCTCGCCCACATTAGCATACTGGCTCGGCCTTTGACCTCCCCAACCGCGTGCACCCCTAGCCCCTGGCTGCGGTGGGAATCGCCGGGTGTCAAGGAGACAGAGGTTCAGCAACAATTGGAGATGACAGCTCATTCATCATGGCCAAGGTATCCGTTCCACTGAATAGAGCACATTCTCCACCCTGCGCTGCGCCTGGCTCGCTTAATTAAAAAACGGGGAACACAGTAAACAACTTCAATGGCTTCTTCTCTTCGCAGTGCTACCTCATTAAAAAACATACTTTTGATGTTCGGCATCTATTTTCTGTATGAAGAATGGAATTGAGTTGTTCATTTCGAGGACATGCTTTGATTGTTCTCTTTGTTCTGGCCGCTGTGTGTTTTTAGTGCCGCGTGGCATGCGAGCGCGTTTGTGTGTGAGAGTGATCATTTCTTATTGTCCACCATGCAGACAGCAGAAAGTTAGCTGTGTATCTTAGCACACACACCCACCCACACACACACACACATAAACATACTTGGTTCCTGCCATTATTCATTGCGATATTGGATCTCAGGGTCGCAATTTGATTTCAGAAAGATTAGTGCTTAAAGGTAAAGTCCACCCTAAAATACTTCATCACTTAAAATCAGCTATTGGTGATGCACCTTGCATTTCTGGGTTTATTTCTCTTATTCCTGTGGATAACTGGCCAAATATAGATGATGTGACATTATATCTAAAAAAAACAACAGTAAGCAAAAGGGTTTGGTGTCAGTCCCTCAGAATCAAAGAGGAAGATAATAGAGATGCCATTTTGCACCAAAGTTCAACAATGACACAGGGAGAAATCCATCGTAGAAGAGGCAGAGAGACCAATTTCCCCACTGACAGCAGCCTCAATAGACCAGAATGCAATGCAGCCATAAGACATGTTGTGTTTTTGTGGTGATTTTAACAGCAAGTCAGAATCCATATTTAAAACCTCCAACTAAACCTGAAGATTTCCAGGGGAATTAGGCTGTAGAACTCTAATGAGAAGCACTTTAATGTCCCCAAATACTAGTTACCATGTTATTACCTGATTTTATTATACACTGATTGCTAATTTGGGGTCTGGGTGTTGGACTTTTTGAGCTGTGACATTCCCAAGTCGCTGTAAGTGGAAGAAAATTGTTTAAGTAGGAATAGGTGCAACTAGATTAGGAGGAATTAGGAGGCGGGGGTGGAGTTCACTTTCCCCCGGTGACCGCTGTGCTCATCCAACTGTGTGTAATGAGACACATTTGCATGACATGTTGAATTACTTGCATTATCTGCTTTTTCCTTTTATGAATCAGAGTTACTGAATGCAACTTTTACAATTAAGCCTCTGTGTGCTGTTGTGTGAAAACCTCTTAATTCCACTTTTTGGTGTTATTCACATTCTTACTTGATTTAATTGCATGTCTGCGCGCTGAATTAATTTCAGGAGCTCAAGGCCAATTAAACCTATTCAAAACATAGTCCGTAATTATCAGTAAATGATGAATAAGCCGGAAAATACGCTTTTTCTTAATTACCGAAAAGGTTGAATTCGGGAAGTAGGAGGGTATTATACGACAACGGCACTGCAGGTACTTGTGTTTTTTTGACCATGAAAATCAAAGAAAGCCAAAGAGCCTTGGGTAGCAGCGAGCAACTTTAGCGCTTCTAATCATTTTATTTTGCTTTCCAAGCCTCGCACAGCCTTGAAGAGAGAGGACACACAACTATTTCTAAATTCCTTTCTCCTTTTGATTTCTCAATTAACCAAATTTGCATGTGCGGTCATAGTTCTTCTCCTTCTTCCCAGTCTCTTATGATTCCTGTCTATCAGTGTATCTGTCTGTCTACCTTTCTTTTTGTCCGTCTATCTTTCCGTCTGTCTTCCGCAGTGACCCATCAATATCGTCTCTGTCCTTGGACCTGGAACTGAGCGGCATAAGTCATCCCGGCCTTGCTAATCTCAGGTAATGGAGGAGAATTGGTTTTGCCCTCCTTTCCTCCTCCCCCCCTGCACCGCCTGACCTCCAGGAATGCCCATCCGCCATCTTAACGAATGAAAATAAATAGCGATATTAAATCCTGGTAATCCATTGTCTCCACAATCCGCTTGCCAGTCCATTCCGGAACATCAAAAAGTCCCGAGCTGCATGCGCGTTCCCAGCCAGATGGCAGAACTTCGCTCATTTCGATTGAATTACTTGTACATGACATTATTTTTTCTATAGAGGAATAATTAAATTGTGTCCCTCAATTAGCTTGGTTCATGGCCAGATTTATCAAAGAAGAAGGAAACGGAGGGAAGAGTGACTCAATTAGTGGAGTAATTACAACACAGTGACCTTGAATTCAATGGGACACACTCTCAAAATCTCCTCGCAGACTTTTTGTGTTTCATCGCAGTAATGTCACTTATTCAGGAAGCAGCTGCGAATGGGAGAAATCTGCAGCGCATCCACTGGAAAGTTTTACATTGCGTTATAATTAGGCTTAGTCAGTCTTCAAGATCGACTTGATTAACTTTTCTTGCATGGGACTTTTAAAAATTAAGTTTGCGTGTTAAACCGTTCCTTCAATTAGTTTGAGTCAGTTCCCATCAGGATGCTGTTTGTATCAACTGCTGTCAAGCAAGGCTGAACATCTGAGAGCGGCCGCTTTCAAAACAAACGCCCACGCATGCAGTTTACACTCACACTCGCAAACAGGCCGTGGGTGTGTGTGTGTGCAGAGTGTGATGCTGCGTTCCAGACGGGCAGTGCTGCTCTGTAATTGGCTGAGCCAGCTCGTTAAGGGGCTCTGTTCCAGCCCCTCTGGGTGTTAATGTGGCCCCTGAACGCCTGGCAGCCGCTTTCATCCAGACCTCCACCCAGAAACCAGACCCATGACTCCGCAGCAATTAGCACCCATCAGCCTGTAAACAAACTGCCATGCTAGACTAGGCTAAGTACGTGCATGTGTGTGTGGACTCTTGTGTATAAGTGAAAGAAAAAGAGAGCGGAAGTCTATATATATATACAGTATGTACATATTGTTGTCTGTTTTCTTTGTTTTGGCGAGCAAATTCAGATACAGCTCTATTACCATGAATGGAAACATAATGAGCCACTGTGAGCCATTAAGAATTAAATGAGTGGAACACCCAGCACAGAATGGGCCTCCAAATGACTGTGAATCAATTTGCTCAGTGTGTGATATTTGTGTAGCTTGCCACACCAAATAATTGAACAACTGTGTTCTGGATTTTGCAAGTACGATGACAAAGCTCAATGGGGAAATCTGGCGAAGGAGTGTGCATATTTGTCTGTGTGTGTGTGTGTATGGCTGTGTCCATACTGCCAAGAACTGATTATTATTGTTATTATTTGAAGGCATTACTTAAATAATAGACAAGGTTCATTGATTCCAATGGCCCTAGAGGAATATAAGCTCTATATAATTTCTGTGCATTCGGGCGACAATAATGGGACTATTACTCGTTTTTTGTGGCCCGATATGAGAAATGGATCCCGCTCAAACCTGCCTGCCTAGCTAATGAATATGCACACACACACACATACACACACACACACTGTGGACTCTTGGAGGCTGCTTAAAGGCGAATGGCGTGTGTGTAGTTGAGGGAGATGGAGGCTGGCTCGGTGACTGAGAGAAAGTCTGAGTGGTTTTGTAGCAGCCTGCCTCCTCAGTGAAGCTCCGATCTGGAGCAGCAGCAGCTTCTCACCCAGGACCGAGCGTCAGAGCGCTCAGCACAAGAACAAGTGACAGATAGAAAATTGATATAGCGATGAGCGGCCCTCAGCAGGCACGGTATACATTTTGGTTCCTATTCCACCTGTTAAGCTATGCTCAGGCAGGCAGCTCAAAATGTTTTGTGCACCCGATACGAGTCGGATTTGTTTTGCCCAAAGTCTGACAGCTAAAAAAACAAAACAAAACACATGGAATCCAATCTTTTCAGATCAGATTTTAAACGATGTTAGTTGGCGGTTTGATTGTGGCATCTCTGAAAATGCAACTCAGTTGGCTCACTCAGATTTTGAGGTTTTTTTCATCTTTCTTGACATCACACATAGTGACAAAAAGAGCAGAGAACAAACACAGAGGAGAGCTAGCCAGAGAATATGGATGCCTGGACAAATGATGAGGTTTCATGCCTCCTCTCATGAATGCGTTCTGTATACTGTTACTAAAAAATGTGTGAATAGTGTGTGAGTGTGAATATGCAACGACATAGCCGGCGATTCCTATTGGCTGAATAGGTAAATACCTAGATCCTCACGCATCCTTTAATTTATTTTTTCTACTTACAAAAAAAAAAAATGTTTGTCTTATTGGATACATAAAACCAAACAACAGCACTGATTCATGGGAGGTCCTCCCTTCCCCAGCAAGAGATGGATCTTATAGGCTAAGGCCCCGTTGAAAATCCTCATTTTAAACCTGCAACAAGCGATATCAGACCTTATAACCAATCCTGAAACTGTGTGCTGTATGTGGAGATTCCAATGAGACATAATGATATAAACCAATATCCACACAGCAGCCAGCTGTGTTGCTGTTTTCACCGCTTTTCGTTTAAATTTTTAGCTTAGCTGTTAGCCTTTATGCACGCTGCTTTGCAATGTTTGTCCTTCGTAGGCTTCCGTAGTGCAGTAGCTTTGCTGTGTTTTATTTACAAGTGTGTTGCAGTTTCTGTCACCCTCTAGTGGTCAGAATATTTTGCTTATTGCAGCTTTAAGCTGCAAAAAGCCCATGTCCACACAAGAGGAGAGAGCCACATTCACCTTTGTATTTACATTACATTTTATTTTGATATTCATGTGCTTTATCTAATAATCGGTAACAAAAATAAACTGCTTTAAACACTACTTGTCTTTATTGCTTGATGGCGGGTAGGATTTGACTTAAAGGGTAACTTCGGTATTTTTCAACCTGGACCCTATTTTCCCATCTTTTTGTGTCTAAGTGACTAAAGGGGACAACAATTTTTGAAATTGGTCCAGTACAGTCTGGTCCACACAGGCCTGTGTGTAACCAAGTCTCGCTCAAGTCTCGCTCAAGTTGAGTTGTTGCAGGAAGTTACACACAAACCGGATCAAGCGAAAGGTAAAGAAAAACATTTCATTTCTCTGTAGGGTCCTTTCCATAATGTTGTCAGACACTTATAATAACAATCTGAGCCTGTCAGTGGCAAAAACAAGCACTTTAGTGGACGTACATTGACGGTGCGATTTGCCCCGTCGGATTACATTGCAGCCCGTTTCGCGGCTGCCGGCTGACGCGATCTTGCTCAATACTGGACCAATTTCAAAAATTGTTGTCCCCGTTAGTTACTTAGACACAAAAAGATGGGAAAATAGGGTCCAGGTTGAAAAATACCGAAGTTACCCTTTAAAAGGGGGCCTCCACAGAAGATTTTGGGTCTCCAGCAGTTTAGAGCCGGCCCTGAAACTTTCCATGTTACTAGCTTGTTGCTAGCATCCAGAGTTGTTTGACAGAAAACAACTTCATACAGACAGTAACCAATTTTGTAATGACCGCAAATGATTATACCATCTAAACACACAATGGTGTCACTTGCAAAGTACAATGTGGACAGTCAGCTTTAAAGATCAGATTTGTCTGCTGTCTGAACATAGCAGTATTGTTCCAAAAGCATCCTGACGGTTGTGAATCCAGACACAGCGGGAGGTGCAGCCTACATAACGCTGGTGGTAAAGGGAGGATTGCTTTTAGTGATGTTTACATGAACCAAAGAGCCTCTGCTCATGTACTTTAAACACAGCAGACCGGACCGGCACTTTATGATATAGTTTCATCTCTCTCTCTCCCTCTCTCTTTCTTTACTTTACTGCTTGGCATGAATGGCACTTCTCCGCCCACGCCGTCCTTAGCGGGCACCTGACAGACACAATGAAAGGCAGCTGGCAGGACGGCACTGAAGAATGAAGTGAATAATTTATCTGAGCATCTGGGCCCATTTCCCTCACTCATCTCACCCCCTCTACCCCCTCCCCCCCCCCCCATCCTCACCCATCCTCTTCATCTCTCCCCGTCTCTCGCTTTCACCCTCCACCCACACCTCCGTCAAGACGAGCTTTCTTTTTCTTATTTTTTCTTTTTTTTTTTTTTAGACTTGACTTCGGCTCCGTTCTCTTTCCCCCCCTTCAATCTGTCTTCTCCAGCCCTCCCTAATTCCCTCCCTCATTTTCTTTTTTTGGAGTCAATTCTGCCACATTCTCTGCCTTCTCTCGCCTGCATCCAAAGTCCTCTGTCCAAATTTGAAATTCACTTTAAAGTTCTCCTGCAGCTATCACGGGAGAACTGTACTTGATATATATAATTTTTATAGATATCTTTACAAAGTGTATTTTATTGAATAGCGTGTGTATTTATTCAACACACATACACTGCATGTAACTCTAGTTTTGGATGGTAGTATCGACACAGTTATGTGAGGAGAAGATTTTGCAGTTGGTGGCTGAGGTATGAGGTGAGGATACTGTTGATGTCGGGTGGAAACCACTGAAACTTCAATTGAAGGATTAAAGCGTAACTAAACACCAAACCCACATCTGTGTACATCTAAAGGTAAACAGCATGCTACTGAAATTGACATCTGCCATTGGCTGATCTTTGGTGCCAGGTGATGTCACCTTCTATAGAGTACAACAGGTGGTGACATCACCTGGCACCAATGCTCCTCTATGGATTGGGACAATTCTACAACCCTTGGGTTTACAAAACCTATTCAAAATCAATTCAAGCTAGGTCAAGCTAAAAGCAAGGCTGTTTTACTTAGATCCTGAAAAGTTCACATTTTGGAGATACAAGGTATTCATACACACTTATTATTCACTCTGGTGCTCCATGCTAACACTTTAGCATTCACTATGTTGAGTGATAGTAGGCGACTAGCATTATCCAAAGTGAGTACACTGACCTTTTAGGAACACAAAAGTTGTTAGCCATTTTTATAATATGGCCTCTACATTCATAAATTGTAAAAATGAATCATAATTCAGTCAGTATAGCTGATGTAGCCAGGTGTATTTTTGGAACTATTTTAGGTGAGAGTGCTTTTTCGCTGTACAGTCTCCCATCGCCCGTCACCTTTACTTCCTATGTTGACAACAAGCCATGCTCCAAGTCTTGCAGGGAGAGAAATCTTTTGACAGGAAAAGTAGACCCTGGCAGTTCAAAACAGGTTATTTTTGTGTCATATTTTGTGTAAATAGCACCAATAACCCACACAAAACTGCTAGACTTTGCCTCATATCATTTAGCTTTAGAGCTGCTACAAGTTCTCATTGTCTCACTTTTGAGATAATGCTAGTGGCCTACTATCACTCAACATAATTAATGCTAAAGTGTTAGCATGGAACAAACAATCTACCAGGGATGTTGACCGATGGCCCAATTTCCCCAAACCTTGGTGTATTCCTTTCATTTGATTAAGGTGATATTATGATTATAGCAAATTTTATACAAACATGCATAATATTGCAAAAAAAATAAAATGTGAATTAGGTGTGTTTCTATAAGCTAGGTTGAAGTGAATAAGTAGGCTTCCTGAATGTCAAAAAAAAACAAAAAAAACACTAGAAAAATGGAAGGGTTTTTCAAGAATTGATTAGTATTGGGCAAGTTGTTCTTGTTCTTTGGTGTCAGCTAATGTTGGCCATATTTCATGCTGTCCAAAGACGAAAACAAAGAAATGCAGTTGGTCATATTCTAATTCCAAGACAGAGACTTAAACAAGAGACACTGCCTGGATAACATTTCTGGGAGGTCGCGGCGGACAGATATTTTCCGGTCAGCATTTCAGCATGAACTTTTGTGTAATGAGACTGGACCGAGCATATGTCAATATTTTTTCATGAAATGTGTTTCCTCATTTTCTTTATCAACAAAAAATGTTCCGCTTCAAGCAAACACATTTTTTTTTGTGATATTGAGGATGTTTTATCATGATCAAATTTTGCTTTTTCTATTCAACTTTTCTAATTTGATACATCATAATTTGCAAAAAAAAAAAAAGAATCAGCTTATCAAACAGATCCAGGTCCAGGTTATTGGGAGAAATCATGTTACTTTGAACCTTAGTCCATAACTGCAGAACAGTATGCATGTAAGTGTACCCATGTAGAGTAAATATAAAAAGAAAAGAAAAGCCCCTGGAGGGAGAGATGTGTGTGTAGGAGAGCTGAGAGGGATGGGATGAATGTAAGAAGAAACCCTGGGGAGGAGAGCAAACGGCACAGTGGATATGATGTGTGAGTGGGAAGGAGAGAGCAAATAAAACAACAGAGAGAGAGAGAGAGAGAGAGAGAGAAGAACCGCAGAGAGGGACGGAGAGATTCGGTGAGAGAAGATGACTGGGGGTGGGGGGGGGGGCGTATTAACACACCGCCAAGTTATGCGGGGCTGCTTTTAATCCCTCCGCCCGGTTTCATTAGAGCGCTCCGTCATTCGTCATCGATCACTGGTTGTCACGGAGGATATGTGGCAGCCGCGAGCCACCCCCGGCTCTGCTCCACTCCGCAACATGCTGGGACCTTAATGGAATGATTCACTCGGAGAGAGAGAGAGAGAGGGAGAGAGACAGTCAGACAGACAGAGAAAGGTCACAGAACTCTTTAACCCCTCTGGCTGACGGCCTCGCGGCTCATTCGGCTGACAGTGAGATAGCGGGACGGGCGCTCGGCATCGCAGCGGGGCCTTAATGGCTTCGACTGTTCCGGAGCCTGCGACCGGCCAGAGTTGAGTACATTTCCTTCACGGGTCGAGTGGTGCGACTGTCCCGATGGCTCTTATTGACATCAGCCCGCTTTGTTTGTTTGTTTTTTTTATCCTCAAACATCACAGTGCATTTAAATGAAACTGGTAAAACGTGGCCAGTGGTTGAGTGAATGTCAACGAAATCAAAAATTAAACATTTATATCATATATAGCTGGAGAATATGTTGGAAAAATCGTCTCAGGGTGTAGAATTGGCTTTGGTTGATAAGGCTTTGTAGAACAAAGATTTTCTGTATGGGAAGATGAATCACTCCATTCCAAAAAAAAACAAAACAAAAAACAAACAAACCCTGTTCAAACCGCCAGTCTGTACTTGTGGGAGTTAAACCTCAGACAATGGCTTTTCTCCAAGTAATCGTACCTCCCAGCCTGTACGGCTGCTCCATGAAAACGCCGGTTACTGTAGTGACCTGAATGCCAAAAACACTTTCAGCCTGTGGGGAATGTGGCCTAAACTTTTTCTCAGATGTTGTTCATGCAAGTCGGTTAATTTTAATGTTTTAAAAAAAGAAAATTAGCCTAGTTTTTGAGTTTTCTTTACTGGGCAGTAAAGATAAATGTGTTGGCTGGAGCTCTATAGTGAATTGTCTTTGGATGACCATAGTATGGTATAGCATTTATTAAAGTATTGGTAGTCATTACTATACTCTCATTCACAGTATGGCAGGATTATATGATTGTAGAATTGTATATATACAGTATATCTTACTTTTAGTTTTAATGTACTACATAATAACCTCACTCATGTGTCACAGTGATTTTTCCATATGTATGAAGAAACCTATGAGGAGACCTCCTAGCCTCCGATCAGAAAACCCACTGATCAGAGAGCAATGAAGACTCCCTGTCAATCTCCCATATTTACCGTGAAGGCGATTCCATTCTTAAGCTGTCTCCTCACTAATCATTATCATTTGGACCCGACTGTGCAACAGTGTGTGTGTGTGTGTGGTTACGGTCTTCCCCCGGAAGAGTCAGGCTGCCAGTTCATGTGAGCCTCGTATCGGCAGGACGCTGTTTATATCCCTGACAGCCAGCCGCAGCCGCAGCCTCTGATAGGAGATAATGGGAGGGCACTAAGTAGCTGGAGCTGCTGTCCAGCAACGACAGGATCAATAACCTGTCTTCTCTGACAGGCCTAAAGGGAGCGGAGGGGAAGAATGAGAGAGAGAGGAAACAAAAAGAGGAAAATAGAAACAAAAAGTAGGGCAGAAGTCTTACAAAATTGGCTATTATTTTCATGATCCATCATTATTTAAGATCAGGCTCAGACAGTAAGCTGGGAGCTTGGATAAATATTACTCTTTTGCCAGACAAATGGGGAGAAGAGGCTGTATATTTAAGTCTAATCGCACCTAGTGGAACTGGAATAAAGTTGTGTGTTAATTTCAGAGTAAAACGGTTCCCGTTTTGTGCCACAAAGCAGCGGTTCTTAAGGTGGGGTCCGGGGACCACCAGGGGTCCTTGAGGGGTTCCAGTGGGTCCCCAGCAAATTGATGAATTGTTAAACTTCACCATTATTATTATTACAGAATGTAGAAGAATGACTGTTTTGATCATAGTTTCACTGTTATCTCTCTACCTACAATACAGATAGTCATGGAATTCTGGACAAAATCATATCTGACAATAAAAATATTCTCAGATTTGGGTCAGACAAGCAAAATCTCATCACATGGGGGTCCGTGGCCCAAATGTGGACTGTGGTGGAAGTTTTCTGTAATAGAAGAGACTTGGAGATGAGAAGTTGTCTTTCTGTCGTCTTTGTTGCTTGCAAGCAAGGTACAACGTTCACCCAACAAGTGTGTGAATCAAAGAGCGAAACAATGAGCTTTGTCCACCCTTCTTATAATCATGTAGTAGAAACAGCTGAGTCATGAGAAGTCCGGCACATTCTTATACTTGAAACATTCTACGATTAGGGTGCATCTGTGCAAGACAAAATCCAGTTCCAACCCGACACTCAAGGCCTTCTCTGGTCAGAACCTTTGTTTATCTCAAACTGGTGGAGAATGGAAAATTACTGAAGACAGAGACAGCATTCAACTGAGAAATGGTATCATGCTTGATACATGATGAATAGAATGGCCAGGTTCCGGAGATAAAAGATTTCCAGGGCAAACAAGGACCAATTCAACTAGCCACTGTCTTATCTGTCTCAGGTCAGGTCAAAGGCATGAGAGATGTGCTGAACAGCAGTTTGTACATTTCCACACTGAGATGAGCTCTCATAATAATACAAAGAGAGTACAGTACAGATATTAAAGACATATAGAATAGTATAATAGTGTAATTTCCTCCACAATTCCTCCCCTTGAGCATTCTATGCTCACTTAAACATGAGAAATCATACAAAAGAAACTTATCACATATAACTAATGTGCAAGACAGGCGAGAGTATCACACGTCATCCCGAGCACAAGATCTCACCAGCAAAACGCTGATCACCTACACTAGGAGCAAAACGCTCAGAGCTGAAGTTGTAAGAAGTTGTGCTTGGGCGCCTAATGAGAAATGAACCAAAAACTCTTCCGGGTGCTTTATTATTTAACTGACCATGGAAGAGAAAAAAGATTCACCAGTCACATCTCAAAAAGACCCCTCATCACCTTATCTGCAACATAGTATGACAATAACATAAAAACAACAACATGATAAATCACCAAATATAATTCTAAAAAAAAGAATGATAAATAATCTATATATGGAAATGAAGGGTCCTTGATATGAAAAAGGTTGAGAATCACTGCCATAAAGCAATTTCCCTTTGTGCCGCAAAGCAGCAGATTTCCCGCCAAATCTGCCCAGGTGGCGCACAATGTAAAATGCAGTGTCGAGGCTGCCAATCTTCTCACCAATGGTCTCGTTTGTTTACAGTAAATACACTAGTGTCTCAAAATGAACGTGGTAATGATTTATTGATGTTTTAATGCTACACGTAGCACCTTGAACATGCAGTGCACCATATGATAGTGATGTACACTATTCTTTGAGTGAAACTGCGCTGTTGAAAAACAAAAGAGGCTGAAACAAAAATAATCCAAGGCAGTGAATGATATGATGCTGGGGGCCATTGTGGAGTGAAATTCAATCCCTCGCAGTGAGACAAATTGTTCCATTAGCGAGTCGCTGTCCTTTCAATTTCCCTGCCTGTTGATTAATAGCTAAAGAGCACTGTCTGTCACAACGGGAGTCTAACTTGGCATGTCTTCCCCGCGACTCCTCAGCCAAGGCCCCCCATAATGAGCCTCTGCTCTCCGCTCCCAGCAGCAGATTGCTTTGATGCTCCTATTTACCCAGCTTCTGTTGGCTTACCATAAAGAATGCACAAATCCACCCACTCACCCACCCCTCCGCCTGGAAATTAGAACAGTACGCTGATGGTAATGGAAAAAAATGAGATAGTACCATCAGAACAAATGAAAATCAGCGTGGTATTGTCACTCACTTTAATGTAATGCCGTCAAGACGTGCGTTTCCAATTTCCATTCACCCTTGACACCCTGCTTGGTGATACACTAGGAGTTATATTCCCATGGCTTGACCGGGCTCATCAACAAAAGCTTTACTGGATGGGTGAACACATAGAGGTGCATATTTCACCCGTACGGATGAAATAAGAGAATGGCAGCGAAAATCAATCGGCTCTGGCTTAAGACGTTCAGTAATGCCTCGGCGTTGGGGAGGAATGCTAATGTCGCTCCTGCTCTTTATCTCCATTGCCCTGTGGAGAAGGACAGCTAGCAGGAGACCAAGCGCCTTTCTCATTTTCTCTCTCTCTCTTTTTACTGGTTTTATTCTTAAATACTCCGACTTGAATTTGCAGACCTGCTAACTTGAGAACATCAATAAATTATAGTGCCCTCTTCCTCCCTCTCTTTCTTTATTTCTCGTTTTTCTCTAACGCGCCATTTGTCTTGTCTCCTTGTTCCAACTGTTGCCCCCAGCTCAACTTCTTCTGCTCACTTTGACAGAGCGCAAAAAGGTGACGATGATGATGAGGAGCAGCTATCGTTGGGTCAGGCAATCAGAGGGAAAATGAGAAAGAGGGAGAGAGAGAGGAAGACAGAGAGAGAGAGACAGACAGAGAGAGACAGAGAGAGAGGCAGATTGGAATTCTAGTTAGGAATATTTCTCAGAGGAGTTTTATACAAACATTTCTTGAACGCAGAGTTGCTCTGGAGGCAGAAACAATGATATTGGATGAGTTAAACCTCAGTGGGCGGAGCTAGAGAATCACAGTGTTTTGGAGCGCAACTTAGCTAACTGGTAACTTGAATTACAGAGAATATAAGGTGGTCAAAATATAAATAAAACATATAGCAATGACTTTTTCTCATTAATTTATGACCATGGCATTCATGATATTGGAAGGTCAGCAGCCAGCTAACTAGCTAGCTATAGGCTAGTATGGCTTTTAATTTGGAAGGGCAACTAGGCTAATAACGTAGTATGGCTAGAAGACTTTTCAGTTAGTCATAAGAGTGCTAGGCTTCAAAGCTACTGTACCTCTTCTCTTACCTCTTGTCTTTTTCACTGGGCTTCAGTCTAACGTTACTTAGCCAGTAAAACTGTGGTTCTGTGGCTGTGCCCATTGAGGTTTAACTCAACCAATAAGATTATTTCTGCCTCCAGAGCAGCTCTGCGTTCAAAAAATGGTTGTATAACTAAAACTTCATTCTGACAGGTAAAGAGCGAGAGAGAGGTGAGCCGGTATCAAATTACTACACCTGGGAAGGCGTGCTGTGATAGTCACCCTGTTAGAAGGATCAGCCAAGGAAATATGGAGATGAGAGGATAAGAATAGCTCTCAATTTCCTGTGTCCAGTCCCAAGATGAAACATACATCCTGGGTTTAATTTTCCGACACCACAAAAGTGGATTGACATACCGTAGCACTGATCCACTCCTTGGAGTCAGACTGTATTGATGACACCATCCGTCATGATGACCCATATACAATATATGCACTGTACTGTATGTCTGGAATAAGAATTGCCTTGCATTTTGCCTTGTAATGGACACATTTGTATTGATGTTGCTAATACAAATTCAATAAGGAAAAAATAACAACACAGTAAACATATTAATCAGTTTGTCCGATCAGAATATTGACCTAGGTGTCTGTTATCATCAAGTCCGTGAGGGTGAAGCCTCATTTTCTGAACAAAAGGCAATCATAAATTGTCATAAACTGTAAAACGAGGTTGGAAATATCATTATAAATTGATGAAATTTATATGTGGGTGTCTTATAGAAGCAAGGCAAAGTATCCAAAGTGGCACAAATTTTAATAGAAGCGAACAGGGCTGGGAGTGGGATGACAGAGGTGACATGTTTCATGTCTCGGCAGAGTAATGACACATGTGGAGTGGTGAGGAGGAGCGCCGCCGCCGCTGCTTTCTGCATTCTGCTGACTCTACTCACTCTTAAGACAGATGGGGGATTTTTAAAACGATTGTTTACGTGATTTCCCCCCGTGACAAGTAAATGGAAAAACCTTCCTGATTGATTGCGGAGAAATCCAGGCACTTACAGGCTGGCACGAGCTGTCACCCACAGATAAACTGTTCTTTCTGCCCTGAAATGAATATCCACCAGACAGATATGACTGGATATGAGGGCATTTCTGTGCAGAACATGCTTTCTGAACGGCTTTTTAAAATGATATCCTTTTGAATATACAACAAAAAACACAACATATAGGTAATTGTATTGAAAGAATGATTTACGTTTGACTAGTACAATTATATCCGTGTTAGGGATGGAAGAAGAAGAGGAAGAAGATGAAGAAGACGACGAAGTAGACGAGTTAGCTTCTTTTGCTCCTCTCTTGCAGGAGGCCTAAAGCGCTTTGCAGGAAAAATGAATAATAAAAAACTCCAATAAAAAATGGATAGAAAGTAAAAGGGGTGAGACGTTTAAGAGTTTGAAATTGAAGTGTGTAAGAAAACTACTGCCGACTAAAAATGGGTTTAAAGGGAGAAGCCTGTGGTGAGCGGCGGCTGGGCCTGCATCTGTGGTGACATTAGCAGGCGGCTTGTCTCTATTGGGTAACCCTCGGGAAAATCACCTTCAAAATGTAATCTGTTATCTGCTTAAAAATGTCAATAGCAACATAATCCGCCGGATTGATCAATCACAGTCCTTTTTGGAGTACTTTGCTTCCTTTGCTTCAGAAAAAAAGTTAACATGACATTTATTCCAACTGTAATTTGAATAGCTGCAATTATCATAATCGGTAACACTACAATGGTCTTATTCCAGTGTATTAAAGGTCCCATATTGTGGAAAACGTGATTTCCCTTGCCTCTTTGATTATAAAGGAATTGGATGTGCTATCTAAACATGGTGAAAGTATCAAAATGCACGGTTGCCAACTAAATCCACACAATCCATATTAGAAAAGCGAGCCTCTAAACGAGCTGTTTGGACTTCCGTAACTTTGTGGCGTCACAAAGGTTCGCTCAATATCATTTTTGTAAGAAATAATAGACTAACAAAGTGTTTTTTTCAAAGCGGTTGAGCGGTTGTCATTGTTTATTACCAGAGAGTTTTCCCTACTTGTAGCCACCAGGCTGCGGTGTCTCACGTTTCACTCTTGAAACAGTTAGCCAATCAGAACAGAGGGTCGTTAATATTAATGACCCTTAAAGACACAGCGACAGAAACAGCCTGTTCTTGGTACGGCTCAGAGAGATGCTGGAAAATGAACGTGTAGAAATGGATTGAGAGTGTTTTTGGTACATGACACCACACACACAGCTTTGAATGGACCTCAAGACATAAAATAATATGGAAAGTGGAGAATATGGGAACTTTAAGCTGTGTATTAACCTATTGTAAGTACACAATATTACTGTGTAGGTACTTGATGAGAATCTACCTGATACATAATGGACTTACAACGGTGTAACAACACTTGTAATGTAATGTAACTTCAAAGCGTACAAACATAATGTACTAAGTACTTACAAAAGTGTTCCGGCACCTGACATAAGCAGTGCTGAGTGACTCATAACTCAATGTTATGTTGTGCCTCACTGAGCACTGGTGATAGCCTGTAATATATGAAGTTACACTGTGTTGTGACACTGTTGTAAGTACATTATGTATTCTGGAGATTTTCATCAACTACACAGTAATATTGTATACTTACAGTACTTTTCCACAGGTTAATACACTGGAATAAATGAGTAAAATGTTACCCCATTTAATGTTCAAATTAGTGTAATCTCATTTCATATAATCCGTTACTCCCCTGCCCTGGTCACCACTATGATGCCTGTTTCAGCCGTCTCTTCTCAGGTTTAATTTGGGTGTTTTGAATCATGCTTTCAACCAAGTGACCAAGGCAACACCATTAATCCATGAACAGATGGGAGAGGTCATGTTTACCAGGTACAGCTAGATGTCTGTGTCATTTCCAGCAGCAAATCAGCCTGTGTTGGTCTACAATACATACCAGGCAAACACATTTAATGAGGGATCACTGGGTAAATGCCATTTGTTATCCAACAGTCTGTTCATTTATTGGACAAGTAGTCGTCCTGCTGTTGGGGAAGTTACTTAGCAGGATTAAGTGAGAGATCATGCTTTTGATATTCTATTTGTTTCTGGACAATGTCTCGTGTATTTAGCAGTGTTTAATTTAGTGCTGTATTTGCTATTGCGGAATGATGGTGAGGGACTGAACTGCGCTCATTATAATCACTGGTTAGCAAAACATTATTTCTTCATCCCATGCTTTCACAGTCAAACAGGCGCCTTTATTCTAATATTTCTGAAATTTCTAGATCTATCTGAGGATAGCAGTGTGCTCCAGGCGTCTTCGATACTGAATAACCCAGAATTTGTGGCGTTCCTTTTTTTTTTTTTTCCTTTGAAGAGAAGAGACGTCCAAAAAGTGGATGGGAAATCATCAAAAGGGACTCACTCATTTTTGATCAAATGACAGTTTGAGGTGTTTTCATCTCTGTTTTTTTCATGATGGTCAGCTGAACTCAGCAAGACTCTCTTGTACTCCCACTGTCCCTCAACTTCATCTTTAGCGTTGTAACATTACTTTGCACTGTTAGTTTTGCCCCCAGAGACCCTGTGTCCTTTGAAAAGTAGCAAATAGACATACAGATTCAGTATGGAGGAGGTTGTTTTTGAACTGCACTCTAGATTGCTCTTATTTCTCAGTACGTGGGCAATTTGTCGCGGCGGGCACAGAAAGAAATTGACTGGATCAGAAAGGTCTGTGAAGCTTGGCCTGCCATATTAATTGCATGCGTAAACTTGCCCTTAAAGCCGCTGTGTACCAAAGCTTTATGGATTAGTTTGCTGTCACTTCCCCTTTCGAAACCCTTCCATCGTGGTTAAGGGGATTAGGCCTCGGCTGGCCCTAAGAACACTTCTATATTAATAAGTAATTGTGCTTGCTCCACTGCAGTCGGGACCCAGCGTACGTACTGAATTATAACCACATAAATACATCAAAGGAAGTAGGTTACGGGCGAGACCGGGCGCTTTGTTCGGGCTTAATCCAACCTGGAGCACCTTAGGAGTGTACTGTCTCCGCCGCTGGCCTCACAGGCATCCAAATGAGCATCGAAATGTCACAGACAGTCGAGGAGGGGATGGGAAACCACAAAGAGCTGCAGGTATAGCCGGGTTTAGTATGCAACAGAAGTTCCTCGTCGTGTCTGGAGAGCCTCCTCTCTTTGAGAGAAGGTTAAAGGAAACGGATAATTTACTCTGGCTTATCGGGAACCTTCAGCTGATTGCGAGGGGGAAAAAAAGTTTGGTCTAATTAGCTGTGGACAATCTTGAGACGGCTCAGAGAGATTTTTGATCAGAATGGACTCTTCTACAGTGAAAAAGAAAACTGATTCATGAGTGGGGACAAGGGAGGGCTTTTTTCCCCTTCTGGGCATCAATATTCTGACATATCTGAACATAACGGGGTAATTGGGAACAACATATTGGTTCAAATGCAAAATTTAATGTTCCATGACGTTTATGGTGGGTTGCCTTGACGCAGACTGAAAATCAGCATTGACACATTGCCTCAGCTTCTGTTATGACTGTCCCAGAGGACCACCAGCATGTTAGATTCTTCAGATGAGCTGAAATACCAGCCATCTGAGGAGCCACGAATCACACAGTACATTTCTTCATCTTGCTCAGTAGACCTTAAGTTTTGGGCTCTTTGAGGAGCTTTTTCAGTCACGATGTGTCTTCACTGGCGGCGGAGAGGTAACACATGGCAAGCTAGAGACATCCCTCTGAAGTCCATCTCATCTGGAATCAGAGGGGAGAGACAAAAGACTTCTCAGATCCGCTCAATCCTGCCATGCATATGGAGTAGACAAGACAGCAGATCCACACCACTCCATCATGTGGTTGGTGTCAGGCTCTTAAACCCACGCCGTAACTCACAGCAAGACAGATTAATTGTACTTTGTCACTGCTTTTGATACCACCATACTGCTGTAGCAACGTCAAGTGTGAAACTCCTCACCCACCGGCTTTGATCTTTATTTCATGATGCGATCATGGCCAGTTATTTTTTATTTAAACTTGCACTGACTGAATGTTTGAATGTTTCAGGAGCCAAAACTTTGGCTCCTGAAAAGGCATTTCACTGATTCATTGTTGGCTCTAAGACTTCCAGGTAGCACTCTTTGAGGTCGAAGGTTGGACATTTCCTTCGGCAGTGACTGATTTTCAGTAGTGCTTTAGAAGTCAGTGAAGTGTGTGAAAATGCGTACGCAATTGCATATATTTTCCTTATATAAGGTGTGACTAGTGTGCATGTGGGGGGTAATTACACTTTTTCTTTATTTATTCATGTTGTGCTTCTAAAATACACAGCACAAATTTGAATAAATAAAAGCAGAATGAAAATGCATGCAGAACAACTGAACTCGATGCTATTGATGCAGTTACCGTTTCCCCTTTGGTGCTTCGGTTGGCAGTGGTTAGTTCACTGGCTTTCAAAAACTCCATAAAATACTTTTCATGAGCCAGTGGTGTGAGCAAGCACAGTGAGATCAGCAAACTATGGGACTGTTTCCTTAATTTGTGTTTGATTTAGGGGAAACCCACACTGTATAGCACGGTTATCTCACAATGTGTTTGACACCAAGTTCTATCTTTATATTGTTTTATGTGGAGGGCTGGAGGCACAGAGCAGCATGTTTGATTGGAACCGCAGCTTGTTATTCCCTCTCAAGCCTCGAGTCATGCCCAAAATTATTTTTTGTCTGCCTGTGCAATGTCTTTGAAGAGACAATGTATGCTATTTGCCACAATCAAAAATTGATCACAATTAAACAAGTCGATGCGGCCCTGACAATATTATCATAAATTGAACTCCATGCATTGTACTCTACTATACTTATTTTAATTTGATGATATTAGCAGGATCCTGAATTTCAGCTCCAGCCAAAATCCATAGCGAGAAAGAATGTCTTTTCTTTTTTCATCTTTTGTATGAATTCCACTGTGGAAACCATACTTTAAAGCCGCCAAGACCCTGTGGGCGTGTGGAGAATGACTTGTACTGGTTCAAACGCCGAGCTCTAAGAGGGAGCGTCAGAAAAAGCATTCGAATTCCCAACACAAAAGGAGTCGTGTCCTCGTGCTTCTACTGTAATGAGCACCATGCCTCCACACAACTCAGAGCTGTTGGGGATTCTCGAAGTTGCAAAGTCTCTTTAAACTTAACTTTTACTTAACTTTTACTTTCTACCCCAAAAAAAGGTGGACTCTCAGATGTTGGTCACTTGGGTCTATTGATTAGATACTATTGCTACAGTCAAAATAGCAGCACTGTAATTACAATATTTCTGGCAGCATTCCGGCAGCATCTGCTTGCTACTGTTGTGACGGTTGGCGCACCAGTGAAATCTAGGACACTTTTGGACCCACAGTGCAATCGTTTGGCTTCAGAACACTTAGATTATGCCGCTTGGAGTATATATGCTGTTTGGAATAATTTTATGCAACTTTTTTTGCCCTTTTTGGAACTTTTCAAGGAAACGGTCTCCATTCACTGCAGTTGTTTTGGAGAAGGCTGCTACGGAGCAGCGCTAGCAAACTCGCTGTGTGTTATATTGACATACGAACTTCACCAGTGTTTCAAATGACATGAGGGTGAGTAGATGGGCTGTTCTACTAGTGAAGCAACTACAAACAAGAGTGACCATGTCTACAGAGACAGTAATATCTACACCATATGAATATATCAAACATGCTTTATAAAACAGTGTGATAATTGCTTTGTTACATTAGTATTGCATAGCTATTACAGCTGATAGCAACCAAATACTCAACCGATAACGTTATAAACACAAAGGACAGCGACTGCTTACAGTAACGTTAGCACTAGACCTACATTAGCATTTAGCAACTGATCTAACAAGCTGCAACTCAATGCAGGCACTGGCTGATAAAGTTACTCAAAGTAGACTAATAAAACTAATAAATTATAGCGAAACCTACCCGTCCAGTCACATCTGCATCGCTTCTCATCATCCCTTCTAGGAATGCTTTTCATCTTGGAAAGGCAATACTGATGTTCACTGTAGTTTTGGCTCGGAGAAGATTTCCTTTTTAGCACGCTTGCCTTCCTGTGAGCTATTAAGCAATTTCTTTTTTCTTAGATTTTCTGTTGATTAAGTTTCAGCCATGGTGGCTATCGCTGCTCATGCTAATTACCCAGTTCTTCTTCCACTGTTGCTGCTGCTGGAAACGTAAGACTTCCTGTGCGCCAGAGGATTTTTCCTGGGAAAGACCTACCAGACACCAGGGCCCTCATTTATCAATCTAACGTAGAAACCAATGAAAAAAAATGCAGTACGGAAAGAAATCACTGCTGCGGTCAACAGCGTTACCGTCGACAATCGAACTCCAGCTGAGGTTTGCATATTTCATTTATACATCTGTGATATGTATAGCCTATATATAATAGTAATATAATAGCAAACAATTTGAAAATACCTATTTATGTTAGGGATAGGCTATATGACACATAGTCGATGTAGGCCTTTACAAAATAGAATATTTTGCCATAGGCTGCATATTTTTAAGTGATGTGGCTGCATATGCTTAGATGCCAGTCAGAATATACGGTCTAATAACAATTCTCCGACTCAGCCAGATTTACTATGCTGCACCACAAGTCCACGCTGACTCGAAAACTTGCGTACACGAGTTGAGACCAGTTTGATCGTAGCCTCCGCTCACGTCCAAATTGATAAATGCCAAGCTTTGCGTGGAAATGACCGTACGCCCAGTTCGTTTCGTAAATGAGGGCCCAGGTGTTTAGAACGGCAAATGTAAAAGCTTTCCTGAACTAGGTATAAGTTCAATCAGTGTGCCTAGTGGCCAATACATTTTTGTTATCAAATCTCCAAACGAAAATTGGTGGCTGATCATTTTTTGCTTTCAACTCATCCAAATGAAAAAAGTTTTTTGAGCTTTTCCATTGTGACTTTACATCCAAGTAGTCCATGATGTTGATGAGGTAGTTTGTTAAGGACACAGAGCTCCTGCCCAAGCATGCTTTTTGCACATAAAGGATCTATATCTAGCCAGATGGGAAGAGGGCGAATCATGGCTTGAGGGGGTGCTCAGTCAGGGTCTTGTGTTATATTGGTGTTTTATATGCGACAGCATTGGTGTTGAGGTCTGAGAGGTCCAATGATCTTATCTGCAGTCTGTGTGTTTTTTCATTTCTGAGTTTGTTCCTGTTGGTGACTGTTAACATGGTTCTCACAGTTTCTCAACGGTCACACTCTTGATGGAGCTGAAGATGTGGGGGTGCAGGGTATGTTTGGGGACCAATGAGTAGTTGTCTGTTGGAAATTTACCTTTAAACGTTATGCATTTAGTACAGTACATTATTATACTACCAATAGGTCCAAGACAGATTAATTGAAAGGGATGTCACTGACCAACTTCAACAGGTTTTATGGACTGCCCTTGTATGTAAAAGCTTTTAAAATGCATAGAATTAGAAATGTCTTCAGTGGGACAGTGTCATAATAAATAATGGTTAAGTGTCCACCATGCTATACCCCTGATGCTATACCTGATTAGTTACTTTAACATAAATAGCAGCGATCAGCCAGGCAGAATGTACACATGTAAAAGTACATTTGTTCAGGATTATTAAACTAGGGGTAAAGAAAGACAATTTAGCTGTTTTTCTAATAGGCTGGGACCTGTGGCTAGAGGGAAGTGAGACATGTTAAACAGCAGGGTGATGTACAACACAGTACTGCAGATGTCGAGTCTCCTCTTTTAGCCTAGCACACCCATACATTACAGTTTAGATTTACATCACATTTTACTTTCACATCAATTGATTTTTTTGAGTGTTAGTTCCAAAACAGCCATGCCCTAGCACTGATTGAAAGATGTACAGTACCTGTTTGTTCAATGAAAATGTGATGCAAGTGTAGTAGGAACACTTGTTTTAATGTTAATGCATTACTCCCTCTTAGCTTTTGAACACACCCCCATAGCATTAGGTTGACTCCTCCCTGGTCCAGCCCTCCAATTAGCTTATGAGGGTATTTAAGATAGCTGTAGCATCATGGCTGCCTTTCTCTGTCTCTGCCTGTTGGTTGCCATATTGGCCCCTCTGTGTGACTCTGAGGTAGGTGATGCAGTCATGAGGTTGTTTAAGGTTCTTTTTATGTACCCAATGACTGAGTTTTATTTGTTTGTAATAGTCTCCTGTCTGCCTGTCTACCTGGTCGTACTGGTGTCTGCTTAGCTGAGATTTGTGACTCAAGGTATGTTTTCTAACTGTGTTGATATACTAAGCATATGTGAAGTGGCACTGCAATTGACCAATCTCATCTGCTGTAGTTCCTGTCTGCCTTTGGGCAACGTGGATGCTTACCCCCGGAGTCTGCTTAGCCAACGCACCTTTATGTCAAGGTACTGGTTACTTTAGTTGGTGGTAAGTAGGGTATGATAAATACCTGAGGTAAATTGTTATTACAACGTTGTAGCCCTGTTACTAATGTGTCTCCTGTATTGTAGGTCTCTATCAGTTGCTGTTTTGCTTCCATAGACAAAATGGAGTTTTGCCTGTTTTAACTGTCTGTGATTGTAGAACTGGGTGTTTGTGTTTTAGATCGAACCAACTGGTTGTTTGGTATTAATTCTTATGCTTTGTTTTCATTGATTAATATTTTTGGTTATTCCCCTTTAGTGGAGCTGAGTGCTGGCTTGTTGTGGAGGCTAGGCACTCTAGTGTGGTCTAGTCAGTTTATAGTGGTAAGAGCACTGGGACACATTATTGTACACCGTTTGCAGTGGTTACCATTTACCGAGTGGTGGGTAAGTTATTGCACTCCTGGAACACACCCTTCGTTAGTCTGCCTCTCGGTTGCTGGCCTCAGCCCACTTCCCCCTTTTTGTAGTTTCATAATTAAGTACTGGAAGTGTTAACAAAACTAAATTATTGTAATAAACCTTTTGCTACGTCTTCATAGAAATTTGATTCATTTCTTTGCATTTCTAACCAACTCTCTCCACAGACCCTTCCAGTCACCAATTATTCAATAAATTTGCATTTCAGTTGGAATCATGTCTCTGTCTTCAGTTAACGAACTTGTGTAGCCTGTGTATGACCCAGGTATTAGTCCAGGTTCCCCCAATATAATTCCTGGGGTGAAAAGTCTCTAGGTGTTGTCAGGTTAGTTATTTCCCCTTTTCTGTTCCTCCTACCACCCCGCCACACAAGTAAGTACGTATGCAAAGACAAGATCCAAATGTTTCCAACACATAAGAACTGGTCATTGGCTCCCCAAACCCTGCACCCCTACATCTTCAGCTCCATCAACAGTGAGAAAGTTGAGAGACAAGTGATAACCATGAAATCAAAAACAAACACACCACAAATTAGATCATTGGACCTCTCAGATCTCAACACCAAAGCTGTCGCATGTAAAACACCTATATAACCATCTGGCTGGATTTAGATCCTTACATGCAAAAAGCATGCTTGGGCAGGATCATGGACTACTTGAGTGTAATGTTTGTACTCTCTAGTGGCATTAAAGACGAGATGAAATGAAAAATGCCTTTTTAACCCTTTTAGATCACATCCCCGGTCATACTGTGCACCTATTTAACAATATATGCCAAAAAAAATACCAAAAATCAATTTCATTGTATTCTTATATCAAAATTCAATCATGTTTTCTTCCTGTAAAACAAAATATGCCGTGTGCTTACGTACGCATGCCCGTAACTAATTTCAACCAATAATATCATGACATCCACCCATCAATCAATCTTCAACTTTTAGCGCACAGAGCTAAGAGGCTAAGATTCATTAGTTAGCTAGCTAGCAACAGCATGGTACTTCGGTGTGTCTTCGGGTGTTATGACACACCCACTTTTCAACGTTCAAATCAAATTCCTCCCAACGTTATGTCCCGCCTGTCTTTCCTGTTTCACTCGGAAATACGTCACGATACGGAAGTTAGATACTCTCGAAATGCCGTTTCATCTCGACTTTAAGTCTATATGCAACTTCACAAGGTGTTATTGATGTGAACAGTTGCAGTCTTTGTATTTACTGTTTCTTGTATTTGCTGTACCTTGAGGAAGACAATAAAACATTATGTAGTGTGCTGTCTTGATACGCCTCCTTGACATCTGTTTTGGATAGAGAGATTAATTCAGTTACGAAGGGACACTGGTTAACTGTTCATTGAAAAGAGGAAATTAATCAGGAGCAACAATTGTCTGTTTAGCAGGACCAAGGAGCAGCTCATTTCTGTCCTCGCCTTTCCTGTCCCTCTGGTGGAGCATCATACTGCTCTGACCTCCTTAGTCAACAGTGTCGAGGTCTGCGGCTGAGAAACGTTGACTTTTAACAGCAGCTGTGTAGGCGATTAAGCTATCACTTACACTAGCCACTGTAGTGTTAACAGTTCCTGCAGATTCACCCAGGTCAAAAAGTAGTATACTTTAGTGTATTAGAAATATAATTTAAGTATACAAAAGTTATTACAAGTATACTTTTACTTTTGTGCTTAATTTAAAGTATATTTAACATGTACTTTTAAAAAGTGTACTTCAAAGTAGATGTCATTAAGTTCAACTTCAATGTACTAAAAATAAATATACCAATTCTGCAATACTTAAAGTGGTATTTCAGTGAACTTATAAAAAGTGTACTTTATTGTAAGTGTATTGTAAATTTTACGTAAGTGTACTTTTAAAAAGTATACTAAATTGCAAATACTTATAGTGGTAATTTAGTGTACTTATGAAAAGTATACTTATTTCCAAGTCCTTTGTAATACACTATTAGTATGCTTTATTAAAGTGTACTTTAATTTCACTTCATTAGAAGTGTATTTAAGTATACTTACAAACAGTGCACTTTAATGTTAGTTCATTTTAAGCTGTACTTCAGTGTACTTTGAAAAAGTATATTAAATTGCAAATACTTATAGTGGTAATTTAGTGTACTTATGAAATTTATTTAGCTAAAAGTGTATTGTAGTATAATTACATGAAGAGTACTTTATTCTAAGGAAAAGAACCTACCTTCTCTGGAAAAGTTGAGGCCTTCCTTGATGCCCCGTCAAATAAGTCTTGTTCAATATGGAGGAATTACATATACACTCAGAAATATAGGGGTACGGTACAGGCCCATTTCTGTCCCTACAGATACACTTGTCCCTAATGTACCCTCATAGGTATGCTAGTGGACCTTAACATACTAATTGTGTACCTTTTTTGCACCTAAAAGGTACACAGACATTTCTGACAGCAAAAGGTACACATTTGTACCATTTTACCTCCAATTTAAGGTACAATAAGAGCATGCAAATTTGTCAGTATCATATGTATAGATTTAGGGGTTCGGGGGGAGTTAGGGGCTTTATCAGTTTAATGTGCAGTTTTATTTTAATACAGCTCTCAGTCTGTACGGTCTGCATATGAGTCAGTGAGGCTGGCTTACTTAAAAGCTTAGCTTGCTGAACATTTGTCATTTTCAGGTGTTTTTTGATTATAGTTCTTATGTTTATCCATGTCTTCATTAGTACGCAAAATGATATGGTAAAAAAAATGGTTGTGTGCTTAATCAAAAAGTAATCAGTAGGCTCATGAAATGGCTATCATTTTAATGTCAGCATGTAAATTACGTTACACAGAAAACACACTGCCAGCAGGGGGCGGTAGGACGACTTTCCCGGCTATCGGGATTTTGACCCCTCCCCCTTTCAAAACTAACGGTCAGCCTTCATCTCAGCCTTTTGGTACCACGCGCTCTCACAGTGGTGCCCTCGGGTGTAAAGTGGTGCCAAAATGTCTCATTTATCGAGTTTGTCAACAGATGGGATCATTAAAACACCAATAGAAGCTGGAATACAAGTGACGAAGAGGCACAGAAATTCAGGGGTAAGTTAACTCTTAAGATCTTGGTAACTAGCATGCTCTAATTATGCTAATGTTAGCTAAGTAGTAAGGCTAATCATCTTTTCATCGTGTGTGTGAAATCATTCTACCAATTCAGGATTGCACAACATGGCTTGTTGCTAAAATAAGATGAGTCTGTAGGTACGCGTTATTTCAGGAGCGATTTTATCATCCACCTACACAGGTTTTGGTTATTATAGGAATTCTAGCCAGCTAGCTAAAGTTAGCCACATACTAGCACATAGCTAGCTAGGTTAACGTTAGTTATTGAGCTAACCTAAAAGAGTTAACCAAGAGCAGGAAAACATGGAGATAGATTTGAATCAATACAGCCTTGGGCTTGCGTGCATTTTTCAGGCTAAGTGGAAATGCAGTATTCTTAAAAAAAATAATTCAGATTTCAATAGATAGCTAAATTGAAGTCACAAGTTCAGCCGTAGCGTTTTTTTCCTTAAATATCTAACAGTTAGGCAGACTCATTGCTTAGCCTATTTCTACCAGTCCCCACTCATATGCTCCAATGGAGTTAAGTTAACTTGGGCAATGTTGACAGAGCAACTAATGTTAATCCTCTAAATGTACATAGCCTAAAGGGCAGTTTATAGTACAGCGATTTATGATCGTCACCACCGGCGATGATCATATTCTATCGTCGGTCGCAATGACATGTTGTTTATACTTTCAGCGACAGGCGATCTGTCGTTGCGATGGTCGTTGCGCCCATCGCTGAGACTTAAATTGGATTGAACTTTGACCCCATCGCTGGCTCAGTTGTCATGACAACATTATGGAACTCTCTTATCCTAACGTCGATTAATTCTCTGAGCTCAAATTAAACGGTAATCAACAGCTCTGGAAGACCGTACTTTTGTAATAGACTGTAGAATAAAACGTACACTGAGGAGACAATTTATGCTATTTATCTAGACCTGGATAAAGGAATGAAATGAAACTTCTTATTTAAAAAGAAAGAGTGAAAAATAACATTGCAAAAGCAGTTACATAACATGTAGGTACATTAGGCTATTCTGCAGACTGGTTTACAAACTGCATTATTATTATTTTCCAGTGCTGCCATAACTCTATGTAATTAAGCATATTTGCAGCTGCATATTTTTCTTGTAGAGCTTCCTGGGATCGTTGCCTCACTCAAATATGTCTTTGAGGCCATGAGAAGAGGCTCATCTTTCAACTCAAGTTCAAGCCCAAGTTCCAGTGAGCTGTGTATCCCTGGATGCTCAGAAATGGTTAGAAAAGTCCTTATGATTATCAAAATTTTATAGTTGTACTAAGAATTTATTTTAGCTGTGTCTGTGTCTGTGTGTACGAGCACTTCAGAAAATATAGTGTCATAGTGCCTGCTTTGTATTGTGTGTGATTCATTGTTATAATACCCCTGCCTGTTTCTTTTTCTACCCAGATTGCACTCGCTGATTCTGATGTTACAGTCCCCAAAAGGATGTTTGAGAGACTCAACAAATCACGAGTTTCTCTTTTCACCCAAGACTTGGCCACGCTGATTTTTGGAAAAGACACACTGGCCAAATCCACACTCACAGGGAAATCAGGCATTCAAACGGCAAAGGACCGGTTGGACCCTCACAAATTCAATGTGCTCATAGGTATGTGTGGATCCTATACATGATCACTGTTTTTGCTGTCTCTACATATCAAGGGTCTGACTAAAATAAACAAATCTTACCGTTAAAAAATAAATGTATTAAAAATATTGGTATTCATGTAGGTAATCATTGGCTTGATACCTTTGTACTTAAACACAGTTAAACTAATTCACAAATTGGTTGATGTGGTACTGGAATGCCATGTAGACTTGGCAGGGGTACTGCAAGACTTATTCATTTTGATTATTCATTGTACCTATTTAATAACATTTCATCATATATGAACTCCTAGGCTGAATTTACATTAACGTTTTTGTATTACATTTCCATTCATGTTAACATAAAAGAACTAAGCATTAAATGGGTTGGCTGCCGTGTGGACAAACATTTCACCCTGAAAGGATGCCATTTTAAAAAATTAAGAACGGCTGCTGTAACTTGAAAATATAGGTTTCTACCTACAAATGGTTACCTTTCAAAAGGACACCAGATCGTGGTGCCATATTGTGTTACAGCAACTTTGAAGCAAAATGAAAAAATGTTCCTCTTGTAGACTGCACATAAAATAAGGGTACACTGATTTCAGTGGTTAATTTTGCTTTTATATAAAAAAAAAAGTCTCTTTGTCCCTTCCACAGACACCGTGATAAAGCAGTTTCCAAATACCACAGTGTCTGAAGTGGGAGCCCTCATTCGCAGAAAATGCAACGAGTCCTACCTGCAGACAACCGACCCTCCACTGGAAGGATGAAGATGGTGACATTTAAGTTTTAGTTTCTGTGTTTTGTTCAACCATTTGTACGCTTACCTTGAGTTTGTAAAAAATGCACTTATTTCTGCACTTCATTATTTTTTAGATTCTTATATTTTTTGTGCAGGACATTGCAATGTGAGGCATGCCTCTAAGAAAATCATTCTTGTTTTGCATTAATGATGACATATTCATAGTTTACATTTCAGTAATAGAGGTATGTTTGAAGTGTGCTACAAATTGTTCTGTTTAAAGTAGCTCAGCCATACCGTCTCACTGATCAATATATTATTTTAATTTATTTTTGGTCAAGATGTGATATATGCTGTACTTATGTACACAGGGAATGTATTTTTTGACTGTAATGTACACAACAAGATCTACATTAAAGTGTTTCTAGTGTTCTGTGTGTGTGTGTGTGTGTGTGTGTTGGTTTTAAAATATATTTTCTACTGCTTTTTATTGTACTGGAGTAGTAGTATATTTTTAATGCAGTAATAATGAGCTATTGAATGGTTTTAAAAAACAGCTTTTTATTATACTAATAGTGGCTCTTGGAGTATACTGGTAATAAATTACTAATGAACTGATATCCTATTGAAAGTGTCCATGGAACACATTGATATGAAACTTAAGATATACTCAGAGAGTACCTCAAATACGACAGAAAAGGGTATTTTAAATGTAATTTAAAGTAATACATTTCGATTACAATAAAGGTACTTAAAGTTGTTCCATTTTAACACAACTAAGTACATTAAAATATATTGCAATTAGCTTGAAATTGAACTTAAGCATTTCTAAAAGAACACTTAACATACTTAAAGTTGTTCCAAAATAACACACTTAGTATGCACTTAGTATAGCACAATTAAAATGTATTAAATACATTGAAGAAAAGCACAACTTAAGTATATTTCTTTTTCACCTGGGCAGAAAAGGCTATATTTGTCAACCATTTAGCTATTAGCAAAGCACAGGAATGATTTAACAAGGCTAATGGTTGAATAAATTGTTTTAAGATGCCAACAACAGTTTACAAACTTAGCTAGCAAATGTTAGCTAGTTAGCTTTAGTTTAGCTATAAATAACAGAAGTTGGATATCTGACTTACATATTAGATAGTCACATACAAAATGTAATAAAACTGTCCAAAATCATGTCTTCAGCAACCTACTGTTCCCTTCTAGCAATGTTTGTCCAATCCAACGTTAGCTGCAGGCAGTGGTGTAGTCTAGTTTATTGTAGTGGGTATACTCAGAGATTTGTTTCCGGGGGGGGGATACATAATTGGCGGGGGGGGGGGGGGGGGGTTCTCTGGTGGTCCTCCCCCCAGAAAAAAAAAAAGTAATTTAAAACAAATTTCCTGCATTTCTACACCACCTAACCTCTTGGATTAAGTCAAGAAACACCAACCCTGTATATGTCGAGCCGGGGAAATGACCGTCAAGCAACTGTGTTCGTTGGTAGGTGACGTCAGGTCTAGGTCACGGGCCACGGCCAAACTCAAAGCCCCTCCTATATGGGAAGCCACCACATTCTGCGCTTCGTAACACAGACAGAGCGCACAGGGTGAATCTAACTATAAAGCAAGGAATCTCTGTCTGTCTGTCTGTCTGTGAGTGTGTGTGTCCTTCGTCCAATCTACTTCACACTTGGCGGGTGTATTGCTGGGGACCCAAGGACGTGCAGTGTCGGATTTGGTGCAATTTGGACACACGACACGTTCAATATTAATAAACAAGCGAACAGCACTCTGTGCAGCAGCAGGGCGGGGCGAACAGCGCTCTGTGCAGCAGCGGGGCGGGGCGAACAGCGCTCTGTGCAGGGGCGGGGCGAACAGCGCTCTGTGCAGCAGCGGGGCGGGGCGAACAGCGCTCTGTGCAGCAGCGGGGCGAACAGCGCTCTGTGCAGGGGCGGGGCGAACAGCGCTCTGTGCAGCAGCGGGGCGAACAGCGCTCTGTGCAGCAGCGGGGCGGGGCGAACAGCGCTCTGTGCAGCAGCGGGGCGAACAGCGCTCTGTGCAGCAGCGGGGTGAATGGGCATTGCACTAGTTTTATGAATGAAGTGTGAATGGAGGAGATGCCTTCCCCTGCAAAACTTATTTTATTGCAGTTATACTCTACCCGGTATTTGCGAAACAAAATCACTGAAGTGAAAGTTCTGTCACAAAACTATATTGTTACATATCCATCGTATCCAGCGCATTTTTAAGTGGGTATATGGAAATCCTGGAGCTTTCTTAGTGGGTATACGGCGTATACCTGCGTATCACGTAGACTACACCACTGGTTGCAGGTAAACTTAGCCTCTACTGCAGCACAGCACACAGAAGCAGAGAACACTGCCGGTAAACCAAACTCACCTCAAGCTAGCTGCACCCACCTGAGATCGACCTTTTTTTGAGACGTTAAGACATGGTCGTGACTATTTCCAGGTTGCTGAAGCAAAAAGCACATTGTCACATGACGCCATTCAGTGTTCCAAAAGTTGAATGACGTGAACCGCTATGGAATTACTCATTAGCTCAAACAAATAGCAGCTGCGTTAAAAAAAATAGCATAGATGGCAAAAAAGGCTAGGGTACAAGGATGTGTACATATGAGCATTAGGGGGTAAATAAACTACTAATCCCAGAGAGACTTGTGCCATCGAAGTCCCACAATTACAGAGCTCAGAATTGTCTTGTCTATCATCTCCATCGTCTTGTCAGGTGGAAGAGAAGTATCTTATATATAGAGCTAGTCATATAAGATAGACCTAACATTACAACCATGGACTATAAATGGTTACAATGTTAAGACAAGAATAACATGGTCCAGTGTTTTGTACCTGGTTGCCACTATTGGTCAGGAGTGCACAATTGCAGTTCATTATACCACTTTTTGTTTTTTAATTAAAATGTTGCAATTTATAATACATTTTCACATTTACATCTTATTGTGGCTTCATTATTCCAAGCAGAACAGTAAATAACAAAGAATTTAGCATTTTGAGTCTTTTGATCCTTCATAGAGCAGAAATCATGAGGGGTTACAAAAGGACACGGGAAGAAGGGGGAGGATCAGGAGAGAAGAGAAAAGAGTAAAAGTGGTTTTGTTGAAGCCAGAGCAACAGGGGGGCGAGAGATTTATCACCTGAGGCAAACATTGACTCTTTATGCCTCTGCCTCTTGAGCTGTCCCAGAGGTCTCCTTGCTCTTTGGCACTAGAGAGCATGGTAATAACCCACTTAGATGTGGAGCCATGAAAACAATCAATCATTAATGCTCAAACAGATTCACTCGAAAAACACAAAAAGTCTGTGAAATCTCTGAGCAGCTATGGATATCACTAAGGCTTCGGTTCCATTTGTTTCAGAGCGACTTTTAGCATCTGATCACGCCAGGATGTGTTCGGTGATGGGTCTGAGCGCTCAAAAGTTGGATTTTGCTCACATTGCTTGCTATCAGCTCTTCAAAACCAGATATGGAAGTGGTCAGGCTTCACAATGTGCATACAAGCAATGTAAAGCGATTGAGAGAGAGAACATGAAAAAGTTATGCATACACAGTTTAGAATAAATGCAGCCACAGGAGACGCAGAGCAGTTATTTGCAGGCTAAGTGTGGACATACAGCGATGTGATCTTAGAAAATCCAATCTTCAGAATCAGATAAGATCTCAAAAATCAAATGAAAAGGACTGTGTAGGAAGTGTAACCATAGCCTAATGTCTCTTTGAATGCCATCCTAAAGCAGCCTCATTTCCATTCTGTGATCATTTCTTTCTCTTTCTCTACACCTGTTAAGGCAGCACAGCTTCCTCGAAGAGTTGTGAACCGGAGAACCTCTCCACCTCGTCCAAGCACTTGTGGTAATGATGTGTCGAAAGAAAAACACGGGCAGAATTTTTTAAACCTTTAATTATCCAGGGAAAGCCCACTGAGCACGCTTGCTCTTTCCCAGCTACGCCCTGCTTCACATTCAAACAGTTACACACTTTCCCACTTTGCAGCTGCCCAGTACAACCACAGTCTTCTGCTGATGTCCACTGAGCAGCAGTCGGGGGTTCAGTGGCTTGCTCAAGGGCAACTCCACAGTATTTGTTGAGGAAAGTGAGAGTTTTACTCATTCACTAGCCAGTCCAGGGATTCAAACTAGCAACCTTGTGGTCATAAGTCCATTTCTCTACCCTCTAGGTCAGTGATTCTCAACCTTTTTCATATCAAGGACCCCTGATTTAGTAGACATTACGACCACGGACCCCCATTTGATTTTGTCTCTTGACCCACATCTGAGAATATTTTTATTGTTAGATATGATTTTGTTCAGAATTCCATGACTATCTGTATTGTAGGTAGAGAGATAACAGAGAAACTATGATCAAAATAGTCGTTCTTCAGCAATTTGCTGGGGACCCCCTTGAATCCTCTCAAGGACCCCTGGTGGTCCCTGGACCCCACGTTGAGAACCACTGCTCTAGGTTACCGCCGTCCCTTAAGACTTACAAGACTTGCGGTTACAGTATGATTTCTCCAAGACATTGTTTATACGTTCCTAACCTTGGAAACAGAGATTTTTAGAATAGCAATGTGCCCACAGTGCTTTCAGGGGGAAATCGACAGAAATCCATTAATCTTCTTCTTCCCCCAGGTAGAATACCCAGAATACTTTGTGTTGGTTGATGTTTGATTAAAGGCCTGCGGCCACCCCTCAGGGAGCACCAGACGACATAAGAAATGTATCTGTATTTATCAAGGTCCGCATGAGCAGTTGGCTCCAGAGGAAGCTGACGCTACGGTGACGTCTGGAAAATGTTTGCCACAGTTTGTGTGTGTCCTTGATCTGGGGGAATAATGACAAATCAATACTTAACTCATCTCATCTCAGGAGAAAATAGGCTGTGGTCTGAGTACATCTGTCACTTTGCTCCTGCAGAGTGGAAGAGCACAGCAGAAACACAGATCTGTGTGCCACTGCTGGAGGGAAATAATAGGGGTGTTGGCTTGTAGATCACTGTCTCCCATAGAGCCACCATATGTTCCATACATCCTGATTGTTTTTCACAAATAACAATGACACCATCAAGGTGAAAAGTGGAACATGTATCTATATAGTAACACACACTCTTACACACAAGTTAATGGGTTGGTGCGTTTCATGCAAGAAATTGGTATTTGCCTAAATTGAAAATTGCCCCAGATTGTCAAAAAAAACATGAATTTATATACAAGCATTACGCAATTCAAGCGGAAAACGTTAACAGACAGCATTTTCAAATTCACACCTCAAGATCAGAGAGATGCCTGTGTAATTCATTTCCAAAAAACACCAAAATAACTGGCATGTAATGAGGCGAATAAAATTCATCTGGAGTGTGGGTTCACGGGAGAAATTAGTGGAAAGAGTTTTGGTGCGAGACAACAAGGTTACAGAGCTGCTGGCCCGCCTGGTGTCGCCGATCCCTCTCAGGTGGCCTCTTGCTGCCTCTCTGTTGCCTTGGTGGCTCCAGCCAGTATGTTTGATATGTATTCCACATTCTCTAATGCACCTTGACACTATGTGGGTGTACAGCTCACTCTCAGTCTCTCTCTGTCCCCCCCAAACACACTATCTTTATGCTAATCCTTAGGCCTGATGCTCGGAAGATCCCCGGAGAGGGTTACACACACCCGCAAGCCATACAGGCAAGCACACACACTCTCTCTCACACACACACACACACACACACACACACGCAAACAGACTCAAAACACACACCACCTGTACTGACTGCAATTACTCCCGTGACGCTCTCAAAAGAAATGAAGGCATCATTCAAAAAGGATTTCATCAAAAATAAGCATTGATTTAGCGGTTTAGCTTTGGGTTTCTTTGCTCTGGGTGAAATCATGGATTGAAATGCTCCTTTCATGCTTGTCTCTCGCCTTCTATTTTCTTAGAGCTCGTATAGATTTCTCACTCTGGGCAATCATCTGTGTGTGTGTGTGTGTGTGTGTGTATGTGTGTGTATTCTTGTACTTCTATTCTTACGAGGACGAGGACTAAATGTCCAACCAAGGATAGAGAGATGAGGAAAATCCTCCAAATTGAGGACATTTTGCTGGTCCTCACTTCTACAAGTTAGTTTAGGATTAGTACTTGGGTTTAGGGTTAAGGTTAGAATTAGGTTTAGAGTGTTAAAGGTGCTATGTGTGGTATTTTTGCATTAATATATCATTGCCACATACATTTTGAGACATTAGTACAATTACTGTAAACAAACAAGATTGGTAGAGGCTGCCATTCTTCATTGCCGACAATATTGCCTCTGCCAGCCTCTACACTGCATTTTACATTGTGAGCCACCGGGTCAGATTTGGCGGGAAATCTGCTGGATTGCTTTACGGCACAAAACAGGAAGAGGGCGCTGTTCTTCCAGAGCAAACAGACCTAAATCCTTCAGAGGATCAAGTGAAAGACCGATGAAAAAATCACTTCAAACATGTTTATCCTCTTCAATAAAGCCAAAGAAAAACCTTTGACTGCATAAGCAACATCATCTTTGTATTGTAATTAATGCAAGGTCCTCACAAGTATAGCAATACCAGCATGTGTGTGTCTGTGCGTGTGTGTAGGTGTGTTAACGATTACACATGGCTAAATACGTACATGAATACATACTTGCGTGCGTCTGTGTTTTGCATCACCCGGACCGTGTCTATGGAGAAACCGACTGAAAATCGTATGTATCTAAAAGCGTTTAGCTCATTGATGCTAGGCCCTTCAAACAAGTGTTCAGAGCTACAGGACGTGTTGAAGCATTTCCCACCCGCTTTTCGTCTGGCTGTGCCGCTTATCTCCCAGGCAGCAGTTATTTTTATCTGAAGCCAGGGAAACATGGTCCAGAGCCTCGGCAAGGAGCTCTTATACGGCGAGAGGCTATCTCTTGAATGACAAATGAAGATGATGAAGAGGGGCGAATATACAGTCTTTCCGCCGGTACATGCTAATGATACACTGCTGCCTGTCCTCTCTGGCTGCGGACACTCCTCTTCCTTCTCTTCTCTTCTCTTCTCTTCTACTCAGCCTTTCTCCTCTCTTTTTCTCTGCCCTTCTACTCTCTTCTTCTCTTGTACCCTCTTCTCTTATTTGCCTCTTCTGTACTCTCATTTGTCTCTCTTTCTCTCTCTCTTTCCTTTAACCACCACACGATCCGCCACGAAACCATGATGAAACAAACGGCAACGCGTCTAATAGCCCTTAAAAAGGAAAGCATTAAAAAGTTTAGTAAGAAAATGCAAGGGCTTACACTCGGCTTTTTGTGCGCTTTCCGTCGGCCTCGCTAATCTTTAGCGCCGCTTGTGAAACATCTCATTCGATTTCGCCGATCCTTCAAGGTGGTTCGAATGGCCCCGAGAAGTGTGTTTTCATCAGCGGCGCATTCATTATTCGTAAATTGTTGTGAGTTTTCCTCAAGGGTTTCCATTAAAAGACTTATTAATACTTATGTGGCAGTTTAATTGAACAATTAGGACCTTGAAAGGGAAAAAACACATCCGCTGCCTGTAGGCTCTCAATGTGGCTAAGCCTATCATCCAGTATGAGCGCGGAGTATAATGGATCAAATTAGTATCCTGAACCAATTATAATTCAAATCACAGTGTCAGGAACTTTTCTATTGTGATAATCAACTTCATTATTGTAAGTTTGGAAGATATAACAGCTTCCTCATAAAGTAAATTAATATTTGATGAAGCAATCTAGAGCTCTCCTCATTATTATGAAGAGCTGCACTTCTTCTCTTATAGACGAAGTTGGATTGTCATTGCTTTATTGCTAGCATCACGGCGATACGCCCACGCCCAGCGCCACCGAGCTTTTAACACCGCGGCGATGCAAAATTAACGATATAAACGCAGAGGCAGAAATATAGAAGTCATAAAAACATCAGAAATTCTCAGGGATAGCGCTCAGATGATCTGTATAATTCAAATTCCCTGCGTTAAACCTCATGAGGCGAAAGCGTCGCCGAATGATGCAATATTAAGAGGAGTTTATGAAATAGTAATAGCCATCGGAATGACGTTCCTCATCCGCATAATGCCGTATAAACTGCTATTCAAAGGCGACAGATGACATGAATCATTTCTTCATGGCAAGTAACTCCATACACACACACACACACACACACACACACACAGTTTGGAAAGGACACACTCCAGCTTAGGCGTGCTTTATCTTATTTAGAAACCTATTGACAGCATTCAAACAGTAGGGGAAATTAAGAGCGATCGCAAAGAGATAGCTGTGCTTTCCATGTCTGAGTATGAGAAAGCTGGATCAAACATGGATGATTAGAATGAATGAATGAATGAACGCATGACCCATTTTCCCACCTAACCTCGGTGACTCTGGCTGCAGAGTTTGCCTGATTGTCTCTCTACCTCCAGCACAATGTGGTCTGATTTCACTCCACCCCCCCGACCCCCCTCCCATTCTGCATGATGATTGAAGGGATAATAGAGAAGGAGACACCTGTAATCAGCGCTGATTTCAGGGGACCGGAAATGAATTTGTGACAGGATTTACTCGCCTCATCTGTGTTTTGGATCACCAGACAATCTAGGACTGTTACCTCAGTTCAACTACTGTTATATCCTGCCTTGAACTAGGATTAGACCGATATGGGGTTTTTGAAGGCTGACACAGACATTTTTGGATTGAGGCTGCCGATAGCTGATATTTTATGCTGCTATTGAAACATCTTTATATTTAACCGTTTTCATGCCAAAAAATTACGAGCATCCAGTGTTTCCCCCCAGATTTGTATTCTTGTCAGGGTGGAAAAGCCTCTGAAACAGTATTTAGACCATGATGGGACACTAAAACTCTCCATTGAAACCCGGGATACTACTACTACTAGTAGGGATGGGACGATGGGACGCTTATCTTACAATATGATTTGATACGCAATGTAATACAATGAAATAAATAAAAGTTCAATCACAACAAAGTCTGACTGTGCAGAATTATGTTTATTTCCGAGCCACAAAACCTTTCTAGCAATGGTATTGGCTTGCTAGAATGTAAACAACAATTTAAAAATGTCATTACCAAGTGACAATAATATAATTTGGATGGAGAGCTTATGAAACTGTGATGGTCAAGCGTCTCATCTGTGATTACTGCAGCAGAATAAAATGGAGCTAATGTCACCATTCATTTTTCTGCCCCACGATACGTATTGTCACATTTTTGTATCGCGATATATTGAATTTCGATATATTGTCCCATCCCTAACTACTACTAATAACAATAATCAACCATATTCATATATATTTGTGTGGAAACCAATTAGAATCAGTATTGATCAATGCAATTAAACAGAGGTGGATAAAACTGACTGGCTGATTTGGATGAATTTTTAACAAAAGGGCCAATATCGGCCTCATAAATACACAAACCAACAAATCAGTTTAAACACTACTTTCAGCCTCTCACAGTCACTGCTCTGGTTGTTCAAGGTAAAATAAATAAAAGTCTACAGAGGCTCATTTCCGTGTTCTGGCACTTAAACTTCGCTTGGCAGGTCTGTGAGTGTGTTTGTGCTGAATTCTTAAATTTTATTTCCCCGTGGAGAGAGAGGGGAACATTGATTGTTGTGTACTGACGAAATGTGTAGCAGTATTTGCATCATCGTGGTGATATGATATGAGAAAGACATGACTGGACTCCGGTTCAACGTCAACACTAGAGATTAGAGACAATTAGCTGACGACTCTGTCACGCTGATAAACAGGAACAATGCATTTACACCGCACATCTCTGTGATGAGAACACACACATACTGTACACACACACACATCTTCCCTCTCTCTCTTCCTCTCTCTCTGTCATCACTTCTTCCTTCATTATCACCACAGCCACCCAGAGATCAAGTAATTACACCTCCAGAGCAGCATGGTAATCGAACCCCTCCATATTTAGATTAGACCTTCATCAAGTGTCAACCCTTAACTTTTATCAGATGCATGACGTTCAATCAGATATTCAATTACTTGACATGCACACGAACAAGGGCATGCAAATACTCGTTCACTCTTTATTTATTTGGCTATCTTGAAATTTGCTCTCTTGGATTTCTACTTCCACTATATCCTGTACGTATGCTTACTGAGCTGTCGGTTTCTATTTTAAGAAGTACTTAAGACACCTTGCTGTTAGCTAATTGTAATTACTACAGTTAAAACAGGGGGGAATGGCTCCATAGTGGGGCTTGGGGAAACTCACAGTCTGGGTGTCACTGATGACATTGCCTTTGATAACTTTCTCAGTGAATGTCTAATTACTTATTAGCTGGCTAATTAGGAAATAATCAAGTACTGGTAATCTAAATGTGGAAATTGAAGGGCATGGGAAGAAGTGTTATTTTTATTCTTATAGAGATAGTGAAGTGACAGTTTGCAGTGTCATCGCAGGCCCGGTGCTGGACCTGGTGGCTGTCCAGTCAAGCCTGAAGCTTGTCAAATGCACACTTTCCCCCTCCCAATGCCGGAGTGAAGAGCACAGATACAACACTGCCCCCTTCAGATCAGATCTGTCACTGGTCTGCAGGCAGTAAAATGGCTCACCAGCAAAGTTCAACTGACCAAACTGCTCTTGTTGCATCAGTATTTCTCCTTCGTCTGTATTTATCAACTTGAGTTGTTTGTCTTACCGTTCAAACAGACAGACAGAAAGAGAGAGAGAAAGAAAGAGAGACAGAGAGAGAGAGAGAGAGAGAACATCTCCAGTTGCAAAGCAGGTTTCGGAGCATGGAAAGGCTTGCGTTCTCATTTCATGGATTAGTGGAGTGAACATCTCCAAATGTTAAGGGTCTGAGAACAGATGGCGTTTTCTGGCCTTTTATGGAACAATGAGATTCCTCGAGCAAAGTATGAGAACTCCAACAGTATAGGTTGGATTTTCTAAATATAGAAATTCAATTTTTAGCCTTTGGATGAACACAAATGCATTCCTATAGATCAGAGTAGAAGATTACCAGTCCAACATCTTTCTCACTGATGGAGAATCTGTGAAGCATCAAATGATCATGCACTTTATTTACCCTCAGATAACACATGGTGATGTCATGTTCCTCACAAACTGGTACACAGTACAGTAGGTGGCGCTGTGGTTCCTGACACTAATGTAGACATCTTCAAGTCACAATGAAATGGCATTTTGAGAGCATCTTGCTTCCTTAATGGGATGTATTTCCTGTTAAAACAGGATATTGGGGGGGGGACATAAAGCAGGGAGGGATCATTCAAAAGTGTAAACCAATGACATATCAGCTAGGGAGAGAAAGGCAGTTTTATTTGATTGGAGGGGCAGGAATGTTCCAAAATATGTGCAGGTGTTATTGGTTGGAATTTGTATGTACGCCTTCTGGTAGACGATGAAGTCACCACTAAAGATTTTCCATTTTCCATTTTTTTTGGCATAAATTGTCAAATAGGTGTATGGTATGATAGGTAGAATGTAGTACTCAGGGAAGGCCGGCTTAGACCTTTGAATTGAGGTGAGTTCATGAAGTAAATAGGACAAGCAATGCTGACCTTTACCCGACACTAGGAGAGACTCCTCTCAAATAATGTGAAGCGTTCGCAGCTGCTTGTTAACTTTTTGTTTGAAATCAATGGTTTTCCACTTCAGCGGTAACGTGTGGAAAACGAGAAAGTGAGGACCAGTAAGCCCTACCGCGTTGCTCTTAGCTAAATTGCCACGGTGGACTTGAATAGATGTTCGGCTGACGCAGCGAAGCGTCAAGCAACTGTTTGGGAGGATTTAACTGACATCTGACACCATTTCAGGTCTGCATGTCGTCTCTGAGTACGTGTCTTTTGGCGTGGGATCTTATCTCGCTCCGGTTTAGAAAAAATAAAACGTGTCATTATGTAATGGGAGAGGGCCCGTCATTGGGCCTTCAGTCGGTAATCCTTCTAGGAAGAGAGATGTGGAGCCAGCTGAAGCCTCAAACCTGGTACCGCTCCACCTTCCAGTGTAAATGGAGAGATTCCTGAGAGCAGACACAACCTTAGTCATGCCTCAAGGGGAGGTAGGGGGATAAGTTGAGGTTAGAAAGAGGGATAGAGAGAGGGAGAGGGAGAAGTAGAGGCAGTCTTCCTGTTTCCAAGTGGGAGACACTTGTGGCCAAATCTGGGCAGGATGGGAGAAACGACGCAAACAGTCTCCGACCGTGGGGTTTGGACCTCCGCCCGAAAACAGACACAAAATTGATAGTGTTTATATTGCGGAATTCATTGCAGGCATATTTTGAAGGGATGCAGGATGTGTGTTGATTTGTATCAACATTTTTCCTTGAGAGTTTTTCGCAGGGTGTTGAATTCATCTCCAGTGACGGGGCTGAAGAGCTAATCAAAGGGGAACATGTAATTCTGATGAATGGCCCGACTCAGAGGCCAAAGTCCAGAATGACACATCATCTAATTTTAGAAGGTCCTGTCCTTTGGGTTAGGATGAAAAGTAGGGGGGGGGGGACTAAGAAAGGAAGGAGGACGTGGGAGGATCGTTTGATATCTTGTTGACGTGACTGCTTACATGGATTGACAAGCCAACATAAAAAATGATGTGAAAAGGATTCTGAATACATTTTCACATCAAAATGAATGCATTAAAGCTGCACTTAGCAAGGGTTTTATGTACAAATACACCAGTGTCTAGTATGTACACTGGTGAGAAATCTTTTCCATACAAGAAGTGACGAATCGAAACTCCAAAAAAGGATAATACCGGTGTTTTTTTTAAATTTGTGTCATTGGTCTAGGTTGCCCATCTCCTTTACATTGTTCCTGGTGGTGTCTGCACACTGTCAGCATAGTTGGAGACATCAGGGCTCGTTTTCATACCTTGATTCAGTCTTTTAAAGCATGAAAAACAACTTCCACAGACTTGAAAATTGCCCGAGTTGGATAATCCATCACAGTAAACATGAATCCTTCATTTGGTTTTGTCAAAGTTTCCGTTGTATTGTTATTTCATTGTGCCCGAGTCGAGTGTTTTCATATCAATGCGTTACAGTCTGTTTACTGCCAATCACCTGACACCCACGGGAAGAAATGGACGTCTCCGCCAGGAAATAATCCCTCAAGAACATGTCGCCTTACAAACTTTATTGTCACATCCATGTCTTCTTATTTAGGGCATCTTTGTTATCCAGGACAGCAGGATTTCTAGGTAGTGAAGTCCTCAAAATTCAAGCAGTTACCTCTCGCTGCCATGTGGGGCCGCCAAATTGTCTTGTGCAGCTTTAAAGTCTGAGCCACCCATGAATTACCAAGATAATGACCAATTTCAAATGGAACCCACCCAACTAGGCAAGGTATTATGCAAACACAGCCGCTACCAAGTGCTTACGATGGCATCCACACCTTGGATACATCCCCCTGAGGTGATGACTGTTATGTCGCCCCCCTCCGATCCCACTATTTGACAGAGCCGGCTGACAAGTCACTGGAGTTCATCGGCCCTGGAGATGGAAGAGCCTGGAATTGGTTTTAATCATTAGGATGGGAGCAGCTGCGGGGGCCCCATGTGCATGCCACTGTCAGACTGCTACATGTGCTGGCTAATGCATAAAGAAAACACAAGCATGCTTATTTATGTTACCAGAAAGCAAAGGTTTTTATCTTAAACAGGCTGCGCCTGTCAAGGTTGTTCTAAACGGAGCTTACAGGCTTCATCTGCTTTCGGCATTGAAAGCCAGGGAATGTTTTCTTCCCAGTAACGGAAACACACTGCACATAAAACAATGTGTTATCTTGTTTTGTGTCATCAATAAGTGACTCTGCGGTTCGTCTGATGCATTTACTAGTGTCTGTTATGCTATATTTAGTGTTAATGTGACATACATTGCCGTACCTGGAGGATGTGAAGGGACAGTGGTTATGGTGCAGATCGGACCAAAATGACCTTGTGCTGGCACTGAATCACTTAGGACTCCATGTCTCGGTTGCTAAGTGTCTGTTTGACTGTCTCCTTGTGTAACAGTGTTGCTTTGCATCCTTATGCTCTGGTATGAGTGTTGTTATCTCTTGCCTCGGCATAAAGAACAAACAAAAGAACAACTCTGTGATGAAACGGCGGACACACAACACACAGCTTTCCCCAGGAAAAGTTTCGGATTCGGTGTTCCAGCCAAAAACTGTCCAGCTTTGCACTGTGTGTATACAGAGCTGTCAGAGGAATAGATAAACGTTTGAAAAATTAATTATTCGATCGTTATCTGCGGGCTGAAGCAAAACAATCTCGGGGCTAAAAGCGTGAAAGCACGCTAACAGAGAGAAAATGAGACATACTTCAGGAGAATTGGAAATACACAAGGCGACAGAACAGAGAATAAATCACAAATAGGATTATGCCGAGCTTGGTGCTAGATAATTTAATGATTTTCTTGCATTAGGCGCCACTGTTTGAAGGTCCTTGAGGATTTTCAGCATCTAAGTAGTGCATTACTAGAATATTTGAAATACTTAATATTTGGAAAACCTCATCACGGCTAATTACATCATGTCCTTCTGCTAATTCAAACAAACCCTTTCATCTGCTTGAACATTTCGTACTTCCCTTTTGTCTACATAAACAACACGAGCAAAACTAACTTTTCATGAGCTCTCTCCAAAACATAAACTATTAAGGATTAGTAAACACATAAAAATGCTTTGATTACAATCCTTGTCATTGCTAACAAATTATCATTCATGTCTTTTAACCTCCAAATGCCTTTGGAACTTGGTTATTGGCCGTGAATACATTGTTCTTACCTTTGTTCATAAATTTTAGTCAAGCATGAAAGTATGCTAATCAAAACTTATAGTGGAAAAGTTCTATTATGAAAGTGACCGTGCGAGGTTATTCAGGAGTCTTTGCCCTGTGTTTAGACTGTGGTGCTCAGTGTGTGTTTGGGAGAATGTAAATGGATGATAAATCTTTGAACGCTGGGCTGACAACCCCCCCCCATCCCCCTTTCTGTTTTCCTATACCAGAGCTAATCTCTCTCCATCTCCAGCAGGCCTCCCACAAAAAAGACCCGCAAACCACGCATGAATCCGCGTTATCGTCACGTGTTTGTAACGTGACATGGAAGCGAAAGAAATTAGAATTTTTGAGAAATAGACGCGATTTCTCCGAGATTAAAGGTAGAAAACGGAGTGAGTGGAGGGGGGGGGAAATAGGTGGGAGATGAGGAGGATGGGAAAGCATCTCTCATCCTGAGCCCGTCCAAGCCCAAGGACATCTGGACCTGTTGAAAAGGAATTAGAGGGTTGAGTCCTGTGTCACAGCCCTATTAACCTCCTCAATGGGCAACTTTATGTCCCGCCGCAGGAACCGGGGCTGCAAATGAAAAGCGCTTGCAGCCAGTTGGGTTGAAAAACGTTCTTCATCCCAAGTAAAAAAAATAAAAAATTGCAAACCACGGGGTGACTGGAGAAATTGTTAAAACGGGAGACAATGTCCAGCCATTACAACTCCATGACTGCTACTGCAGCAATGTGAAAGAGCCAAAACCAATCTATATGTTTTTGTCTTCCTTGTTCCTCCTCTCTGCATGCTTCATGTTTACTCATCCTGTGGCGCTGGTGATTCAGAGCAGGAAACGTGGAGTCATGACTACCCAGGTCAAGGATGTCTCTGTTTGCTTAGTCTTTCATCTCCAAGCTCTCTCCATCAGCTCATTCCACCACTCCAACACCGAAACTCACCTCCCCATATCTGTGCTCTTATATCTTAAAGGTGCTACATGTAGCAGTTCATTGTCAAATTAATTGCGATGCCTTGGTATAATTACTGTAAACAAATGAGACCATGGTGGAGACGATTGGTAGTCTTTATATCACACCAGTAGTATTGTTAGTGCGAGTGTTTAGTTGTTTTCTCTTAGGCTTTACTGAAGAGAATATGCTGGAGGTAATTTTTCTATTGGCCTTCCACCATCTATTGACAGAAACTGTGAGCGATTTGGCTGCATTTGCACTGGAAGAACAGCGCCCTCTTCCTCTTTTGTGCCATAAAGCAATCTCCCTTGGTGACGTACATCAATACAGCAAATTTCCCACCAAATCTGTCCCATTTGTTTACGGAATTATGCTAATGTGTCAAAACTAATGTAGTAATGATTTTGATACTGATGTTAAAATGTTACACATAGCAGCTTTAAGTTATGGGCCTTACTATATGGGAGGGCCAGAGATATTTTAATACGATATTCTTTTCCAAGACTTATGTTTTTATTTATTTAACCAGGCAAGTCAATTCACCATATTCACACGGCGGCCATTTTCCTCTGACGTCACGCTCAGGGTGGGAAGCTCAAATGCTGTTATCAAAAGGATAATGTCGTACTGCTGTGTTCCAGGTTGCAAACGTAGGGAATCTGACAAATCGTTATCATTACACCACTTCCCGATTGATCAGCAACTGAAAAGACAATGGATAGTGAAAATCCGGAGGGACATCGGGCCATATTTCAAGGTAAAACAACATATTTGATAACCCATTAGCTGCCGTTAGACAACAGCTAACGTTAGCATTCAACCACTTCCTAGCTAACATTACCGTTTGATAGTGTTACATGATACGATAGGAAAGGCGTAAATTAATTCTGAAATATCAACGCACATCTTGGACACATATTTAGAAATATGTGTTCCAGTGAGCATAATGTCACATAACGGTAATGTTAGCGAGGAAGTGGTTGAATGCTAACGTTAGCTGTTGTCTAACGGCAGCTAATGGGTTATCAAATATGTTGTTTTACCTTGAAATATGGCCCGATGTCCCTCCGGATTTTCACTATCCATTGTCTTTTCAGTTGCTGATCAATCGGGAAGTGGTGTAATGATAACGATTTGTCAGATTCCCTACGTTTATACAACTTGCAACCTGGAACACAGCAGTACGACATTATCCTTTTGATAACAGCATTTGAGCTTCCCACCCTGAGCGTGACGTCAGAGGAAAATGGCCGCCGTGTGAATATGGTGAATTAAGAGCAAATTGCTGTTGTTGTGTGAACCTCGTAACTCTAATTTTGATGATTTTCATGTTTTAATTTCAGGAAATTCTACCATCCTTGGGCTTATGAAACCCTTTAAAACCTATTGGATAACAGAAACTGAAAACAGCTGTTTTTACCTTAATTTCGGATTTTGGAGATGTTTTCACACGTCACATAGCGACAAAATTGGCCTGGCAGACAAGACATAATGGAAAACGTGCAGCTAAAGCCTCAGTCACACCTCCTTCAATGCATTTTCTTCTGTATGATCGCTGCTTGCTTGGAACCAGAAACAAAACAACGGGGCGCTTCTTCCGCACAGCCTCGGCCCTCAGGTCACACACTGCCTAGTGATGTTGTTATTTGGCTACAGAGCGATGCGGTGCCCGGAGCTGGAGCCGGTGTTGACCCAGGCAGACCGGTGGACAGGATGTTCCCCAGGCTCCAGGCTCTCTGCACGGCCCTCACCCTGTTTGTTTTTCCGGCTGAAAGCTGCCGTTCGCTTCATCGCTCTCCCCCTCCTCCTCCTCCTGCCATCACTCTGCCTCAGCAAGACTGTAAACACATGGAGGATACAGTACACGTGTACGTGCATATGCACAAACAAATATACAGTATGCACAAAATGTGTCTACAGCAGGGTTGGGGTCAGTTCATGAATGAACTCATCAATTAAAATTCAACTGAGGAATTGGAATTGAATTGGAGTTTCAGGAACCACATATCTAAGATTATCCATAGTGTTATATATTATCAATACTGAATATCATGAAATGTTAAAGGAACCTTTCAGGTGGTATTTGATGCATAACATGTAATCGTAATACATACATTATGATTGAATGTATTGTGATTGTGATATGTGATTTGTTGAACTTGCCTTTTATTTGATTCATAATGTTACATTTATAATATTTAGCAAGTCAAGGCAACCTCTCTTAGGAGTGGAATATCATGGAATTTAATCGTGTTATGTAGTTTAGTGTAGTGTTATTACTTTGCCTATTACTCCCTGTTACACTGTTGTCATATTATTTTTTTGTTACACCCACAAAATTGCCAATTGGTGTCCTCGCCTCGCCTTTGTTAACCTTCAAAACCTTCAAAAATCAGGGAATCAGGCAGCACTGATGTCCAGTGTTCTTGTCATCATTTTGCTTGATTAAATCGAAGTAATGGAGAAAGAGAGAATCTTATATATATATATATTCTCATATAAGCTAGTTCAATGCGACTAATTATGAATGAAATTATGAATGGAAAATGAATTGGAAGCTGGGAGTGGTATATAGTTTTTGGATCATTCACCCGCAATCTGATAACACAAGTAACAACTTATTTTGTTGATTGGTAACTCTAATATAGCAATTCATTACACTATTGATGGGATACTGTACTGAATAACACATTACCACCCAACACTGGTTATGCATGTACACATATCATCCATCTCTCCTTGTCACTCTGTCATAAAGGAATGGAGCTGCCCTAACGCCTTTACAGTTTTCTCACGCCAGCCTCCCTCTTTACCAAGAAGTGTTTGTACTTTCCACCTGAAAAATGATCAAAGCTCCAACTCCCGGCCGCGGCCGGGCCGGCCCGCAGGCAGCAGAGACCCAAACAGTTTACGCACCGGCGCTGCAACCTGTTTAACTTCCCACATAGCACCTGTCCCGTCCGCTAAACACTTTCTAACCCATTTGCGGCCGACTGTAAACATTTGCGTACGCGCCCGCCGAGGCCTCTCCTCACCCCGAGTGCTGTGTTTACCTAATATGTGTAACACTCCCCCCCATCAACACTGGATGGGATGGACCTGCAGAGAGGTGGGGGTGCGGAGAGGAGATATACGCAGGCATGTTAATATGGCTGAACTGTTTGAACTTTCACTTGAAATTCACCCAGTGAATTTATGGCTATTTGTGCGGGCTGAAGAGTTCTCGTGGAAGAAATTTATGCAACATGGTCATAACAGGAGGTTCGTTTGATTGGTGGGAAAACAAAATATATTACGTGATTATATTTCATCGGTATGAACATTTTCACCTGATACATTGTTGTTTATGCAGGTATAACCTGAGCCTTAAAGGTGAAATCCACCCTAAAACACTTTAACACTGTTAAAAAAACAACTATTGGGGATGTACTTTGCATTTGGTGGCCCTCAGAATCAAAGAACAAGGGCTTCTTTCTAGACTCACCATTTTGCACCGATGTTCAACAATCATACAGAAAGAAATCCATCAGAGAAGAGCAAGAGAGACCTATTTCCTCAATAGACCAGAATGCAATGCAGCCAGAAAGTTTTGCGTAAGGGCGCAGCTGCAGTCATGGACGCACCAATGTTCAAGAAGTAGTTGGCCATCTAGCTGTATTTACATGCCCATACGTCCATCTTTGATTGAAAGGTGCAAGTTCACGCCCCTTCTCTGGGGTTTGTTGAAAAGCATTCTGGGAAACGTAGGAAATCACTAACTGAAGTAGTAGTAGGCAAGGCAGGTTGAGAGAAAGTGTGTACGCCAAAACAGTTTCATCACAAAAATTACTCCTGGATGCACTGAACATCACAGATTGATGATATTTAAGTGTAAGAGCACCCAAAGGTGAATTATTAAAATGCCTTCCTGGCTGCTATTTATTCTATTTCATTTGTAGATGGACTCAACACTAATACACAACTCAGACATTACTTTCCCCAGTGCCAAGTTGTATTTCTTTGACATGCATGTATTCTCAACAAGCAATGACTCTCCTAACACAGGGGCATTTAAAGCAGCCATGGTTAACATCTGGCCCGAACACAAAGGACTGCAAAGCAAACATTCACACAGAAAAAAAATTACCTGCGTCACCTCACTGTTCTACAGTCAGAAATCCAATACCCTTGACCCAAATCTGGAGAACAGCAGACAGCAGCAGCTTCAGGAATCAACAAATCTCCTACAGCCTGGAATGGAAGGTGCCTGTTTGTTTAGTCCAGATGGTCTAAACTGGTAAAATGCTGTGCCATATTGTGTTTTTAGATTTTTTAGATATGCCCCTCTCTGAACATGAAGGACATAAAATTGGGCTTTAGTCTATTTTTCATTCTGTTGTCTGGCGTGTTTATCCCTCTTGTGACTGTAATGTATTCATCTTAACCCTCAGTTAAAGATCATGGGAAAACACTTGAGACTTGAACTCAGATGCATTGTATGACATGAAACAATGAAGTGGGATTAGAGTCCCTTTGTGTGCTTCTCCAGCAGTCAGTAGTCCATGGTGTTACAGCTCAAGCGTGCAATTGTGTACATTTACACTGTAAAGAATCTGTGAATATTGTGAGTTGAATGAAGTGGAGAACGAAATTCATTTCATCCTATACTGTCCTTTATATCATGATTTACGACAAATATTGTTTAAAAAAGTTCATGTTCCTGATTTAGATTTGATAGGTATTGAGAATGGAGCTTTAATTGAATACCTTTTTGATAATGTTTTTGCATTCTCTGAATATCTCTCTAAAGCATGGGATAGGAGGAGAAAAGTAACATATGATAGATAAATTCTTCATACTCTATTCTATATGGATTGCAAACTATTGGTTTATGAACTGGATCAAATATACAGTGTTTGGCACTAATGGATGCTGATGCAGATTTTGTCCTGTTTGGATTTGTGTATTGTGTCTTGTGCTTAGGGGGCTGTGTTTGTATGTTTGTTTGTTTTTTTCCATTGTGGGATATCTCCTGGAGCGTTATTTGTGGGAGGTTTATGTTTATGTTTGGATGATGTTTATGTTTTTGTTTATGTTTATATTGATGTTTGGATGATAACGAAGTATTGTGCTGTTAGATGATGGTGGGTTAATATGCCGGAATGTTTGTTTTGTTTTGTTATTAGTTAATGTGTCTGAATAATCCCATGAGGGATGGGTCATGTAAATGACCAGACACAAAAATAAAATATTTATTCATTCAAATATTCATAAGGCATACAGTGTAAATGTGCAGAAATCCAGGCATGGATATGAAGTCTTGTCAAAAATGCATGAGACTGCGCAGTTTCATCGCTTTACAACTCAGATTTATCTTGTTTTAAATCCTGCCAGAATCAAAGGTAAGCTTGCCAGAGACAAACAGAGATTATTACAGCCATAATGATCTTTAATGTGTGAAAAGATGCAGGCGTTTTACACAAAGCGTGTGTGTGGTAGCTAGTAAACTGTTTAAACCTGTTTAAACCCGCTCTGTTGCTGAGACAGTTATGGCTCCAGCTCCTCATTCTCTCATATGACTGAGAAAACACTTTGTACAGTGCATCTTGCCATGGCAGCTTTTACTGTACTGTCACAAATTTAGTCGGCTTTTATGATAGAGTGGACTGTTATTTTTGGGCAGCAAGGTGGTGTAGTGGGTAGGAAGACCATCCTTCAACCAGAGGACGGGGTTCAAACCTTTGTGTCTGTCCTTGAGCAAGACACTGAATCCCTACTAGCTGAACGTGACCTCTGACCTCCTGATGGAGGCAGGTGAAAATAAGAGCATATCCCTTTAAAGTCCCAATGAAATGGCATTTTGAGAGCATCTTGCGTCTTTAATTTGATGTATTTCCTGTTGAAACAGGATATTGGGATAGGACATAATCATTCAAAAGCGTAAGCCAATGGGATATCAGGAAGAGAAAGGCAGTTTTATTTGATGGTGCACGGAGGGGCGGGATATTGTTCAAAAATCTGGAATTGGAATTGGAATTTTTATTTACTCCTACTGGTACATGATGAGGTAACAAAGATACGCTGTCTTCCAGGAAGTAAAAGTAATGGGATTTCGATATGAAGAAAATAAAAATTCTGTAAATTTTTTGGCATTTATCATTAAATATGTGTATATTAATTCAGTTAACAAGGTGAAAATGTCACTTTCCATTTCATTGTGACTTCAAGTATCACATTATTATTGATCAGAAGAGGAACGCTGCACGGGCTTCAAACGTGTTCACTGGAGCTGCTCATTGGACATGTGGGGAGTCCATATGAGGAAGAAAAGAGAAGAAAAAATCCAAGGCACTCTCCTCTGCATGAAGTTAAAAAGCCTTTATTAACCTTGGCTATTTCATGTTAAAATGTTAGAAAACACACCAAGGCTTTGCGGCCCCAACAATATAATACAAGAAACATAGGCCTATAGTATTCTGTTACATTACCACACTGCCATCTTGGTAGGAAAATAACAGGTGATTGTAATAAATTAACAGGTGATTACAATCAAATGACAAACACAGCCAATGAGCTGTGTGTATTGTAAAGCGCCATATTGGTAGGAAATGCATGTGACATCATGGGAATACAATGAATAGAACTTCACTCCCAAACCCCCATAAAAAAAGAAGGAAATACAATATGCAAACCAAAATATCATATGCAAATCCAAATAACATGACAGAACGTACTATAGTCATGTAGTCCCTTCATGTTCAAACATATTGTTTTAAAGTATTTGCAATTAAGTATAAAATCTCACCTTTGTGTGGCTTGTCCTAGTTGTTTTCATATGGATGTCTTAAAAATGGCTGCCTCTTCCCTGTGCGGCGAGCCCCCAACATGGCTAACGTTGTACAGCTTACAGGGAAGAGGCGTAGAAGAAGAGTGGCAGACATTTTTTAGACATCCATATGAAAATAACTAGGACAAGGACTAGGTGAGATTTTATACTTAATTGCAAATACTTTCAAACAATATGTTTTACTCGTGTAACAGAAACGTGTTAAAGGACGTCAGAAGGCTTGTCGAAGCTTGTTGAAGATTGGCAAATTTCGGTCTGGAAACCTTGCCCAAATGAAGTCAAAGTGCAGTACATAATGTTTTCCGAAAGTTTTTTAATGGAACGACTTGGGACTGGCACCCACAAAGTGCCAGTACCAAAGGGGCTACTTTATGATGTAAACTACCACTAGGCACTAATAGTGATTGGTACAACTGAAGAGCATTAATGCTAATTAGCAAACAGTAGGCTAACTATGTGATTAGCAAAAACATTAAGCTCTAGTGAAATTACTGTTATTTGCTTACCTTCACAGCATTAGCTAGTCTTAGCTAGTAGCCTAAAGCAAATAACTATTTACCGTTGGTGTCACTGCCAAGGTAGAATACATTTGAAACTCAGCTCTGACGCATCTGACTTTTCCTTTTTAGGTTTCTTGTGCCTGTCAGGAACTAGCATAACAGCTATATTCTGTATATAAATTATTTTAAGAAAGATTTTTATCCTCTGTATAAAATTAAAAAAGCCTTTAGTAACCTTGGCTATTTTATGTTAAAATGTTAGAACGCACCAACGCGTTGCGGCCCCACCAGGCCTTCTTCAGGGTGCAGAGAACAGTGAAACATACAGGAGGCTACAAACACAGGTGTGTATAATTAGACAGAGACTGACTGCTACTCTCATTAGCCTCCAATTGCCTTGTCTGCCTGTCTAAACTATAGGCTCTCACTTAAAAAACCCCACACAACAACAATATAATACAAGAAACATAGGCCTATGGAACTTCACTCCCAAAACCTCATGTATACGCTGTATTCTGGTCCTGGCTTGTTTGAATTTATGGTGTCTTGTAAGCCCATGCGGGCTGGGCATACAATTGTATGCAGGACACAATAATAAAAGTTCATTCATTCATTCATTCATTCATTCATTCATTTATAAAAAACAGAGGGAAATACAATATGCAAACCAAAATATCATATGCAAATCCAAATAACATGACACATTAATGTACAACCAAGGGCTAAAGTCTACACTGATTACAAGAAGGGACTATAGTCTCCTGTATGTTTCTGTTCTCTGCACCCTGAAGAAGGCCTGGTGGGGCCGCAACGTTAAAGGAATAGTTCACCCAAAAATGAAAATTCAGTCATTATCTACTCACCCCCCATGCCAGTTGAAAAAAACTGGTGAAGTTTGTTAGTCCATAAAACACTCTTGGAGCTTCCCAGTACAACTCAGCCTTCTTGAAAACAACTGCTCTTTGAGGAGTGATCTTTAGAGTTCCAAAAATAACAAAAAATAACCATAAAATGACTCCATACAGATCGTGCAGCATAATCTATGTCTTCTGACGCTATACGATCGCTCTGTGAGTGACAAAAAAAGACATTTTTGAAATGATCGTATGGCGTCAGAAGACTTGGATTATGCTGCACGAGCTGTATGGACTAATTAGCTAAAACATTACCCGACAGAATAAGCTCTAGTGAAAATTACTCGTATTTGCTTACCTTCACAGCATTAGCTAGTAGAGCAAATAACAAATTACTATTGGTGTCATTGCGAAGGTAGAAAACGTTTAAAACTAAAGCATGTACTTCCCATACAAAACTGTACTGCAGGCTTCAATTAACGCTTGCATGCATGACTCCGATCTATCTGAATTTCCCCTCTTTACAGATTCCCTGGGCAGGCACAGGCACTGGCCTAATAGAGCCTGAACCTTGGGAGAGTGTTTAGAGCATCAAAACCAGTATGTGGGTTTCAAATGGGCACTCCGGAGCCCTCGCATTACCTCCTCGACAGCCTCTTCAGTCTCTTCCCTCCCTGCTGAAAACAAGTCCAGCTCTCATAGAAGAATGGGACTGCAATCCTACGACCACTAGCCCGAGGCTGTGTCTGCCTCAAACTGCTTTAATGCCGTTTCAATCTTCCCTGACCACAACAGCTGGAAAATGAATATTTTTGATGTATGTATTTTCACTCGCTTCTAAACCCTCTCTAAACTGTTTATTAGTTATAAGCAGAATACAGACGTATGGCCCTGTCACAGCTGTATATGGTCATGCGTACAGAGCCAGAAATAATCTAATTTCACTTGATGTTTCGTATATCACATTCACAAATAATGGCATGGCTGGTGCACTTTGGTGCCTGGTACACAATAATATCCGACATATGGTCGCTGGCATGGATTCTGTCACATCCATACCACAGATGCATCCGAAAACTATATCACCATATAATGAAAACACAATTACTCCATATGATGCATTGCTGAGTTTTGCTTCTTCGCTTCAGAACAGATATGTATGGCTCTCTATTTCACCTGCTTCTTCTTATTGCCATGTAGCTTAAGCCATCTCACTATTTTTCCTGCTCTCTTTAATATGGTGATTAAGCTGCTGCATGCCTCTCATTGCTAGTTAATGCACTTTGAGATTCTTTTGATTACGCTTTGCACTTAATGAAACTCTATAAATCCCAACTTTTATTACCATAAACTAATAACATAGCTATTGCTTTATTTGTGGTCGTGAAAGAAGCACTCTGTTTATTTATTACTTTTGGTTTTAGTTTGCTCAGAAACATAAAATCTCCTCTTCTCTCCATCCCTGCCACTAACTCTTAAGGTAAAGAGTTTTGTCTGAAATATCCTCACATCATATATACTTAAGGCACACTAGGCTCAGAGGGCTACTTTAGCTCCATGCTCTCCCATTTGGTTGCCTGTGTTTGGCTCTAGTCCCATTAGTTTACACTGGATCCCCATTAGTGTCAGAAATCCTGGATGGTTCCCAGTTACTGCGAGAGAGAGCCACCCACGTTAAACGGCTACTGAACCTCTTTTCTCCCACACAGGGGGGTCAATCCCTTCCCTCTCTTTCTCCAATACAGGTGGTGTGTGTGCATGCATGAGCATTTGCATATGTATTCCAGTGTGTGTATGTGCTCACACGAGGTGTTGATGTTTGTACCTTTCAGCGAGCGTGTGTTCCCATTTGCTCCTGTGTGATTACGTTCTCTCGGACAACAAAGTTAGTCCAGTTATGTGGCCGGCTCTCCCTGGGCCTTATCTTGATTGGTTAGGGGAGGACGGGGTGGGAGAGGCGATCTGTCGGTGAGGATCCACAGGCACTCTCAGTCGCGCTGGGTCAATAGGGAGTACAGACAGATCCACCTCCTTCACAGCCTGAGAGGATCTTCATGAACACTGGAGAGGAACCATCTAACCGAGGATAACTTTAAAGCCGAATCCATCATCAGGAGATAACTTGATCCCACGTGTTGCAGGTGGCAAGAAAACTTCATTGAAAAAATCATAAACAAAGAAGGAACCTTGGAAATCTGTTGGGCAAAGCAAATCCCTGGAAGGACCCAAGAGGAGTGATGCTTTTGAATCAATCCCAACTGCGAGAAGTGTTGACTAACTGAAGCATCGTCAACTTGTGCTTAGCTGAGGAGGCTCTTGTCCATGTGTTTGCCTTTTGGTGTGTTGAGGAAGCAGGGAGATAAACCAAGGATGAGCGAGAGGCCAGGCGGGTCCAAGGACGTGGCATGAGCAGCTTTCAATGTACAGTAAACACTCAGCACCATGCCAACGCTACTGCCAACCTGGCGCCAGAGGACACTCCTGCTCTTCTTACTCCTCTTTGTTGTCTTCAATCTCCAGGTAAATTAAACAGCTGACACACACATGTATGCACATAAACATGCCACTACTATACTTCCATTCAGTTGATTCACATTTGTTCCCTTTGGACATCAAAAGTTAAGCCTGGTGCTCTCTGACATATATACACATACACACACACACACACACACACACACACACAGACACTGCACACCCAAGGGTCAACACACCCTAAAACTCAACATTTTATTGTTTATGTGATGGATGTTTAAACATATATTAGGTTGACATTTTTGACATTGCTAACTATTTCACAATGAGATAAAAACTTGGTTCTGGACAAGAACTCTCCATCTGATTTATTAGTCAAGATTACATGCTGCATTTGCCATGAAACACAGCAAAGACCCTGCTGACAGCCGGCTGTAGGCAAATATAAGGCCATGATTCTAAAAAATATGGAGGGGATTTTTCTTATCTGAAATTTAGCCTTTTTTCCCATTAAGCCAGTACTACAGGAGATCAGAGGTATACACTTTCTACAGTAACTAGTTCTAAAATTAGCGGTCAAACAGCAGCCTGGAAATACCAGTGTGGTGACATGCTTAAAAAACAGCTCCTTATCTGTTTTGGACATCATAAATTCGATTTTTTTTCCCAGGGAGGAGAGAGATAAATAAAACGCAAGGCAAAAATAAACCCAAGATCACACAGCACTTATGTCATGGTCTTTGCCCAATAAAACTTCCATCTTTGACATTACAGTGGATTCTCATGGGAGCTAAGGCTCTGTGGCTGGATTTGATTTAGCTCCATAGGGGAAAATAGACAAGAGAGAGAGAGACAGCAGCTCCTGTCTTCCCTCCGCTTGCGCTACCTTTCCGGACAGGTTCTTGACGAGACGAGTTGGAGTGAATTGAAACGTCCCCCCGTCAGCAGGCTTGCATGAGAAATCTTTGTGTCACAGGTGGAGGATGAGCCACCAGGCAGCCAAAAAAGACACAAAGGGGTTGCAGAGTTCAGCTGCTTCCTCACTGGGGTGTGAAGACTGTGAATGTTCGCCAGAGATAGGAAACCTACTGTCCTCAGCCCTGCCACTGAATAACAAATGAGAGAGGAGGCAGCCGCGGTGCTCTGTTTGCTTCTCAAACAAAAGGAGAGGTTTATTTGTCTCAATAATGAGAGCAAACTAGGGAGTGTTACTCGCTGAAGACATAATCACAATTCATGACTGACTCCTAATTAACATGACAGCTGAGACATTATGAATACCAACTGTAAATTCAAAATCATTAATTAACCCAGACACTGTTCGCATCATTTAAACATCAAAGCTAAGGAGGAATAGAGAGATGTATTTGAATTGCTGTAGGCTTGATGCTATTTTGCTTATATTAATGTTGATAAAATTGCCTGTATATATCAGAGATTACACACAGGTCAACATGTTCCCTCAGTGAGTGAAGGTGGGCCTGAGTAAATACCCCCACCATGTGGGTAAATACAAATACTGCACCATCCACTGCGCACTGTGCAGCCGTTCAGAGGCAGCAGACACTATGTAATGGATGTGTGATCAAATGAAGAGTTCTATTCCAAAATGCTATACATCCATCTTAGGACAAGAGTGAAAACACAGATCAATACATGCTTCAAAGTGTTAGAGTTTTGTAAGATAGCTAATGACATCAGTAATATTCCTTAATGTGCTCTATTTTCATGCCAGCCTCATTTTGTAAGGTTAGGGGTCAAACTTTTCAGGTGATGAAAATCTCATTCTGGAATGAAACTCTTCAAATCGAACTTTTCTCTCAATGTCTTAACCCATGTTTTTCTGAAAGGTAACGGGCTCGGTGCTTGAAAGTCTGATATCCAAACGGACCGAATATTCGGAGAACTGCACCAGAACTCTAGCAACAAGTGCGCTCTCAAGAACTGGTGAGTCACGTGTTCAATGTTCAGCTAAATGTTCAGCTAAAGCTTCAGTATCTTCATGAAGATAATGACAAGTTATTCTTGTATTGCAGGAATCTACTGTAATGGGACATTTGATATGTTCGTGTGTTGGCCCCATTCATCTCCTGGGAATGTGTCGGTCCCATGCCCGTCTTACTTACCATGGATCAGTGAGGGTAACATTACATTGTAGCACCTCATTGCTACACCTTTTCCAAAACAACAAATGCTTAGAAGTCATACATTAACAGAAAAACACTCTCACTGCAGCTTTGACCAAATTACTTGAATGGTTCTGTGTGTTCCTCAGACTTTCTGTCACTGCATTCACTGCATTCACTGCATTCACTGAGTGATTCATTCACTTCAAGTGAATGAATCACTGAGTGAATCACGGGACAGACTGCTGTCCTAGCTAGTCACAGGATCAAGTGTTCAACAGCTCAATTAGATGGCCCAACATCATCTAATTGCTCAGTCATGCTTTAAATGTGAAGCAACAGTCTTCAATTGGCCATGCCAGCTTCGGTTTTTGAAATTGACTCAATCCACTCTACAGTATCTAAATTCTTTATTTAAAGCTGCTCTAGGCAACTTTGCACATTGGCGACTCCAAATGGCAGTGAGTGGTAACTGTTAGAAGTTTATGGTCTTCAATACCCAGAAATCATGTGACTTCATGTCAGTAAACTACACAACCCAGCTGGTCTGTGATGCCAAAAGGATACCAAAGAAACGAAGAGAGATAACAGAGTGCTGCTCACTGCTGTTTAGGCAGTTTGGATTTTGATTTTTGAAGTTTTGATTTGTCAATTCCTGTGGGCAGAAGTGTACATACCCAACACCAGAACTTCATTTGGGCCAAAAATAGTGTGTCTCAGTTAGAGGGGATGGGACGCTCTGATCTGCTGCAGCCCCACTTTGTAATTTAGGTTGATAAGACGGGTGTACTTTTTACATAAAAATCTTGCCTAGCACAGCTTTAAAAAATTAACTGCCTAGTCAGTCAGCTCCTCGACTGACAGGAGAACCGACGCGTGTCAATGCGTCCTTCCATTTTCTGCAGATGCCACCAGGAGCGTGCACCGAGAATGCCTGGCGAACGGGACTTGGCGACTGAGGGAGAATTCCTCAGAGGCCTGGAGGGAGCAGTCAGAATGTGAGGGAAACCATTACTTTAAAGACAAGGTGAGGAGGGGGAGGGGGAGGAGGCCATGAAATATATAGGTTCACCTTTCCCTAAGTGTTGGGACTGAAAGCCAGGAATGTATTTGATGATTTGTGTTCTCTCATCCACCCTTTGCGGCGGGATAAATGACTTACGACAGCCATGCTAGGAAAACCATTACGGCTGTTATCTTTGACAGCTGACTGTTTTCAAAAGACCTAGAAAGTCTCTGTTTATTGGAAAGGCCTGATGAATGCATGTGTGTTTCCTCGTGTTGTGTGTGTGTGTGTGTGTGTGTGTCAGGAGGAAAAAATGCTTCGCCAGACCGCCCTCAGGGTCATCTCCATCATTGGCTACTCCCTGTCCCTGTCCTCCCTCACACTGGCTACTCTCCTCATGGGCATGTTCAGGTCAGTGGTCTGGGCTAGAGGAGTTGCATTAATATTTCTAATGGTCATGCAGTCAAAGTTGTAGATTATGTGTTGAGAAAAGGGAGATCCAAGGCTTCCATACCCCGATGAGGACCATGGGGCAGAAGCGCGTTCGTGCACTTAGAATTCTGACTAGAGTACCTTGGATCTGCCTTTTTTCCACATGATTACCAGAGGAACCTTTTTAATCCAAAGGTTCCCAAGCCACCCATCTTCAAACTTAGAAGCGGAGAAGAATTCAAGCTTTATATCTGTTTTCCAAGTTTTCCATGTGTCAAAGACAAAACCAAGAGCGCTACTTGGTACCAGAAATGTCCGCACCAAAAAGCAATCAACAGGTGCTCATGTATTCAAAATCAAAGATGGCGCAAAGAACTCTGTTGTGATGAATGACATTTAAGGCCCTTATTTCATATTGGCAATTTCAGATTGAATGAGCCTTTGTCAAGGTGAAACGCGTTTGTCAGTTTTTAATTGTTGAAATTGACATTGTGAAATGAAAGCTTTTACTTTTGCTCATCAAAACAGAGTGCCTCAGACTCTCTTTGATTTTTAATATATGTTTTAAAGACACTTTGATTAGAGCATATTGAATTTTGAGAATAAAGTTCTTGAAACCAATGCTTACTTTAAGCAACCGGTGCTGAAGCTACAAAGACAGGCAATTTGCCTTTCGATGAAAAAAACAATTTAATTTTGTCATTATGCCCCGTCTATTAGTCATTCTGATAGACAATCAATAAGGCATGAGACACAGATCCACCAGCTTTATCTTAGTCTTTGACTGATGCTATGCACGGTTTCACAATACTGTGGATGCGGATGCACAGAAGATGCATAATGAGGCTGATCATTATTAATAACATTATACAAACCCGGAAGCATTTCCATGTCGTTGCATGTAATTTGATCATTTTTCATTCCCTCTCATGTCATGATGCCCTCAGTAATCTGTTTACAGTTGCACAGCGGCTATAGATCAATGCCTTCCTCAACCCGCTCCTGTATCTGCTTACCAGGAAGCTCCACTGCACCAGGAACTACATCCACATGAATCTGTTTGTGTCATTCATCCTGAGAGCAACGGCGGTCATTTCCAAGGAAATCATATTACAAATCATGTATACCAACTTACCCACAGACGACCCTGGGTGGAACTCCCACTCCAACTCTGCGGTATATACTCACCACTCCTTTATCATTCATATAGTAGCAGATTACTGATTAGTATGCTTTATTTGGGGGGGGATTTCAGAAGCAGTTTGAATCAGCCAAACAATCTGACAGAGTAATCCACCTAAACAGATAGCGGTGATGTGCAAAATCTCCAGAGTGTCCATGGAGTACTTTGTGGCCTGCAATTACTTCTGGCTCTTGGTGGAGGCCATTTTCCTCCACACCCTCCTCTTCACCGCATTTCTGACCAGGAGACGCCTGCTGAAGAGATACATGCTCCTGGGATGGGGTAAGGGCTGATAATGAATTCTGTGTGTGTGTGTGTGTGCACTTGTATTAAAAAAGGTGTGAGAGAGAGAAAGTTTTATGTGCTGATGTGACTGTTAACTGTGTATCTTATGCTGTTGTTACTTTACAGGTACACCTGTCCTGTTTCTGACACCATGGACAGTGATTAAGATTTTATATGAAAATACAGGGTGAGTGTCTGGATACATATTTCAGTATAGAATACTGTTTTTTCCCCCTGTTGAGATTGTTCTTCATTGCTTGATTTTCTCATTCTCATTCCCAAGATGCTGGGACATTGTGAATAGAGGGTTCTATTGGATAATAAGTGGCCCGATTACTTTATCAGTACTGGTAAGTAAAGTATCAATCCTGGAGAGTCACAGATACAATGTATGTGTCTCCTGTGAGTTGCATTCCTTCAGGGAAATGTCATTCTGATTTCATACTAATTTGTACGCTCTCTGTCTTGTGAGGCCATGTAAAATAGGGGCAGTTCTTTAGTAGTCACAAGTATGACCGATTACTAATTTACTGGTACACAAATTCCCTTAGGAACAGAGGACATTTATACACATTTTAGTCAGCATTTATATTGGGCATATATCTTTTTAAACTACCTTTGATATGTGTTGCAGGTGATTTTCTTTATATTCATCAAGATCCTGATGCTGCTGCTCTCCAAGCTGAAGGCAGATCAGGTGAAATTTACCGACTACAGATACAGGTATTTTAGAGTCTCCCCTGCCGTGCCTCGCTACTGCAACTGCTTGCAAACCTGAATGGCAGCGAACAAGTTTTGAGTCTGACCTTGAGAGTTGTTTCCATAAATAGTCCCTTTGACTGGTAGATTCCTGCTTTAACATTTAAATGTTAATCGCTCCCATGTACAGCACAAACCCAAATGTCATCCCCGCAATCTCTGGCCTCTTTACTCCACACCATAAATGTCACAGCGGTAGGGGAATCTCATGCATATCATTTACCGAGATTTCTCCTCTCTTTGCTCTTTGACTCGTTTGCCAATATAAATTTTATAGTCTCTCTCCTGTAAATTTTGCCTTAACGCGGGATGTCACAGTTTCTTGTCTCGCCCGTTTGGAGTAGCCCTCCGTAATTATACGGTGTGTCTCTGTCGCCCTGTCAGCTTGGCCAGAGCCACGCTGGTGCTGATTCCTCTGCTGGGGATCCATGAGGTGGTGTTCACTTTGCTGATAGATGAGTGTGTGGAGGGCAGCAGCCGCTATGCCAGGAACTTCATCAACCTCACCCTCAGCTCCTTCCAGGTAAGGGAGAGCTAGTGAAATAATGACTGATAGTAATATTTTCATTACTCTTTTAGTTCCATATCAACCCTTACGTGTGATCTGTAACCTTTTCAGGGATTCTTGGTTGCTGTGCTGTACTGTTTTGCCAATGGAGAGGTAAGATATTTCATTCAATACATCTACTGATTTTCATCAATGGCCATCAATGTTTTTATGGACCAAGTAAATTTGCACATACAAGAAATTTGACTTGGTCACATTAAAGTCACAAGGAAGCAGCATTTCAGTGGTGTTTTGCTTTTGAAATTTCATGTATTTCCGGTTGAAACAGGATGTTGGGGCGGGACATAACGCAGGGAGGGATTGTTCAACAGTGGGTGGGTTGGATGACAACAAACATGGAAAGTGAAATGCTTTGCACATAATCTTAAGCTTTCACAAATACTGGATTCTTCAAAATGAATGAATTCCAGCCACCGGGAAGCAAACATGGAAAAGGAAACAGGGTTTTTGGCAATGAACACCCACAAATGCCCCACTTTACCATGTTGCCACTCTGCCACTGTGTCACTCTGAAAGTTATGAAGGTTTTATATTTTATAATGGGAGGGGCTGAGGGGGCGATTGTTAAAAAATCTGCGATGGTATTATTGGTTGGTATTTTTATGTACACCTACTGGTCCGCCAAATAACCACAAGTAAAACAAATGGGATTTTGACATAAAAATACAAGAAAATAAAAATATTGTAAATTTTTTGGGGGCATTTATTTCTAAATTCATTTATTTCATTTTGAGTTTAAACATAACCCAACATATAATTATAAAAAGTAGTATATACAAATAGAAATTTAGGGAATAGAGTCCCAATGTATACCTATATACCCATACCTACAATAGAATACATGGTAACTCCTTTGTTTCTATGCGTATTCAGGTCCAAGCCGAACTGAAAAAGCGCTGGCAGCTTTTCCTGTTCACCAACCACTTCCAGGCGAGGAGCTGTTTCGGGGGCGCGCCCCTCAAGCACCTGTGGAAGTACACCCGAGGGCGCCGGCCACACGGCTCCCAGCAGAGCGAGTCGTACGACGAGGGCGCGGCCTCCGGCACGAGCCCGCACCTGCTTCAGGTGGCCGTGCACGGGGGAGGCGCGGTGCTCGGGGCGGGACAGGTCAAAGGTCAGAGGGTGAAGGGCTGCAACGCAACGGGACTGGACTTTCTGACCCGGAAGAGCCTGTCCAGCAGCGATGGAGAGTTGACGTTCGGAGAGACTCTGGAGGAGATTCTGGAGGAGAGCGAGTTCTGATGAATTCCTGGGAAAGACTGAAAGAGTAATTCAGAAACATGTAGGGTTCCCACTGGTCATGGAATTTCTGGAATACCGTATTTCCTCTAATAGTGGCCCGGGCCTTTATTTACCTCAACTGCAGAGGGTACCAGGCCTTTATTGGAAGCAGGCTTATATTAGAGACAGGCCTTTATTTCTAATTCCCTCTGTTGGATAAGTATATTTGCTCATATTTTAGTACGAAGCCTCCTTGTTTTCTGATCTGCTTCTGTTGGGGTACGTTAGGTAGACGTTTTTTTGTTACTGCAATGCATTATTATGCTCCAGAGACTTCTGCCGGCCGAGCCGTCTTGTGGCACTTGTACGTTACTACAAACTACAGTTACAAACAGGCACCAGGAGTTTACCGGTATCCACCGTTGTTTGTATGTAAGCTGAAGCTAACTGAACCTGGACACCGATGTGTTCCCGGTGATCCGGCCGAGATTTCGGCGGGGGTCCGGGGCTTGGATCGGGAGGATCAATGCGGGCCGTGGGCACGGTGGAGAGGCAGCGGCGGAGAGAGGAGACGGACACGGTCCAGCCATATACTAGGTTTTGACCTAGTCTTGTTTCCTTTGTTTTTTCCCCCGGCCTGTATTTGAGACCGGCCTTTATTTGTTCGTGTCGACGACGGCCCTGGCCATTATCGGACACCCGGCTTTTAATTGACTACAGGCCACTATTAGAGGAAATACGGTATCATGGAATGTCGAGGGGTTGGTACTCCAGACAGGGAAAGTCAGGGAATTTGAATAATTCTCTGGAGACGTCATGGAATACAGTAATACACCAGAATGTATTTGAACTTCTTTCACATATTCATTGTATTCGTTTTCTGCTGTTTTTTCTCCACAGCTGTAATGGAAACCAGACTGTTTACCCCCTTTATAGAAACAACATTAACAAACCAGGAAGGAATAGTCAGACAGAGTGATGGAAAGTCATGGAAAGGTCATGGCATTTTACATCAGGCCCACAGTGGGAGCCCTGGAAACATAATATACAGGCATTTAGCAATACACAGGAGGGTTTAACAATCCATCCAGAGGCCCCAATCAAAAGTTATTCTATCTTTGTTGACTGCTCTAGAGTTATACTTATTGCAGGCATATAATGTTCACTTTGTGCATTTGTACAGTGTTTCAGATTTGTGCTTTATTTACCATGTAAAATATGATAGCATCTTATTATGTTAGGCCAGTTAAAAAGGATCCATACGGCACGACATATGGATTGAAATGTAAATATAAATACAATGTATTTGTTGTCTGAAAATGTGAATAGTAAATATAGTCAAGAGCAGAATGCACAGGCTATATGTGCTATATGTGTATATAGGCTTATATACGAGTTATTCTTATTCTTATGAAGCATAAGACATTTTGTTTTACAGTTAAAATCACAAAACCTTGATTTGTAGATATAGCGCTGTGATTCGACATGACACAAGAGGTGATGAACTTATGCGACTGTGTAAGCATGGAGTGAGACACAGCTGGAGAAATAAAAGGTTGAGGTTAAAGGATGGAAGGGTTCTTGTTCTCCTGCGGCTCGTCAGACTGGATGAGTGGGAGGATGTTTCTGTTCATCACTCCCTGGATCAACTCGTCAGCACTGATAAAGCAGAAGGAAGAACTTCAAGATTTTATTCCTTTTCTCTGGTGTGTTCTCGTCCTCAGGTAGGTTCTTCTGATCCTCCTTGAAGATCATACTGAATATAGACTAAAGAAAATAGTTTGGGTATTAGTATCTGCTTTAAAGCTGCACTAGGCACAATATTTATGTTAAAATACACCTGACCTTATTGGAGTAAATCATGAAGTAGGGCTGAAACAGAAAAGATTGTACCTTCCCCATTAATTGAGACACAGCAGATCCACCTACAAGTAACAAATAACAAGAAAAAAAATAAATTAATAAATAACAAATCAAAACTTTTCCATTTATTTATCCTCTTTTTTTTTTTATTACGAATTGAAATTTAAGAGTACAAAAGGTTAGTGTCTCCAAAACAGCAGCAAGCAAGAACTCAGTCCAGAGAAAACAGATATTTAGTTTACTGACGACACGGTACATGATTTCTGGGTAATGAAGTCCTTCAAACTTTCAAAAATTCAAACTCGTTGCCACTGGGGGCCGCCAAAGTGCAAAGTTGCATAGTGCTGCTTTAAGGTGGTCAATTAGCAATTAGTTTCATAACACATGCATTGCCATATATTTCCTAGAATTCTTCTCTTTCACCTTGACAATTTCCTCGTTCTTGGTCGGTTCCATTGCGGTCCGCATCATAGAGGTTCAAGGCCCACTCCGGTTTCTGAATGGTCTTCCATAGGGAGGTCAGGTGCAGAGCCACGATGTACTCTTTAAAGTCAAGTGCCATCACTCTTTCAATTCAAACCAGCCAGGTTTTAAACTGTCAAAGTCAATGACAGTTACAAGCACAGTGTGCACAGATGACGAGCAACAGCGTAGTGGTCGAACATGATTCGACCACTGGGACACTCTTTAAGGAAGGTCTGGTACCTGCAATAGATTAGGAGAAGAAGAAGAAGGGGGAGATAATTGCAGTATTCCCAAACTCTGGACCCATGTAATAGCTATTTAATAAAGACAATGACACAGTGACAGTTGTCTCTTATTTAAAGCTAGATTAAAATGACCACACTCTGGGATTAGATGTGGCAATTAATCACACAGGTTTAGACTGACTCCTGTGAAGCTGCCTGGGGTAAACACACACACACACACACACCCGCACACACACCCACAGGACACAGTTTGATAAATTTATGAGTAGGATCATTGCACAGAACAAAACATTGGTAATAAGACAATATGACAATCAAATTTCATGATGAAACTTTAATGATCTCCATGGGGAAACTGGGTTATTGCAGCAGCAGAGAACAGGATGCAGGTGAGAATAAGACAAAGAGACTACTGAAGATAGTGAAGATAGACTGCTGAACATATACTACCCAAACATATACAGAAGAATAGGTTTACAATGTAGTTCTAGAGAGTAATTCTCATCATCATCACTTTAGAAGGCTTTACACCCTCAGCAGGGTGCTTCACAGTCTTATCTGCTCTCTGATTAAATTGGAATTAGTCTGTTACCTAACTGTTTTATGAGGCTACAATAATGCAGTAGTCTACCCTGAAGTGTCCAACATTTATGGAAATGCAACACAAACTTCTTGCCTGGTAACAAATAACAAAAAAACAAACAAAAACAAAACATCATAAGCCATGTACTTGTGTGTCTGTGGTAGTCAACTATGAGTTTATAGTGACTTTATTGTACCTTATGGTATTATTTCCCATCATATCACTATAATATTCCTATAATATTCCAGGAAGCACTATATCTCCTATCCTATATGTCTCTGGATACTCAATAGTGAATTTACAGTAACTCATAATGCTATTTTGTTCTCCTAGGGTGCATAACATTCCTGTTATATTACTATAATACTCCTCAAGAACTTCTAGTGTATCTGGGACTCAATAGTGAGTTTATAGTGGCCTTATATACTCTATGGTGCTGTTATATCACCTATGGTATTGCTAAATATTCCTATAGTGTGACTTATAGTCTGTCAATAGTGAGTGATGGTGACCTTATTGTACTTTATGGTGTTTTTAATCTCATGTTATCACTATAATATTACTATAATATTCCTATAGAGACTTGTGGTTCTCAATAGTGAGTTTATAGTGACCTTAGTGGACTCTATGGTACGTTTTATATCCTATAATTATATTATTATAATATTCATACAGTATTCCTCAAGGAAATTATAGTGTGTCTGTGGTATTCAATAGCGAGTTTATACAGGTATAGTATGGTAGTTTATGGTATTTTTTATTATTATTTTATTATTTCTTAGGGTATCACCATAATATTCCTTTAATATTCATATAGGACATAAGTTGGTATCCTCCTAAAATAGTTCTTTTGTTAAGGGACTTGTCGCAGAACATCACATTATTTTTTGATACAAAACCATGTGAGCACATGATGAGGAGCTGTGACAGCATATCAAATCAATCAATCACAGTGTAACGAGCCTTGGTTCAGCCTTGATTCAGACCAATCGGCTGCCACGCGCTTTATTCCGCCCTGATTCTGAGCCAATGGCGGCGCCGAGCGAGTCATGTGGGCTGGAGCTGCACATCCCAGCATTTCATAACCCTAAACCCTCTTTCCCGGGGGATTAGATGATTATTCCTATCTGTTCCTATCGCTGAGAGACGGTAATAACGATGGCCGGTACTCCTGTCGGCGACAACGCAGCGGAGCGCACCGGCTACATCACCCGGGTCCAGAGCTTCAGCGCGTGCCACCGACTCCACAGGTCCCGTCCGCTTTTTCATACGATAAGAGGCTATTCAGTACTATAGCTTCTATTTCTATTACTGACTGCTTTAGCTTGGCTGCATTAATACTGCTGATTCATTCTGATGGAAACCACTGGCAATAGCTTGCTAGTGGTTGGCTGCATTTTACAGCCTTTGTTTGTTTTTGATGCGGATGAAACCTGTTGCGTGAGTCCCGAGGATTCATGGGAGTTCACAGGGACGCCGCGGTGTGTTTAGACCATTGCTGCCTTCACGGGCTGTCAGAAATTCGGAAATCAAAAGTTAACTCTCCCATGAACGACCCAGCAAAGTCGGGATTTTCACTAACAGCTGAGTTTAGAAGGCCTGTGTAGAGGGAAAAATGTCAGAGAGCATGGATGGAAGATGGTAAATTCAGTAAAATGTAAATGACATTCCTAATGTTAGTTTTCTGTTCTCCATTCTTCTTCTGCAGCACAAAGTAGCCCTGTGCCGCTTAATATTTTAACTAACAGCAGCCATCCATTAACTCCTTTTGCTACAGGGCCCATTATGTTATTATTGCCAGTCAAAAGCATTTGAATTTACATTTACAAATTCAAATTTTGAAAATAGCAGTTTACGAGGAGCACCTGAAGGCAGCAGGTGGCAATGAAGTACTTTGCATATTTCGCTTGTCTAAAATACGGGCTAGAGCATTGATGCCACAATAAGATAACGCAGCAGGTTTTGATCACACTTGTCTCTTCTCTAGTAAGCACTTGAGCGATGAGGACAATAAAAGAGTGTTTGGAAAATGCAACAATCCCAACGGGCACGGACACAACTACAAAGGTGTGTTATTCTCAGTCATTCATCATGATGCTGTGTATTCAGTCACAGGTTCATAGATAAATATTATCAACCATCTTACACAGCTATTTCCATTTTCTCCTATTCATTCCATGCTCTCATTCCTGCCAACAGTGGAGGTGACAGTCAGAGGAAAAGTAAGTACTCTTCTTCTTCTTCTTCTTCTCCTCCAACATCCTTTGCAACAATGTTACAGAGCATGCAGCGCCGTGTTGAAAAAGTCAGTCAGAAGTCTGTCACATGATCACACACACACACACACATACAGACAGAGTAACCTAATCTGTGTGCCTTCCCTAGATCGACCGTCACACTGGCATGGTCATGAACCTGACAGACCTGAAGAAGTGCATTGAAGTAAGCACATGTCAACACTGCCCTCTCTCTTCCTCCATTTTATTGCCATTTGGGGCCGCCAACAAGTGAAATTGCCTATTGCAGCTTTAACTATCATGTAAAATCAGACTAATATCTAATCCAGCCTAAAAATTACAGGAAAACATGAAATGAAATATTAAATTGAACAACTTTGAAATATCAGATAGGACCCTACCACTGTAGTTTGTTTCGCAAATTAGTTTCCATTTCCATTTTCCAGAAACTAAGAAAAAATAAGATTATGTCACTCGGTTTATACAAAATAGCTAGTGTTGGTATTCAGTAATTGCAATTTCCACTTTCATCCACAAGTTGCACTGTTTGATCAAAAGTCTCTAAATGTCAAATACGCTCTTTTTGGGTTTTTTCCAGATTTCCAGTTGAAACATGAAGCGACATTTTGAGAATCACTTTATTGATAGATATTTTAAAAACACGGCCCATATTCAGACCAAAACTAAGCATAGTTAATGGTGTAAAATAATAAGACAAGTGCAATAGATTCTGGCAGTTTTTTCATCCAAAGGAGCTCCAGACATTTTATCTGCACAGACTGGATAAGAGAAGGAGTCAAGTGTCTTATGATTTTATGGAGACAATGAAAAACCTGTGGCTTTAAATTTCACTGTAAGCTGTAGAAGAGAGGGAAGGCATGTGCACCAGGCTTGAATAGTCTACATGTAATGGAAACACTGCGGTGTAAATCTTTATCTTTTATCTTGTAGCTCCTCAGGTGATCAGTGTTAACAATGTCCCTATAGAAACTCTATCTCGGTGTTTCAGTCTGAAGCGTCCCCCACCCTGTGCATGTCTATATCAGCTGTCATACAACACTTCTGTCTATGTCCTCTTTCAGTTTTTCCTGTGTTGTGTACCTGTTTTGTATGTGTGTCAGCACAAATTAACCACGCCAAATTCCTTGTACACCCGTTATACTTAGAAAATTAAAACAACTTTGATTCTGATTAATATTTTCATTGACTGACTAATTGTTTGACTCCTACAGGACGTCATCATGACTCCACTGGACCATAAAAACCTGGATAAGGACGTCCCATACTTTGCTGATGTTGTCAGGTGTGTATCCTCCTCAACTGGTTTCACCAAGTTTCTACAGATTTGAGTTTTGTTGTTTTCAATTATTTCTTCTTCTTCTTCTTTTTCTGTCACGCAGCACGACTGAGAACGTGGCCGTTTACATATGGGACAACATGGCGAAGGTCCTCCCGCCCAGTCTGCTGCACGAGGTTAAGATTTACGAGACGGACAAGAACGTCGTCGTGTATCGAGGAGAGTAGTCAGTGTTGATGTCATGTGACGTATTAATCGATATCCCTGTGCTTGAGAAGTGCCATTTATTATTGTTGTGTCAAGTTCAGTGATGACTGGTACAGACAAGGGTTAGACCCAAAGCTGATAGCTGATACTTTGGGCTGATACCTGATATCTTTCATATAAATTCCACCATTTTCATGCCAAAAATCCCCCCAGAATTGTATTCTTGTCAGGACGGAAAAGCCTCTGAAACAGCTTTGAGACCATCATGGGACACTAAAACTCTCCACTGAATCCCAAATATGATGATATTCATTCATGCTCGTGTGGAATCCAATCAAAAGGATTAGGAGCTTCCCATAGACAACCAGTGTAGTATTGATCAATCCTACAATATGTAACCAAACTGCATCATATCTGTCATATCAGAGGTGGACGACACTGACTGACTGATATCCATATCCAAGCATAAATCAGCCCAATATATCAGCAAACCAATATATCAATCTAGCCCTGCGTTCGACAGCTGAACTCCTTCACAGAAAAGCCAATGAATCTTGAATTCTTTAGTGAACACATGAACTGAGGGCCAATACAACAACTATCACTGCACAGCTTTCCTCTGATTAGCAGCAGTAGTTGTCAATCATTCAAAATGCACCTATTACATGTTTTTATATATACACAGATACATAGATTATTCTAACTTAATACTACCCCATCCACAATATGATGTACAAAAATCAGCTCAACTCCGATAAATGAAGTATATCAGGATTGTGTTATTCCGCCATACAACTACCTTGTAATGGACAAAATAATGGAAACAATAACAATACACTATATGAATGTAGCTAATAAGGAGTAAGGCCACTGTTTCTCTTTAGAACAGCTTCAGTCCTCCTTGGATTCTGTCATCAAGTCCTGAACTGCACAGTTTTCATTGAGACTGAGTCACAGAGGTGTTGGTTCAATTCTCTGCTCATTTTTGAGGCTATAGTTTTGTGGTGTTTACTAACTGTCCTTCTGTCCCTGTCAGTGAGCTGTTCCTCTTTACAGTTTGTCATGTTTGGCATAAGTTGTCATTATTTTCCACACTATTCTTCTTGATGCATTAAATAATTTAGCAGTGTTTGTGACCAATGGTCCTATTTGAACTGTTTGGATTTCTGTTAGTTGCATTTTGTTACATGTTCATATAAAAGTGCTGATTGAAAGGCTGACACATACTGCTCATTAGCATTCAGCTTAATACGACTGGCCTGTGTAGCTGCCTTTGAAATTATGATTTACCACAGGTGATTACATGTCTAATGTGCAATAACAGTCCAGCGAGCCAAAGACTGACATCTAGAGACTGACTGACATCATTTTGTATCAACTTTTTGCTCTACAACATGATGATGTGCATCTATTTTTTCAGTGCAAGTTTTACTGTGTGAAGAATCAAGTAGTTTCTTGCAATAAAGGCAAAAGATGATTTTGGAAAATAAAAATTCTTCTTCATTTCCTGCAAACAGCAGTCAGAAACATTGTTGGTGAAGTTGAACCACTAGAGGGCGACATCTGACTTCCAGGAAACTTTAAGTATGAGATGGGATTCCAGGTGTTATTGACAAGATTGACACAAGACCATAAATGACCACAGCATGCTAAATGAAATTATTAATGACAGATAAATATCCTGCATTTATGCATGTTTAGCAGCACTAACAGAACAGATTATGCTTCCCTCTATTGTCTTCATTATCAGTAGAAATGGAGTTCTGCTCTTCCCAAGGTCTGTGTGTCATCTTCCAGCTCCTTCCCACAGGAACCCAGTTCATACATATTCCAGGCCCAGCAGAAACAGGTCTATCTGATTTATGGAAATACTTCTCAAGGTGTTGCGGAGCAGTCAGTCGTAGCGGGCGGGTGCTCCATCTTCTGGACGTAGCATAACAAAATGCGATGTGATTCATTACCCGTGTTAGACCTCGGGGTTAGCAGCGGCAAACATGTAAATCTGCAACGTGTCTCTGTGGGGTTTTGTGCACCTGAACCACTCCGGTGACAAATCACAATGTAAATATAACTTATCACAAGAGTGTAAAAAGGCATTCATTTCTGAAGCAGTGTTCTGTTATGGCTGATATGCTGGCACAAGCCATTTCTTAAGCAATACTGACACTCCGGCTTTTCAGTGCTGCATGTTGGCCCCTAACCACACTGTGAGATAACTGCCTCCTTGTCTGATAGGTTGCAGCCTGATGCCTTTATTGCCTCTTGTGAATTTAGACCACAACATGTGTGATATGTCACAGGATACAACATAGATGGCTGATAACGCTACAGCAGTAACAAGGGGGGGCCCTTTTTTTTTGAGTTGTAATCTTTATGTCAAGAATCAGCTGCCAGTTGAGGCATGACGTTATGCCCGGCTCAAACCTCTAATTAATCAAATTCCATAAACGTGTGTCACGCACAGGCAGACGATCTGCAGCGAACAAGACGGAGCAGGACAGAGAACGCTTTAAACGCTGCTATGAGATCAGAATAAACTCTTCTCTTGTTCGTCTGATGCATTGATTCTAGTGAAGGTTGGCTGATCCTAGATCTGTGCCCAGGGGGAACGGCTTGCAGCAGAGACAGACATGTTACAGCGGCGGCTCGATGCACAGCACACACAGCTGTATAATTACACTCTGATAGAACGCAGTGAGATTACTGCAATTAACAAGTAAAAGCTAGTGATTACCCTGCTGCTTCATAAAAAAGCATTTTTTGACTCCTATATATGTAAAAAAAACAATCTGATCCTGAATCAGCTCGGCCTTTATGGGCTGAAAGGTGCAACACTGCAGTTATTGTCTTGTGTGTTTAGCCCAAAGCAAGGCAGTGGGGTCGGGTTACTTCCTCTAATTGTCTTGACAAAGGTAATTACAGACTTCACTTGTTTGCTGCCTTTATATGACGGTGCCTCGGTGTCCGTGGGACGCCCGCCCCACTGTGTGTGTCACCCGCTGTGTGGCCCCCGCTGCAACAGTAGGTGCCTTTCACTGAGAAAATGGCCCCATGCCAGAGTCGAAGCAAAGATAAGCTGCACAAGAACCTTAAGGGGGGAACGTAGCAATTCCTCTTGAATCTGAAGGAGTGCTGAAGGGTTTTGGAGGGGACGGCTTGATTGATATTAGCTCTTTCATTAGGGCATTAGTTAGGAAACTGAAGGGCTGAGAGTTGGAAAAGACTGCCAGTACTCTTTCCGTGCCATTTTTTTTCACTACACCTGGCTTTTTCCAGCACCACTTGTTGCACAAACAGGGGGGGGGAGTGTTTGCTTTGTCAGAGACGACGAAAGTGCAAATCTGCAAAAAAGAAAACATCTTAAAAATCGCAGGAACGCATCTGGTTTTCTTTCAAGCTGAGCAGAAATAGTCTTGTCTGATTTGATGTAGCGGAGAGTGTGTGATGTTCAGGGGTGTGATGAGCGTAAATGTGATCCGCAGTGGCACGACAGCGTCCGGTCAGGCTGCCTACTGTACATTCAGGTGCAGAATAAATCGAGTTTGACGTGCACTGTGCTTTTCATTAGGGTGAGGTCAAATTCTTGAGCTCGGCACACATGCTGACATCCCCAACAAAAAAAAACCCCAAAAATTGACTGTCATCTGATCCTCCTGTCAGGTAATAAGACTGTAAAAAATCCTATTTTCCACTGCCAGGCTGATTAAAAAGTGAAATTACCTGTTCTCTCCGTTCCACCCCCCCCCCAGGATGAAACAAGTGAATCATCCCCCTCCTGTCATTTTTTCCTATATTGCAAGGTAAACATATCATTTCATGCATGATTTCAGCCGGTGCCGCACATCTCCCCGGAGCTTAGTGCGGAGACGACTGATTGACTGACACACTGACACACACAGGCAGACAGGCAGGGGAATGAAAAGTGTGGGAAGAGCCAGGATTATGCCAGACGAGCCTGAGTCTTGTGGGAAATTTTCGAGTAAGATAATCTCCGATAAAGTGGCTCGCCTATTAGATAACTGAATCCGTTCTCAGTGCTGCTAATTGCACATTTATCTTGATTTCACAAGGTTTAATGAAATGTTGTCTCAGCAGATTTCACCTGGTTGCGCAATTTGCTCTTTCCAGTGTTGCATTGTGTTTACATGATGCAGTAGAGCGGGAAACCAATACTGATTAAGAACAAAATTAGTTGAGTTTTTTTTGCATGCACATATGCTTCTTCATGAATAAAATTTGTATATCTTGAACCATGTGTACATCATGGGTGGGTTAGGTGAGTTAGGTGTAAGGTGTCAGTTTGTCTGTATATATCATATATCAGTTTATATATATATATAAACTGTCATGCATTTTACACGGCCAAAGGTTCTCTCAGTCCGTGCCCTTGACCTAAATGCATTGTCCAAAATGACTAATGTGTCTTGCAGAGAGCAATTGTCTAAAAATCACATATACTGTATATACACTGTTGTCTTGTCTCTCCCACTTCAGAAACTGAATAAAAAAAGAAAAAGAGCTAAATACGGAGAGCGTCATTCCAAAATGAGATTTCTATCCACCATGTGAAGTGACACTTACTCTTATGATTGACAGCATCAAAACAAATTATGCTACTTTGGGGCAGTTGGTACCATATGTCCTTGTCTAACAGCACTTATAGACTATTGAAAAAAAAAGGGGACAAAAGGAAGACAAGGCACTCTTCTTTTGTCTGCAAAACTAAAAAAGCCTTTGTTTTTCTATGACTAACCAGGTTGGTATGTAGAGGTAGGTCACAATAGAAAATTAAAGGCTTTTTTAACTTTTGCACATAAAAGAGGAGTGCCTTGAGTTCAAGTATTGTTTTACCCTTGACTTCTAAGAGCACTTCTTTCTTTTTCTTTTTTCTTTCTTTTTTTTTTGAACAGACAAATCCTCTCAACCTGGATATATGGCGTTTTGGAGTGGTGCTCTTCATATCTTTGGATGCAAATAGAAATTCTCTCTATATTAGTCTGCTTAGGAATGTTATTTCTCTGCAGCAGGAATCTGCTTTTTTAAATTGAAGGGAGTGTGTGTGTGTGTGTGTGTGTGTGTGTGTGTGTGGGGGGGGTACCTTGGTTTTGCAGATAGTTCTGCTGGAGGCTGGAAGTCTGTCTCCCTGTGTTGCACCACTGTCAGTGGGTGGTGTAGCTTTAGGCAGGAGGGGGGAGAAAGGGAGGACGTGTGTGTGTGTGTGCTGTGTGTGTGGGGACTGTTCAAGCTCGTTCGTGTTTTCTTTTTACTCCCCCACCTCCCTCCCTCCCTCCCTCCCTCCCTGTTCGCCTCCCTCCTGCTCCTCTCAGGGTCAGATAGCAGGCGCTAACACACTTTCACACACACTTACACACCCTCTCTCTCTCTCTCTCTCTCTCTCTCTCTCTCTTTCTCTAACACACACATACACACTCCCACAGCCTCAACAGAGACACACACACACACACATGCTTCACTTCCTCCCCAGAGCCCGGTTGGGTGAAGACAGAATGGGCGGCGGCGAGCTGTGAGGATGGAGAAGAGAGTGTGTGTGATCCAGACTGACTTCCACCAGTACAGACCCACCATCGCCATCCACAGCAAACCACTGGCACATGTAAGAAACCTCTCTCTCTCTCTCTCTCTCTCTCTCTCTCTCTTCCTCCTATCTTTTTCTCTGTTTCTCTGTCTCTCTGTTGTGTCTCTGTTTCCCACTCCTTCCCTTCCTCTCTCCATTCCTGCATGCCACTGTCGGTCTCTCCCTCGTTCCCACTGTAATACCCTTCTCCCTATCTGTGTGTGTGTGTGTGTGTGTGTGTATCAATACACACTCCAGCATGTTGCGTTCATGGGTACCAGGGCCCCTCCTCGCTGCGGGCCCACCCCCCGCTAGAAAAGAGGAGGTCTCTCTCCGTTCAACAGGGGGCGTCAGAGTGCGTAGCGTGGTTGTGTGTGTGTGTGTGTGTTCATATGCTGGTGTGAGCACATGCATGTACAGTGTGTGTGTGCCTGTTAAAATCCTTGTACTTATGTTTTTTGGCTGTTTTTTTTGCAGTTTTCCATGTTTTTGGTTGAAGTAGAATTCCTAGAGTTCCAGCTTTTGCTGTAAATCCGTTTTATAGGGTTGACAAGAGGCAGCGCTCATGTGCTGGACCAGACTCTCTCTCTCTCTCTCTCTCTCTCTCTCTCTCACACACACACACACACTCACATGCATACACACACACAGCAGAGGAATGCAAACACAGCCGACCTATCAGGCAGGCTGAGACCACTGAAACAGTAAATTTCAGGGAGTTGCAAACAATTGGTTGAGGCAGAGATAAGAGGGAAAACTACATCTATGTAGCCTCAAAAGATTGGCAGTACAGGTCTATATAACCATATAGAGTAGACTTAGACAGACTAATCAGTTTACTATATATTGGTCCGATATCGGCCTTTTAGTAAATATCAGCCAGTCATTTGGTCCACTGCTGATATGACCACAGCAACGTAAAAACAGTCTATAAAACCTGTGGTTAAATTTAATTTTCTTTGCACATTTTATTTATTCATTTAATTGTTCAATAATGTTTTTTTCTTCATTTAAAGATAGTAATTGATACCAGAGTTTCCCTGCCATTGAATAAGTGTGGTGGGTGGGTCACTCTGCCTTAAAGAGCTGCTAACCCATCTAAAAGAATTTCATCAGTCTGGGTTTCAGTGGAGAGTTTTAGTGTCCCATGATGGTCTAAATGCTGTTTCAGAGGCTTTTCCACACTGACAAGAATACAATTCTGGGGGAAACACTGAATACTTGCAATTTAATTGGCATGAAAATGTACAAATCGGCTATTGGCAGCTTCAGTGTAAAAATATATCAGTATTGGCCTGCTATTTTGTGCAGATATTCAATACCTTTAAATTTGACCATTTTCATGCCAAAAAATTATAAGTATTGAGTGTTTCTCTTGAATATTTCTTCTTAGCAAGGTGGAAACAGTATGTACTAAAACTCTCCTTCCTTAAAATGTCATTGCAGATTTTACAGACTGTTAATACAGCTGTGGTCAGGGAAGAACCTCCATTATACTGGCCGATATCCAATGTTTAATAAAATCGACAAATATCGGTCAAACCCAATGCTGTAGATTGCATGCTTGCTCACTTTCTTTCTGCTGATGATGAATGGTTGTGCGACATCGAGCGGCTTCTCTCCACTGCAGACCATGATGGCTCTTACAGCAGATGAATGCTGGTCTGATCTCTTGCTCTTCTCTCTTTTTTTTCCACACTCACCCACACATACACACACACACATGCATATAGCTCTTTCCTCTGGCGCTGCCTCCGCAGGTGTGTCTGCCAACAAAGACATGAAAAGCTGCGTTGATTTCTCCCTTTGATGGTACTGCATGTGGGTCATCATCACACACTTGAGTGTTTTGAGGGGTCAGAGAGAAAACTCTATACCTTCTGGCTGTTTCATCTTGTAATAAATTTGAAAGGAGCTAAATTGAAAGGACGAGATCAATCCCGGTGATTTCCAGATAATGCTATGTTTGGGTCGGTCAAACACAGCCACAGTTAATGGTGGCTGTGTATTATTCTTGGAGCTGATGTCTAACTATGTCAGGCATTTCAATCAGCCCTTCGTCAAGGCCACAATATCTGGCACTTAAGAGGAAAGAAGCCCTCCACTGCTTTTACAACGCCAACAGCTACCTCGCCGGTGTAATTACCTCCCAACAATCATGTCATTGATATGATTTATAAGCCAGCATTGTTGTACCTGACCTGCACCCAGTCTTCCACATCAGATGAGTGTAAGTGAATTGTGAGGTGCTTCGCTGATCAAAGGCTGGCTGTGCGTTCCTCCGCGACCCGGATCCAGGGTTCAGCCAGAGGCCAAGCTGTGGACCGCTTCACCCTGCGCTCCATTCACCTGGAAGCGTTTTGCAGACTGGAGTTTTAGTTGTGCAAACATTGCCGTTCTGGAGGCCGTAATAATCTCATTGGTTGCGTTAAATCTCAACAGGCGGAGTCAAATAACTGTTTTTCTGGTTTAATATTGGACTGAAGCCAGTGGAAAGGGATGAGGAGCTAGCTAATATTATGAAGCCTAGCACTCTTGCAACTAACTGAAAGTTATCTAGGTTAGCTAGTTAGCTTAGCTGAACTTCCAGGGTCAAACTAGCCATATTAGCCTATAGCTATCTAGGTAAGCTAGTTAGCTAGCTGCTGACCTTCCAATATCATGAATACCATGGTCATGAATGAATGAGATAAATAAGTCATTGCTATTTACATTTTTTATTTATATTTTGACCAGAGTTCCTTTGCCATTCAAGTTTGCTAGTTAGCTAACTGAAAAACTGTGGTTCTCCAGAGCAGCTCTGCCTCTGAAAAATGTGTGTATAAAACTCCAATTTGCAAGCGTTTTAATGGATAACTTTGAGGCAGAGTCCAATCTTTGCAATGCTGTCATTGTGTTGTTTGAAGGTAGTTGGCTTGACGTTTGTTTGGGTGGTGCAGACAGTGATTGGGATAATGTACAGTCATACAGCGCTCAAGGCTGGATATAGAGGATTTTACTTACTATTGAGGATATAGCCAATAGCATCTAAACCTCCGACAGGTGTGAATGGGAGTTGAGATGGTGTACAGCTGTTCAAATAAACTTAGAGGAATGGAGATCCTGGGACTAATATCCCAGTTACCTCCACACTGAGGAGGAATGTCAGGAATGGGGGAAATGGGGTGATTTGGGGAACTACTACATTGTCTGGAAAAACTGTGAAAAAAAGTATCCTGGACTCACAAGAAGAAACAGTCTTCGAATCAGATGGAAAGTTGGAAAGTTTGTTTTACTGGGAGGAGAAGTGAAGTGTGTAAATCACAGATCTGCACCCTTGTGTGTCTGTTTTGACGGTTCGCTCTGCAGGTTTGATTGGACAAACATCGCCGTACTTCAAGTCAAAACACGAACACTGTACCTCGCATTCATCGTGCATGGAGGGATTGCACAGTAACAAAGAGGGCATTTCATCTGGGTTGGTTGGTGCCTTCACAACAATAACGTTGGCTTAGGAGGTTGAGCCCTGTGATCATGCTAAAGGTGAACCATTGATGTGTCATATTTATCTTCCCTCGCTGTTTGGCGTCAGTGTGCAGATTGATGTTGAGTACGGCAAAGCCTGCACTGACAGGTAAATATATTGTGTTTTTAAACTGACTGTAGGCGAAGGAAGTTCAGGTGTGTCAGCAGGCAGATCCTCATGGCGCTTAAAACACACACATCCTAAATCTTATTTGGACAACGTGGCAATTACCGGCAGACACTTAAGAGAGGTGATGCCACATTTCCCTGTCTAATTTCCCCCGTTGACAAACTATACAGTATGTCAGTTTTGAGAGGTAAACTCACTGTTGGGGTTCAGAGAGCTGAGCTAATGACAGCTCTTTTCCAATGGCAAAGATACCAGTGCTCAAGCAGCAATAGGTTTTTCTGTCTGTCTGTCTCTCTCTCTGTGTGTGTGTGTGTGTGTGTGTGTGTGTGTGTGTGTGTCTTCCGCCTGTCTTTCTGTGATACAGCTTTCCCTTTTCAAAACCTCATCTTCTTCAGAAGTCGCTGCGGAAAAAATCAGCTCACATCTGTTTTTCCAGGCAAGGAAACTACAAATTTATGCTTTGGTAGCCAAGCCAAAATGACTTGTAGCATCTTGTTAGGTGTGGAGAGAAAATGAGAGAAGATTGATTGAGTCTGGCGCGCAGCGGAAGGCGGTACGGTAGACAATTGCTCTCTGCAAGACACATTAGTCGTTTCGGACAATGCATTTAGGTCAAGGGCACGGACCGAGAGAACCTTTGGCTGTGTAAAATGCATGAAATTGGGGTGTTTATGGCCATTAGAAGGCCGCGTCCCAGAATTCAATGCAGACACAGAGGCACCGGTGACCTCGCTCAGTCAGCTGTTGCTTTGGGCTATACCACTGTGACTCAGAATCACTTATAACAGTCAAGCATATGCACTGTTTGTATCTACTTGAAGCACTTGAGATACAAGCTAGGTTCTTTAACATCTTGGATATTCTGATGGGGAGAAAGGGCAGAAGATGTTCCCATGTTGAGCTGAATTCCACTGTAAACCCCCAGCCTTGGTTTATGTCATGGTGTGTGTGCAGAATACTGTTGTGTTTACATGGGTCTGTCAGGAGGCTCATCTGTTGACAGAGGTCTGTTTAGCCAGTGAGTCTGGTTCGTTGTGGTCTGGTTGGGTGGTGAGGTGCTGGTGATAAGGAGTAGGTCTCTCGCTGCAATAACATGCGTACATCCCATCAACATCCTTCACATCGCTGCCTGCCTCTGCTGAACTAAACAGCAGCTGGGTGAACTCTGACCTTTGATCTTTAGTCTTCTGTACCAGCTAGTGATCAGACCTGGGTGAAATAGTACATGCAAGTAATTCTTAGTGTTTGTCTTAAATGGCTTGAGGCGCCTATACTGTAAAAGTAGGCAAAAATAAACCATAAAACTCTTTGAAAACACTATCCAGCCCAGGTCTAGCACTGATCTCAACTCTACCTGGACTGTCGCCATACGCTTCTGGGAGGCAAGACACAACAGAGCACAATGGAAAAGATCAGACCCAAGGGTTATATATCATGACAAGGTTTGGACGGTTTTGCAGGGCAATACCTGATGAACAATTATCTTATCAGCTAGTGCTAGCCTGTCTACTTTTGCAGAATTCCTTACTTAAAGGTGCGACGTGTAGCATTTTAACATCAATAACTCATTGCCACATGAATTCTGAGACATTAGTATGATTACCATAAAGAAATGAGACCATGGCCCGAGAAGACTGGCAGCCTCTACCGGCCTCTACACTGCATTTTACATTGTGTGCCACCATGTTGGATTTGGAGGGAAATCTGCTGGATTGCTTTACAGCACAAAACAGCAAGAGGGTACTGTTCTTCCAGAGCAAACAGAGCTAAAGTTTCAGAGTTTCTGGTAATGGCAGATGGTGGAAAGAGTGAAACGCCAATGGAAAAATCACTTCCCACATGTTTAGTCTCTTCAGTAAAGAGAAGGAGAAAACCTTTGACCAAAGAAGCAAGGAAGTAGCAACATTCTATTTATGACAGGATGCAACCGGTTTTATAGGAAATGTGGTCTTAATTTAGAGAAACACTAGCACTAACAATACCACTGGTATGAGATAGAGGCTACCAATAGTCTCAACCATAGACTCAATTGTTTACAATATTATACCAAGGTATCACAATCAATGTAAATGTTAAAATGCTACATGTAGCATCTGTAAAACGTTTACCTCTCTCATTTGCCTGTCAGTGTATGAGGGGGTACATTTCTCTCCACTGGTCAGTACAGAGAGACAGAAGCATTTGCTCTCCTTTATGATTCCAGAGAGCTCAGCAGCACTGCAGCAGGACAGGGAGGAAACTTTATATTGTTTTAGTGAAAGAAGGCCAGCAGGAGGCCTGTCTGGAGAGAGGGGCGCATGTGTTTGCATGGGTGTGCGCTTGCGTGCACGTGCACGTGTGACACATTTATGTGCATGCGTGTATATGCGTGCATGTGTGTGTGTGTTGGTGTGTGCGTAAGGACGTCTGGTTAGAGGGCAAAGCACGTCGACGGAGGCAGTAGTGTGTGTGTGTGTGTGTGGGTTGTGGATGGAGGGGAGAGGAGAGAAGGGAGAGAGGGGTGTGTGTGTGTGAGGGGGGGTGTGCAGCTCAGACTCCAGACAGAAGTGAGAGCCAGCCAGCCAGCCAGCACAGCCAGGCTGAAATATCAGGCTTTCTGTACGTGTGTGTGTGTGTGTGCGTGTGTGTGAATTTGTGGTGTGTGTGTGTTGCTCCAGGTTGCGCCTCTGTCGCTGCAGCAGCACATTCAGGCACAGGAGGCAGGGATGAGGGAGAGAGAGGAGCTGAGGAGAGCCATAGAGCAGAGTGACCGACTCCTCTCCAAGGTCCGAGAGCTGGAGGAGCAGAACGGCCGGCTCAGCCAGGAAAAGAATGAGGCGGCCACTAAATACCGAGCTGTAAGTCTCCACGCTCTGCTCTGCATCTACTCTCTTTCCCCCTCTTCTTCTCTGTCTCTCTCTCTCATTTGTTTCCATTCTCCTTTTGTTTCAATAACTTGATACTTTTAGAACTCACATGATTCGTGATTAGGTCTGAATTTCTGCTCGATAAGGGATTTTCAACGTGGTCATTACACCAAAACCCCGGGTGGATGATATTAAGTGGATAATGATAGGGGAGAGACGGACTGGGAGGGGGGGGGGGGGGGAGATGCAGCCACCATGGCAGTCAGTGTGCTCTAGCTTGTTTTAATGCTCCTTTCTCCTCTCTGTGGGTTTTTACTGCTGCGCTGACCATTTTCCAGTAGATCGTTTTTATGGAGAGAGCGAGTACAGAGTGTGTTCAAGACTGTCATAGTGGCTGCGAGGCACCCTGCTGCTCTCTCTCTGGCCCTGAGGCGCACGCTCATGACTGAGTGGTTTCCTCCCAGGAGAGCTGCTTGACTGGCACGCCCCCTTTTGTTGTGGAGATCAGTTTATAAAGTGGGGGAGCATTTGACAGTTTACGTAACGCTTGATTGTGAAAAAGACAAACCGGAATTGCTGTTTCTATTAATCAATCCCTAAATACATTCAATTCCATCATTCAAAAGATAGGAGTTTGAGTCTGCCACTGATTTTCCAGAAGAAATGCAAGGAGGACAGGGTTGTTTTTTTTAATGCTACATATCCATTATCATCTGCTCAATACTTAACAAATATAACTGATTATATCATCTCTAATCCACTCGTTTCTGAGCAAAAATGCTGCACTAGACACATTTTTTAGGTAAAAATACATCCATCTTATCTGCCTAAATCATACAGTGGGTCTGCAATAGAGAAGAACATCCCATCCACCTCTAAATGATATGACATAGATTTGCTCTATTTGCCCAAATGAAATTCTGGTGGCAGTTATGGTCACTTCTCCACCCACAGAAGTGACAAATCGAAGTTTCAGAGTGAAATCGAAGTTTAAGAGTGAAATCCGTCCAGACAAAGCTGGACTCACCAACATTAGATCTTTTCCTCTCTCGTCTCTTTGGTATCTTTGGTATAAAGCATCACAGACCGGCCGGGTTGGTCAACATGAGCGAGCTGTGCAGTTCACTGACGTCACCTTGCAGGACTTCTGGGTACCGAGGTCCCAACCGTTCTCAGCTGCCTGGTGCAGCTTTAAGATAACTTTCTAAGCGATATTCCACATTGAGCCCTGACTTTCATGCCAGTGATCATTTTGTTAGAGCGGGTTGTCCCATTTTTCAAAGTGGGTGGATATCCCATTTTCGGAGTGAAGGTCTCCTAGGGGCAGAGGATTTAGTGTGAGAGAGTGGAGCGGCACTAGTGGTGCCAGTGTTTTGCAGAAAGCGCTCCAGAGTGTCCTGAGGGATCGGGTCGCTGCTGGTGCTGAGTGCCTTAGCAGACCCTCCAGGCGGCTTCAGTGGAACACATCGTAAACTGCTTTAAAGAGCCGGACTGCTGCTCTCGTCACTCCGTGCTTTACTGCTGTCTGGGTTTGACAAACTGAAGTGTCACCAAGGATCTTTTGTGACCCTCTGTAGGTGACTTTGAATATGGTAGCATCATCTACAGCATCAGTTTTGTGTTAAAACCAATGGTGTAGAGGTAAATTAAGATAATCAAGATAAGTTGATGATCTTCATAAGGCAAACAACTACAAAAAGTCAATTATACTCTCAGAAAAGCATTCATTTATGCTTTTATCCACCCTAAAATATCCTAGTCTCATCTAACCTACATGAGTTTGATACTATAATGCATACTGAATTTCATATTATAATGATCTAAAAAAGTGGTAAGCTGTATTCCGCAAATAAAAATGTGTATAAACTGGGTTTAGTTGGGTTTAAACTCTGCTGTTAGATCCCATTCTCCTGCACATTCCTCCTCCACACTCCACATTTTTCCAAACACTTCATTTACAAAGCCTTTTAAAATCAGTATAGGTAAGCGGTGAAGTCTATAACTCCTTACTCCTTTTTTTTATGAGCCTTTTACAGACAAACATTACGTGTTTTTCTATCGAACTCACCAGGTGTGCTCTGGCTCCCGACTGCGTCTTTTTTTCACCGCTTAGATTAGCCAGCCGTAAATAATGAAGTTAATCTGCGGAGGAGACAGATCGGCCGGCATAATTCATACCTTGGAGCCTTTCTGATTTGACTGCAGTGAGAAATGTGACCCCTTGTCAGAGCTGCTTAGCGCCGTTGCCTGTAGGACCAGTTCCAGTTTTCCAGGGGGAAGTTTGTCCCTCTTGCTCATTATCCCGTAGGTTTTGTGAGGCTGGAGCTGGTCGGGGCTCAGAGGGACACCTCACATCTTTCATCAGCGGATGATGAATTCCTGCTTCTTAATCAACCTTACTACAGTGCTGCTGCCCCACAAGGCCAACACTGTGTATGTGTGCTTGTGTATAATTTTCTGGATCAGGCCAATAGTTCTTTTTTTTTCAATCCTTATGAAGTCAAGTCATCCGCATCGACTCTCATGTCAGCATTTTACAATAAAACGCCAAACAGCAGGTTTTATTTAAATTAACAATCCACAACATTTTCATATCAATAAATGTCTGTTTTTCTACTCTCTATCATCAATTGATGTAACACAACAGTGATCCAACTGATATCTAGTTCATGAACACTTTTACATTTGCTTTTCTAAACACCCGGTGTCTGGTAGATCTTTCCTGGGAAAAATACTCTGATGCGTGTTACGTTTCTGGTTTGTTTAGAATAAATAGAAGAAGAACTGGGTAGTCAGCATGAGCAGTGATAGCCACCATGGCTGAACAGACAAAGAAAAGAGAAACTCAAACTGCATCAGAAAATCCAAAGGAAAAGACGTCACAGTCCCACCCACACTGTTTGATTGACAGGTGATTTCTGGGAAGTGCAGTGCAACACCACAGCAATGAGTGCAGAGCAACAATGATGAAGACAAAAAAAACCCAAACAAGGATCTCATGGACGACCACTTTAACAATAAGCGAAAAAGAAAAGGTTTTTCTTTGCTTTTGGCCGCGGGCTTCTTCGGGACACGTGGATCCGAACAGAGAAAAGTGCACTGTTTACCCCTCAATTACTGCTAATGGGAAATAAATGTGGAGCGTTCCTCCGCAGCTATCCAGATGCCCCAGTTCTGCATGTGGAAAAACTTTCAGTCTGGACTGGCTCTGAAGTTTTCTGGGGCCCGAGGCAAACTCTGGGACAAAAGACTGGCAGGGAGAGAGAGAGGGAGAGAGAGGAGGAGGATAAAGAGAGCAATATGAAGACTGACTGTAGATGTTCTGGGGCAAGGGGAGTGATTCAGGTAAAACTCTAGGCTGAGAAATAATGCAAGAGATTGTCATATGGACTTTTATTTCCCCATATTTTCTCCTATCCTCTGCTATGAGTTTTGGGGTTTTCCCTCATTAAAAACCAAGCTTCCCTGTTCAGATTGCAGTTGAATATCTCAATCTCTGTTTTCTATAACACCAGTCCACGATAGATATCTCAGGCAGTGGAAAAAAACATCCGGAGGATGCTGCAGAACCCACAGCCTCCTCTCTCTCTGCTCTGTATCATCTCTCATCTCATCTTTGGGACGCTCTGCCAATTAAATGCCAGGCTCTCCACCTCATGGAGGCACTAGTTTGATGTCTCAGAGGCTTAGAATACGGGTTGCATTTGGCAAAGGAAGCAGGCGAACATAGCAGGATGTTACCCGGTGTGTCCGGAGTGGCGGTAATCATCTGTGTATCCAGAGGGTTTTCCTCTAATGCTTTCATCCAGACACTGGTGTCCTCACATTACCTGATGACTCTCTAATCAGCATCCTGCGCAAATGTCTTTCAACTGCAAGGCAAGTCTCTCGATGAGTGAATGGTTGAAGCTTTGAAACACCAGTGAGGACATAAAATTGGCTTGCCTCAGGTAATATAAAAGGCACTGAACATATTTTAATGCAGGTAATTTATGTTAAAGTTTATTTAATTTTTAGTGTTTTGAGGACATGGTGTGAGAGCGGCAAAAGTGCCGTTTTTACCAAAATTATCAAATTAAAGCGCTTCAAAAAACTGAACCAGGCAGTAACAGATTTAAAGATTTGAACTAGACTTCAGTATTGTTCCTCGTGTAAAGTCAGTCAAAAGATACTTAGATTTTTTGGCTTCAAGCCTTAGAGTTGGTAAAATAATGCAAATCCATAATCAGACAGGATTTCCTATATTCATATTGGAATCGGTGGCATATCTCGGTGGTTCTCAACCTGGGGGTCGGGACCCCACCAGGGGGTCGCAAGATAATTTTGGGGGGTAGCGAGCTGACTCATGGGATAGGAAAAAACATATTTCTACTATACAAATTTATTACCATGTCTATTTTTTCAAATTTTTCTCTAATTTTTGCTTTTCCCCTGTGAAATACTGAATAGTTTTCAGCCTCTAGGCCTCCTCTGATAATGAATCAAATGAAATGACCTGAAAAGGGAAAATCATTCTCTGGGTTGAACTGTTCACCACCATATGCAGCCTGTTATGGAGGGTTGTGAGTAGGTATTACTTTGTTTTAAGGGGTCACAAGCCAAAAAGGTGGAGAACCGCTGGTATATCTGCTTCACTGGCAGCCTTGGTGTCAGATATGAGAGTGTTGGTGTTGGACATGAGTGGTGTCTGGAGAGGCAGTCTGGGCACGCCAAGTGCCTCTGGCTTCTCCAGTTCATGTAGGAGTTACTGGACAGCCATGAACAGATCTCTCTGTGCTGCCTCTCCGCACAAGAATCCAGACCACATTGTCAAAATAAAACAAATTGAATTCTCAGAAATCTATTGTTTTAACATGGTTTTTTTTGGTGGTTTGATGTCTGCCACGGCCCAGTGGCATTGGCAGAGTGCTTATCCTCGCGGATACATAGCTGTGTCCAGTTCTGGTCATTTTTAGACGCAGTGCTTTTCTAGCTTTGTGTAATTTAGAAAGGTCAGGCTGCATTGCCAGAGTGTTGTGGAGCCTTTGGTTCACAATCAGAATCACTTTTGGATGATTCCTCCATCCACAAATATGTTGTGTCTATGATAGAGCAGACTTCCGTGCACATGCATCATGCACATTGTCACTTTTCTGTACATATGGTATCTCCATATGGAGTTATTCATAAAGTGGAGAGCTAGTAATACATGTATCCAAACCTGCACGTTCTGTATCTCCAGCTGTAAAATGAATATATCTGGAAGGTGTATAGTATATTTTTTATAACACACATCTACATGCCTAGACACTTTATGTATATTTGTATGGCCCTCTGTAGACCTGTTAATGTGAATACAAGCACATTTTTTTGTTACATATTGCATATAAATTGATATTTTTATAATTTTTTCACTTATTTCATACTGAACATATTTCACTTTTTTGTGGCTCAGTAAGTTCTACTGCTACTACTCTTCAATCTCTTCATACAGTAATCCATACTTTTTTCATACCTTAATTCATACATTTCTCATACAGTGTTGAAATTGCCAGCTGCGTACATTTACGTAAATGCACCCCATTGGCTCTATTCATATTCTATTTTTCTTTGTTGTATCCCATTACTGTTTGCTGCTGCAATGGCTCGATTTCCCCATGAGGATCATTAAAGGTTCCTCTTACTACTCATTCCATCATGGATCCTTGCCTGATGTTTACCCTAGATAGGGAAATGCTTAGTCTAGTCTTTGTGGGTCTCGGTGGCTCCATTCAAGAAAATCATCCGCACTTGAATCTAAAGCACAATATGCCTCGTTGTTCCTGCTAAGATGAATGCCGTGGCATTGTGGGGGCCATGTGGGCGTGGGCACACAAGACATTCATGTCAATTATAACGTAGACAGAGAGAAGAATAGGCATTTCTGACTGTGGAATACGGCCCTTGTTTTCTTGTCTTTGTGCGGTGGGGCTGAGGGCTTTGATGGTGCAGCTGAGTTTTCTGTGGAGGAACAACGCAACGTTAGAGGCTTTTCTCGTGACCTGACATCCTACACCGACCACCGTCCCTCCGGGAGACCTTTGGATCCCCCGAAACTGGGGAGAGACACCTGTTTCTGGAGGAGGAGGAGAGGGGAGAGGGGAGAGGAGAGGCGGTTGTTGCTGTGGTAAAGCGCAGTCTAAGAGTGGACCGAGCGGTGACTAGCTGCATAGGGTTACTGTACATAACAGGCAGCAGCATAGTAGGCAATGGGAAGGCTTGGGAGAACATAGGGACGGATGTTTGGATTTCAGTAGCGTACTGAAACGAAAAGGAGGGGAATGGTTGATTGAGAGGACAGAAAGAGCAAGAGAGGGAGGAAAAAAAACAGGAAGGTTGAGAGAGAGGATTGGAAGCTGACAGGTTAAGGAGTCTGAGGGAGGCAAAGGAAAGGTGTGCAGAGCTCCAAGTGTGCTGCGAGAGAGAGGATCTGTTGGGAGTGTGCCGACTGGAGGTGAATTACTGCCGAAACCCACCTGGAACAACCTGAACAGCTGTCAGCCAACCCAGTGAAGAGCCAGAGCAGTGAAGTCCGTCTGCAGTAGCTGCAAGTCTCTCATCAAACTGAAGCACGATCAGAGGCAAGCTGCCAGGCAAGTTGTTACATTGCCGTTCAACTGAAGCGTGCAAAGCAAGACTGTGTGTGTAGTTCAGGGAAATTCTAATGGAGGTGATGTCTGCGAGGCGCCGGCAGCGTTGCCACTCCCTCTCTGATGACTATGAAGAGGCCAATGGGAGCCAGGCGGATCCTGGACCGGAACCAGAACCAGAGGAACTGGACTGGGATAGCTACAGCGTCACACTGGAGCACAGATTAGCAGCTGTGGGTAATTCCTTCTGGAGTGTGTGTGTGTGTGTGTGTGTGTGGTAGATTAAAGCAATAAGCCCCGCGAGGCCGTGGTTTACAGTGATTTTAGAACAGAACTGTTCTAAAATCACTGTAAACCACGGCCTTGCGGGGCTTATTGCTTTTATAAAACGGTTACTACATATACCTGGCAAGGTTTCATAAAATAAACACACAGCAACAAAAAAATGCAATAATTTATTGATAACAAATAATCATTCTTCCGCCAAGCAATGTAGTTCTTCAGCGACATTTAGCAGAATGGTTGCCAAGCAACACACAGACGCAGACACAGACAATTTGTTTGGCGCAGTAATACTGATGTGATGCGGTCACAGGTGTGTGTTTATAGAGTTTTCTCTCTAGAGTTTTATATTTTAAAACGGCTTCGAACGCAGCTCAGCCAATCATAATCAAGGACCGGAACTATCCATTTTATAAAAGAGTTTTAGTGACACAAGAATGTCTAAATAAGTTAGTTAAACCTCAGTGGTTAAAGCCAAAGAGCCACAGTTTTTCAGAGTGCAAGTTAGCTAACTGACAAACTTGAAGAAGGAACCCTAACCCTATAAATGACTTTGTTTCTCATTCATTCATGACCATGGCATTCATTATGTTGGAAGGTCAGCAGCTAGCTAACTAGCTTACCTAGCTATAGGCTAGTATGGCTAGTTTGAACTCGGACGGTCAGCTAGGCTAACTAGCTAACCTAGATAACTATGGTTAGAATTCAGGTAGACTTCATAATATTAGCTTCCTTCTCTCTTACCTCTTGCATTTTTCACTGGGCTTCGTTACTTAGAAAAACTGTTCTTTGTCTCCGCCCATTGAGGTTTAACTCAACCAAATGAGATTATTTCTGCCTCCAGAGCAGCTCTGCTCAAGAAATGGTTGTAATAACTAAAACTCTGATCTGCGTGTGCATGTGCATATGTAGACACAGGCATATGCGTGTACTTGTACGTGTGTGTCTCCACTGTTGAAGCGGTGAATGAACCTGCCATACATGCATACCTGTTCACACCTGCTCAACAGTTGCAAGGTGAAAGGGTTAAAAGGTGCAAACAGCTTGAGCAGAATGAGAAGCGAGACAATTGTAGAGAAGAGATTTGAAAAAGGCAGGGGAAGAGCCCAAGCCAAGCACTTTTATGGAAATAAATGCAGATGGAAATGTGGTTGTGCGATCATTTCACAAATGCCCACATATTTGGGTATGTTATTAGCCCGTTCCAAATGCCTTGCCCATGATGACTGGCCCATAAGAAAATAAGAGCAACCGGAGCAAGCTCTCACAATCAGGCCTTTTCAGTCCTGTTATGGATGGTGGCAGTTGACAAAGTGATCTGCTGTTTGGTAGAACTTGCTTATCAAGTCCACACTGTACGTCACTGTGTTGCCTCTTCTGTCATATATTAAAGAAAGGCAGGCTAACAAGGGAAGGTTTTCTTTGCTTCTTACTGGAGGGAGGATAAGTTCCAGCTTGTGGCATAACCTGCGGTAAGATCGTCTTTGTGTCAACTAATTGTCTCTACCTTTGCTTTAGCCTCTTTCCTTTTCTTATTCTTTCATTCATCTAATCCCTTCCATTTCAATTTGATCCTTTAATCTTTTGCTGATTCTTTCAGTTTCCCTTTACCCCATTTGACCTCCTTTTCTTTCTTTTAATTATCTCCTTTCAAAAAACATATTTACATATCGGTTCAAGATATGGTCAGATAAAATGACACAATAATAATATCTGTGGGGAAACTGGTTTGTTGCAGCAGTAAATAGTAATAGGAGACAGCAGAGAAAATAGGCTACATTATAAATACGAATAGAGCAGGAGATGTTTAAACATAATGCAACCAATGATTACGATGCTATAATATATTATTATTATTATTATCATTGACTTTATTTGTAAAGCATCTTTTCAAGAACAGAGTTTACAAAGTGCTTTACAGAGCATAAAAAGACAATATAAAAACAAGAGATTACTTTAAAAATTTACATAATTAGTCAATGAATAAGAACAAAGAATTAAAGCAATTTAATGAAAATGTTTTTTGAAGAAGTGATATAAAAGATTGAACTGATTATGTTAGCCTTGGCAGTAGTAGAAATATAGTAGAAATATATGAATGAAAAATATGAAATATGATTTACAGCATGTGCAAAATAACAACATTAGAACATACAGGAAAAACAAAAAAAATGAATGAAAAATATGTACAGTGGCATATGAAATTCTATTTATATATGCAATAAACAAGTAAAAAAACTATGAGAATATGAGTAAAATATGCATGAACAGGTCTACAGAACTTTATATATCTGTGTGTACTCTGACCTCCAGGAGCAGGAGAGCGCCCAGGCGTCCGAGCAGCGCTGTGCCCAGCTGGAGAAGGCCCGGCGCGGGCTGGAGCTGCAGGTGTCGGGCCTGTCTGAGCGTCTGGAGGAGGAGGAGGCCTGCTCAGCTCAGCTGGCCCTGCACCGGGACAGGCTGGAGGCCGAGTGCGGCAGCCTCAGGCGGGACCTGGACGAACTGGACGGCGCCCTGACCGCTACTGAGAGGGACAAACAGGTAAGGACACTCACTGTAGGAGGCTACTGGAACTTATGATGTCTTATATTGGATGCCTTATACTCTCTCTATTCTGGATACACAGATTGGGCACATTGACTCCTAAAGGCCTTAAAGAGGAACTAAACCCCAAACCCAAATGTGTGTGCATGCTACTGAAATTGCCATCTGCTATTGGCTGATCCTTGGTACCAGGTGATGTCACCACCTGTTCTACTCTATAGAATGTGACATCACGTGGCACCAAGGATCAGCCAATAGCAGATGGCAATTTCAGTAGCATGCTTTTTACTATTAGATGTCAGGCTTTACACACATTTGGGTTTGGGGTTTAGTTACACTTTAATGAGGAGTTCGACATTAGACCTTTTTTTGTAAATTGGCACCCTATCTGTCATTTTCTTTATTAGTGCTGTATTACTACTATTGGAGAGTTTTCTATACTTCCCTTTGGTGTTACATTTCCCTACAACCTACAGGATATTTTATAAACATTGACAGAGGTGCCTCTAAAAGCTAGTGTATATGACAGCTAGTTAGCCTGATTCCATGATGGAATACAAACTATTGGAGGGAATATGATGTTTATATATTTTCATATAAACTGTGTTTTTGTATTGTATTTTTATATATTTTTGTAAATGTTATGTATGTCTATATCATTGTATTTAAATCTAACTCTAACTGACTTTCCACTAGGGTTTATGGATTTTTAAGATGGCGATTCTCTGTTGTTTGTAGTAAGTCACTGTACTAAGTCACTTCTTTATTCAATTCTTCATTTGATGAAGTAAAGACCACAGAGTGCGTCTGGAGTAGGGTAACATTTGATTTGGACCAATGTTGAGACTCAACTATCAGGTGACAAAAAGTCAAAGTTCAAGAAAGTGTTACGTCCCTTTTTCCACCTCTCTGCAGACTATGTAACCCTAACCTGACCCAATTTCTAACCCTAAGATTAACCCTAACCCATACATTAAATATCTATAGACTACTTTTCTTTTTAGTGGCACATTATGGCCACTTGATAGTTGAGTTTCAGCATTGGACTTTCCAAATACAGTGTGAGTCGCTGCAGGGAATGCGAGTCTGCCTAAGTTTGACCTACTTCTGCATCATACATTTCAGGTCACAGTTTAATGCCTTTCCATTGATTCCACTTGAACTCTGGAAGGAGACGAGGCTTTCTGTGCCGTGATGAAGCACTGTCTCCTCCCTGCAGACGGCGACAGGCAGAAGCTGCGTTGACATCTCCATTACAGCCCCTCAGCTGCCCCCTTTATCTATTTAACTGAGGTGTATTAAAGGATTAAGATGCTATCTTTGCGCAGGAATGCCAAAGGAATGCACTGTACTCACAACATTGCCTGTGCCAGTGGAAAAAAAGGGTACAGGATGGTGTCGATTTACCCCGCTGCAAATTTACATTGATTCATTCGATGTGGGTTGTGTTTTTAGGAACGTGAATTTGGTGGCACATCCTCTAGCGATGTGAATACTTTGGTCCAATGTGGTAAAGGTATTGTAAGCGGAGATTGTGAGGGGAATCCGGTGCAGTAGATGCAGCAAGACCGGACTTGCTTGGTAGTACAGTTGACACAGGGCTTTAAGAAAACTGACGTGACCTTATTAACGTTTGTGGCATATTGTCATAACAGTTATTATGGGTGGACATGATGTGTTTGATCGGAATTCATTCGTCTGTCTGTCATGCAGATATTGGAGATATTTCTCATCCGTTTTCAAAACTGTTGTGAAGCCGCTCCCGCTGAAGTGAGATCACCATATACTGTTGATCTTCCCTTCTTTCTTCTCCATCCCACTCCGCTGGCTCCCATTTGCAGCTCCGACGGCTTCTAAACTTCCACACTCGTCTCATTAGGTCCCGATGTCTAAAATAGGGACCAGGATACCACATGCATATGCAAGGCTTTGATGTCCATAAGAACGAGTCAAAATAATGACATCTGTTTTCGTCATGAAAGGAGATAATTGTTTTACGGTGTGGCCGCACAGCCGTACAGATTGGACCCGCTGTTTTCACAAGACATCATGGCTGTTTCCCCAAGAGGGAAACATTTACCACAGTGAGAGGGGCATAATTCTGCATATATGTGGGGGGAAACATGCATTTTATGATACTTTCATGCTGCATGATATACATTCATATCTCTCTCTCTCTCTCACTCTCTCCTTCTCTCTCTAGTCGTCAGACAGTGAGGTGAGGAAGCTGTCGGAGGAGCTTTTCCAGAAGGACGAGGCGGTGCAGAAGCTCCAGAAGGAGAAGGAGCATCTGGTGGAGCTCAGCCAGGTGAGACGAGTGTTGTAAAGGTCAAAGGTCACGGTAACTGATTTTAAGGGTCAAATCCCGGTCCAGTAAAGTCGGGATATGCTGAGGGAGTTTAGGGGCATTCTAGGATGCTTTGAAGATGTGAATGAACAAAAATCAACTATATTTTCATGTATTTGTCCTTTAAACACCCTATCATCATATAACGTGCATCAGTTTGACAACTTACTATGATGTATAGTATGAATTCACCTCATAATGATTCATGTCAGGCTAAAAACGTGTTTAAATTGAGTTTAGGTGGCTTTACCCTCCACTACATTCCTGCTTCTGTGTCTTGCTGTATGTGATGTAGCTTTGGGTTTCATTTGTGATTGTGTATTGATGTAATTGATAGGTTTGTCCCATTTGTTAAAGCACGGAGAGATGTCTTGCTTGCTGCTTGACGGAGAATGAAACATAAGTCAAGGAAAATAGAACCATATGGCCTGTGGACCTGCCAAAACTGGCACTTATGATGAATGTGCTCCCCATCTACACAGTGGACACACACAGGCGCGCACACACACACACATACTCCGCTTCGAAAACGAAAGAAATCTTAACCCCCTACAACCTCATCATACTCTATGGCGGCTATAAGAGGCCCTGTTCTGTAATGTCTGCCAGATGCTTTGACCAACAGTAGCAGTCTGCTTCCCAATGTAATCTGTGGGAACAATTTAGCATCAAGCCTCATTATCTTCCTACTGTTTGCTGAACGTGTCTTAGATTATGGATTGAGTCTGGAATACAAAGAGAAGATTGTAAAATTAAAAAAAAGAAAACACAAGATGGATCCAAACTTGTTACTGGGATCACAGAAACCCTTACAGCTGCTTCAGTTAGTTTACTCACACAGTGTTGTCACGCTTTGTTTGACGTTCCGACGCTTTTGTTCCCAACTGATGGAAAGAGAGGGAGAAAATCTCCGATCAGCCGGATCAAACGGGAGACGACTCTTGACATTTTCTCTCCAACCAAACAAATGAGCTCCAATCTTCCCCAAGAGCAATGTGGCAGGCAGATGGATGTGAGGCAATGCGGTGGAGGATTAGTGATGCAGGGACACATCTGCAGCCCAGGCTCAGCCATCTTGTTTCTCCACCGCAGCAGGCCATTGAGGACTTGCAGAGTGAGGAGGAGAAGGTGAACCTGCTGACCAAGGAGAGAGCCAAGCTACAGATGCTAGCTGAAGATGTAAATATATATATATTTGTTGTTCATTTATTGTATATATGTTGACTCCTATATTATCTTAAACATAGTATCCAATAGGGTTAGACCAATATGGGTTTTTGAAGGATTGAAGGTCCTGAAAGCTATTCATTTGTGTGGATATTCAATATCTTTAAATTTGACCATTTTCATGCCACAAATTCAAACACAAAAAGTGTTCAGTGTTTCCCCCAGAAGTGTATTCTTATCAGTGTGGAAAATCTTCTGAAACAGCATTTAGACCATCGTGGGACACTAAAACTCTCCATTGTAAACCAGGATAATAATAATAATAATGATAATGCATGCAAACCTGTGTGGAATCTGATAAAATTGTTATGATAAATATGTAATATGTCAATCTATAATATGTCAATCAAACTGCATCATATCCATCATATTAGAGTTGGACACTGACTAGAGACAATATCTGATTTTCAATAAAAGGCCAATATCGGCCCCATGTCTCAGTCTAACCCTAGTATCCAACAGAAGCACATGTGCTGCACTGATTTCATACTGTAGCATTTATACTGTAGCATTGCATTGCGCTCATTGCATAGTAATTGATCTATTTTTCTTTCCTTTCTTGTGTTTCAGCTGGAGTACCAGCTGGATCAGGAGCGGCGGCAGCGCGGCGAGCTGGAGAAGAGCAGGAGGAAGCTGGAGGGCGACAGCAGATCCACCCTGGAGAGCCTGGGAGAGATGGAGAGGATGAGGAGCGGCCTGGAGGACTTGATCAAAAAGTCAGTCCAAGACACCATTAAGTTCTGAATCGTTCAAAACAGATGGCAGGGAGATGTCTTAAAGCTGCACTAGGCACAATTTTTACGTAAAAATACACCTGTTGTATCAGCCAAAATCCCTAAGTAGGGCTGCAACATAGAAGAGCGTCCCATCCTATCTAAGTTTGATACTACTTAGTATGATGTATACTATACATTTACCTCATACATATTTATGCCAGCCAAAAAAGGTGGGTAAACTCTATTCTGCAAACAAAAAGGTGGGTAAATTTTAGATTGGTTAACCCCCTCTTCATCTACCTGTAGGAATAGAGCAAGTGAACATATCTTCAACACATACAGAAGACTGAGCTGTCTATGGATGTTCTTAGGAATTCAGAACTCTGTGCTACATGCCCCGCTCACATTTCATTAACACCTAGGAAACAGAAAAAAAAACACACAACACTGACGTACAGTACATCAAAAAGTTCTTGATGTTTTCATGTGACGCTCCTGACTTGAAGCAGAAGAGCTTGGACTATAACATGATATGTGCTTCAAAGTCCCGTTATCTACGCTTTGAGGTGTACGGCCCCCCAGGCATTCAGTAACGTCCCGACATGTTGGTATCTGCCCCCGGTAATATGAGAGCAAATGGAGGCAATCACTGTACTTTACCTTGCAGCAAGACTCAGCTGCAGACAAGAGGCAACTGTCAGAGGGAACACACACATCCACGCACACACACACACGCAGCACACACCAATTGCTGAACAATAACTTTATAAAGTCAAAACTTGTTCAGCTGCATGACACTCTTTCACGCTGAACATTAATGAAACGAGTGACTCACCCTGTTGCTAAGGTGTTCTGTTGTCTCAAACAGTCCACACTGGCAAAGAAAATGAAATCTGTCACTCAACTCTCTCTCTCTCTCTCTCTCTCTCTCTCTCTCTCTCTTTGAAGGAGAGACCTGGAGATCTGCAGTACCAGCTCCAAGCTAGAAGCAGAAGAGGCCCTCAACATTGGACTGCAGAGGAAGAGCAAGGAGCTGCAGGTCAGACGCTGCTGTTTGTCTGTGCGCACACAAGTGGTCTCCAACCATGTGTCACTGAGAGCTGTGTGTATGCAGGTTGTCATTCCAGCCAAACACTACAGCAGCTAATTTCACGGATTAATGGAAAAATCCCCCCTAAAACACTTTAACTCTGTTAAAAATCAGCTATTGGCAATGCATCTTGTATTTCTGGGACCAGTTTGTTGTTTGGTGGTGATTTTTTCTTATTCCAGTGAATAACTGGCTAAACGTAGATGTGACATCATTAGCAGTAAATGTCAGGTCTTGTCAGCACTCAAAAAAAAACTCACTCTATTGCTCTTACTATCACTGTCGCTATTGCCCTCCACCTACAGGTAAAACCCACAGCTGAATGCAAGAAGTTCAGGCCCGTTCTCTGGGGGTTGTTGAAAGGCATTCTGGGAAATGTAGGAGATCACTAACTGAAGTAGAAGTAGAAGAGGCAGGTTGAGGGAAAGTGGGTACACCAAAAAAGTAAATTACAACACAAAATAACTCCTGCAATGCATTATACATCACAAATTGATGATATATAACAGTGTAGCAGTATATGAGGGTGGATTTTCCTTTAACACACTCAACCAGAGGGAAGGAACTAACCAGTGACCTTAATTATATAATATTTGGTTGGAATGATAACTTGCATACACCTGGCTCTTGATGGGACATGGTTGGAGACCACTGGGGTAGAGGAACAGTAAGGGGGCTCAGCTTTAGCTTACAGAACATTGGAGAGACGCATTCCTACCTTTCAACAGAGCTGCTGGGCTCTGCGCTGTGATTGGACCAGTCACTTCACAGTTGCCTGCCTGTCAGGAGATGGTTAAAACACACCGCCTACATCCAAACTGATAACCATCTCCTGCCTCCCTCCTATGGTGTGAATGGGGGGGATTGGAGTCAGTCATTCCCTCCTCTTATATGGTTGTTAACCCTTTGCACATCCTCCAATATGGAAGTTTCCACCCAAAGGGACCTGTTGCTTTTGGAATATGTGACCAATGCTTGAATAGTGTGCTTTATCTCACTGATACCCATATCATTGCTGCCATTGTACTATGCCTACTAATGCCATAATTTCATGACCAACTCATGTTGATATCAACCACTCCTTCTAGGCATTTTACAACTGACAAACACATGAAACACTATGCATGTTTCATTCTAGTATGATGTCAGTAACTGAGAGGGCAGCTGCTTCTTAAAGGAGGGGTATCATTTGCTTTTTCAGCAATTTTATATAATTACCTGGTGTCTATAAAATACATCTGTTTTTTCCAGTAAAAATCATTTAGTTATAGCTTTAGCTATTCACTTCCCACCTACGAGAAAATAGGTTGTTTTACATAAGCAGCTTCTTATGCTAATGAGCTACTGCTCTGATCGGCTGGCCATTCTGGAAGGCCCGCCCTCCTCTTAGTGCTGATTGGTCGATTTCAGACAGTCTAGTGTCTACATAGACACTGGAGCAAAATCTGACTGGCTTGTACAAGGGGGCGTGTTTTATAGTTGGTGACTGTGGGGAAATGGCATAGTAATATGATTCCATTTTTTTACTGTGATTACTTCACACCTCCAAGTACCAAAATCACCATAAATACTAAGAATTGCCACATACTAGGATACCCCCCCTTTAAGATATTAATATGTGACTACAATAGGATTTAAGTCATTTTGATATTTAATTTAAAGTGGCAATCTACAACATATTCATATAAATAACTAATCACCAATTAATATAACACAATAGTGATCCAACCTATAGCCGGTTCATGAAAGCTTTTATATTTGCTGTTCTAAACACCCGGTGTCTGGTAGGACTTTTCCCGGGAAAAATCTTCTGGCCCATAGGAAGTGATGTGTTTTACATTTCCTGTTTGTTTGGAATAAACAGAAGAAGAACTGGGTAGTTAGCATGAGCAGCGATAGCCACCATGGCTGAACAGACAGAGCGCCAAAGATGGAGACAAAAAAAAAAATATCTAGAATTACCTCTTTAAATTCCTTGTAGCACATAATCATCTTCTAATGAGAAGATTAAGACTGTGTTAGTGAGTGTTAGCTGTTTTGATTCTGTTGGCTTTATGCTCTATTTACTGTGTTGAGCCTGCCTCTGCACAGCAATTTAAACAGCCATGGGAAATGAGGAGGAAAGTGAAGTTTATACTGAGGCTTTTACCGTAAATCTGTGTCATCAGTGCGATCGAATCAAACAAGCCTGAGAGCTTTTATCTGTGCCACTGGTGCATGCTGCAGATAATGTGTTTTGTCTGTCTGTCTGCCCTTGTTGGAGGGAAGGAGATGAGTAGAGAGAGAGAGAGAGAGAGGGAGCGAGAGAGAGAGAGAGAGAGAGACGGCGTGCTTGTAAAGTTCAGGTAGTGCTCCTCAGCCCCGCCGATGCCTCTGGGAGCCTGATGTTTCATCCAGAGGTTTGTCAGGGGGAAAATAAAGAGCGTCTTTGTCCGTCCGCCGCCTCTGATTGGACAAGTGAAAGGCGATCCGTGGGTCTGCGAGGGTGGACATGTTTTCACATTTACTGTAGCTTTGGCATTCTCCCTATCTCACAATGAGGCCTTTATGTGTGTGTGTGTGTGTGTGTGTGTGTGTATGTGTGTGTGTGGACGTTCGGTTGGGACTCCTCTCCTCCTACTACTGATAAAGATGCAGGTGGACAGATGGGCCGGCCGATTGGACCGTCCGTCTTGTCTGTCGCCCACTTGCGTCTGGTTTTGATATAAAGGTCACATGAATACGTCCACATACTGAGCGGACTCAATGAGATAGCTTTGTGTATCTTTTATGATGAAGCCGCCTCCCCCCCCCCCTCTGTAGTGCGCTGTAATTCAAAGCAGCAGGGTTGAAGGGAGTACGCCGGGGGTTGCGGGGCCTGCAGTCCCATGAGTTACTTCTTCTTACAACGGCCCCCACGCTCTTAGAGGTTTTATTACACGGCCGTAAAGCAGTTACGCACCGCCGCGGCGCTGTAAAGGGCTCGCCACGATCTGAGGAGATAAAGCTCAGCTCTTGCCCCGCTGTCTGTTTACGCCAGATGTTTCTCTGGAGATGTGAGGTCAGATCGTGCTGTGGTGGTCGTCGTCGTTGCGTTCGGATGGCGCTTTTTCATGCAGTTTTCACGATTTTGTTTTCAAATGTACTATGACTCAGGATGAGAATAATGTTCTTTGTAATGTTTTGCAAATAAATGGAGAATGAATTTGAAGAATAAGTCCTGACAGGTAGGACCAACATGATCTCATATAAAGTTGTGAAATGGACACAAATTATGTGAAGATTAGGTTCCTCCATAACAAATTAGATTATGTGACAATAACATGACTTGGACATGGCATTTTCAGCTAAAGGTTGGCTAACAGTTAAGATTAGGCAACTAAAACAACTTGGTTAAGGTTAGGAAAAGGCTTTGGTCATGGTTAAATAAGAAAAATTTTAGCTACAAATTCAAACTTGACTCACGGTAGAAATTTCATTTGAACAAGCTGGGAATTGAACCTTAGTCGTCGGCATTGAAGACAAACACATCCTCCCATCCACCATGCTACTTCAATGTGAGACTAGTTCCTGTTTATAGTCATGCCTCCTTCACATAACTGTTTCATGCTGGGAACAAGGAATTTTAACACTTTACGTGCCACCAACACTGAACAGTCACAATGCTGGACCCTGACTGGCCGACAACAGCAGCTCTTCTAATTCAGATGAGCTCAACCTGCTGAGCGGAGGCTTTCCAGTTCAAATGCTGCAAACTGGCCTGATTAGAAGGATTTCAGCAATTCTTTAGTGAGGGGAGCCAATCAGGAGCGAGTCCAGTTGTGATGCGTTGACTGGAGTCAAAACTGCCTGTAAAAAAGGGATCCATTTTTGAAAATACAATAAATTTCAAATTTAACCAAAAATCACATTTAAACAACGTCTTCATTAAACATCTTTGATCGCATAAACAGAGGAAAACTTGAATTCCTATAACAGAGCCCCTTTAAAACGCCTTGACCATGTTGCAGAGTTATGTGCAGCCGATTCCACCGCCCCTCCCTCTGTCTCACTGTGCACCTGTGCTGAAAAGACGTCCCGTAATTCACGTAATAGTGGACACCGCTGATTTGACCTCGCGTCCTCACCTGCGAGGCTTCGATGAGGTAAAGAGCCCTCAGTCAACAGGCCCTGTCATCGCCCGGCCATCCCCCCCCCCGAGCCAATCAAACAGCCGGGTCTCGCGGTTGCCGCTGGAAGCCGCGCGCTGCCATCTGAAGGCGTTTAAAAGAACAAAGGGCTCGGATTCCAGCGAGAAGTCCCGAATTATCCCTGCATATGCGGACAGTATGGCCGGGATCGCGTCAATGGGGGGGGGTCCGAAACGATCTGCGTTGGACGCAGAGGCGAGGCCGTGCGATCGGGCCCTGTGTGCGAGCCAGCGGCGTTCCCCGATTGTTTGGCCCGCGCTCTTGTTTTCCCCTCCGCTGGGGGGGCTCACAGGATATGACTGCCCACGCCGCCCAGTATCCCCTCAGACACAAGGAGCGGGGAGACATCAGCGACGAGGCAACAACATCTGATTGCAATTTATGGACAATTATTATGGTTTTCGGAGTGCAGCGGAAAAAAAGAAAGCTAAAACTTTAAGCACATACAATTACGGAGATCAAACCCTCCACCAGTTCTCAGTAATGATGGGCTAATTTTGTTATTTCCCTGCCTGCCTCTAAGTGTGCTCCTAAGAGGAAAATATGGGATCATCGAGAATACAATCAATTTTATGCAAAAGTGTGCAAAAGTGAGCCTGTTTATGAATCAATAAAGCTCTCTGCTGCTCTCTCAATGCTTTTAAAGTGTTTTTAGTCCCAAACATCTTAACACTGTTAGTGTGCTATGTTTTCTACAATTGTATTACTTCCACAATATTTATTTTGAGGCTGGTTTGAGGCTGTGGAAAGTGGAAATCTAACAAGAAACAGATATGTGAGTGGGGAACTGTGTGTGTGCCTCTGTGTGTGTGCGTGTGTGTGTGTGTGTGTGTGTGTGTGTGTGTGTGTGTGTGTGTGTGTGTGTGTGTTGGAAAAGACAGAGAGGCCGTGCATGCACAAGGGGGTGTGGACAGTAAAATGCCTTAGGGGATCAACAGAGTGAAGCTGTGTGTGTCTGTGAGTGTGTGTGTCTGTGAGTGTGTGTGTGTGTGTGTGTGTGTGTGGGACAGTCAGTCAGTCAGTCAGTTGGGCTGCTGCTGCCTCACCATGGCTGTACTCTCTACAGAGGTCCTGCGCTGGCATGTGAGTTTTCCTTATTTTATTGCACTCTCTCTCTTTTTGTGTCTTCTTCTTTTAGCTTTAACTGCTGGGAAAAAAAGGAAAAGTTTATGTTGTTTGTATTAGACTGTTAAGATGGCTGAGCCCACCTATGGGGCATTTTTTAAGGCATGTAGATGAACTCCCCTTGCATTGACAAGCTGTTTAAATCGCTATCGAATCAAAGATGGTGCAGCTGCAAGATGATCCCAGTCTAGACTTGGTGCGTGTGTGTTTATTTTGCCTGAAAATGTCTTATTGTGGAGTATTTGGGGAGCTTTCTGTGCCGTATAGCCGCTGAATGAGCTGCACCACATCAGTAAAGGGTCGGTGTTATTACAGTGAATGGCCCGGGGCTACACGCCATGTCAGACACACTTCCTGACACCGAGACATGATAGAGCCGGAGATAGCGCGCACAACATGACACGACTTGGAAGGATGCGGCCATGTTGGGAAATTGATGTCAAAAAGGACAAAAAGGGATTGAGTTGTGATGAGGGGAATTCACTGTGGTCGATCTGTGTGTATACTGTTTCTAAAACAAGACGTTGTTGTGAAGGTTGGAGGCAGAATATGGCAAAAGTTTATGATGAGCGTTTAGTTTTGCAGTAGCTACAGAAACGGTGATGTATTGTGCAGTATCATTTTACCAAGGAGTTTCATGTGTAAAAAAAACAGGGGTTGGGACCCAGAGTCAGAGAGTGTGTGTGTGTGTGTGGGGTTGGGTGTGTGGGCGGGGGGTGGGGGGGTTCGGACAGATTCCCACATGACAAATCTAATTTTACGTTTTCACTATCATTAGACTAGATTTCACAAGCCTGCTTGCCAGAAAGGACAGAATGTCTCATTTTGGGTTATGGTCTTAAAAATGTTTAAGAATTCATTTTTCGTGTATCATTTTAAACACACTGTATATTCAGATCATGATGCTGCTTGGTAATGCATGACTGAATTTCAGCCAGGGATACAAAAGCAAGAAAAAGAAAAAAGTTCCTAGAATGTCATGAAAATGGCGAGGATGCTTTTTTGCCCTGCTGACCGGACATAGCAGACCCAGCCCTGGGTCAGAATACAGATAATGACGGTGGCTATAGACATTCTTGCTCTAAATTGCTACCTGAGGAAAAAAAGCCAGTGGCATGCCAGAGCCCGAGAGAAAGGCGAGTGTGTGGGACGGCCTCACCGCACAACTGCTGCCCTGAAATAGCAAACACACTGGAGAGGTGACGCCCCATTTGTTCTGTGTCAGAATGATCTACTTGGCTTGTCGAATCTCTGCAGATAACGGCTCTAACGACTGATATTCTAGTCACATTTCAGTGAAAGTGTTATTTATTTGCATATATTTCATACATTTCTGTTGTCTTTTTCTCTGTGCAGGCCCGCATCGAGGAGCTGGAGGAGGAGCTGGATGCAGAGCGGGCCATGAGAGGCAAGGTACAGTATACCTACCCACAAGACACCTCTAATGAAGCCTCTCCACTGCAGATGCAGGGGCGGACTTAGTGATTTTGGGGGCCCTGGGCAAAGGCAAGCATGGGGCCCCCTGAATCCCCCCTTTCCCTTTTTAATCCATCCTTTCCATACATTACCTTCAAATTGGGCACTTTTTTTTTGTTTTTCCCGCCCCATGGGTAGCTTTACTTATTTTTTTATTTTTTTTTACTTCTCTCTTGGAAAATGACCTTAAAGACCCCATGAAACATCAAGATTGAAATCATTTATTGTAACAAGAAGAGGGGTACGTTTCTTTTAAATTGATTAAAAATAAGTTTACATTAGTTCTATTTGTGGGGCCCTCTGGCTGCCGGGGCCCAAAGCAGTCGCCTACCTTTGCCTAATGGGTAAGACCACACCTGATGCAATGAAGCGTACCTGAGCCTTCAGTCTGTCTGTCAGGCTGCAGGGGTGATTGGAGGAAGCCAAGGAACTCTGGGATGAGCTTGGCACCGCCGTTAATGTAGCTGTAAGAGTTTGTGGATTGAAAGCGAAGGAAAAGTGGAGCGATGGAGGGATGTGAAGGAGAAGGAAAAAAAAAAAAAGATGGCTGATCCGCTGCCAGTCGGTGGGGTACAGTCGCTTGGTGCCGCGCCTCTGGTCACCCCAAACTATCTGCACCTGTGATAATAAACCAAAGGGGGGGGAGACCTTGTGTTTCTGATTAACATACAGGGCAACCCCAGAGGCGGAGAGGGAGCCCCCACATCCTTTTTCCCCCCTCTTTCTTATTTCTTATTTCCCGATCTTTCTCTCTCTCTCCTGCCCACACACACACACACACACACACACACACACACACACACACACACACACACCAATACACCTTCTGGTTCTTGTAATCCCCTTCGCCTTGCTCCCTAGAAGCATAATGGAAGGACAGACCTTTCTTTTTTCCATCCCTTCCTTTTCACCGCAGCCAAGTTGCCAAGATGTATTCTTTGTAATGTAAAAAAGCTTAAAGCTGGGGGCCTGGTTCATATAAAGCTAATCTAGCGAGGTGGGCGCTTTAACTGCTTGTTGTTTCAAACGAGACTCACTTAAAGAACGTGTGTGTTTAAGCCGCGGAACCCAGTCGCCCCCCTCCCCCCCTCAAGACCGAGTGCAGTTTCCATGTTACAGTAAGTAGAGGCAGAAACGGAAAGGTGCATATTTCACCCTGCTGAATAGAATGACAGCAGGCCCAGAGGGTGTGTTTTGCACACTTCTCCCCGCTCTGGGTGGTATTCCTAATGGTGCTGCAGGTCTCCCTCCCACCTCCAAGCCCACAGAGTGGTAGGGGGAGACAGGCAGGGACACGCCGGGACCTTTATCTGTCCCGCAGCCTTTGCCTCGTCTTCGTGGAAGCTCAAATACAACATACCGCCGCCGCAGACAGGCTCGCTATTGTTAGGCTCTGCTCCTCGGGTCGCGCAGGGGGAGATAGCATCAGGAGATAGAGGCTGACAGACAGCACTATTTTCCACGGGATCTTCTCCCAATTGGAATGCCAGCCGGTCTTACACACACACACAAACACACACACATGTATGTATACAGTGTGAGTGTACTCACACTCACTCAGGCGCAGACCTTCTGTACTTTTACACTCTCGGTATGTATGTAAATTCAGTCTGTATGGTATGTAAAAGCACCAGGATTCGACTGGTATGGATTTTTGAAGGCAGGTACGAATATTTTTAGACTTAAGTTGCCTCTGAAACAGCATTTAGACCATCATGGGACACTAAAACTCTCCATTGAAACCCAGGCTAATGAAATTCTTTTAGGTGCATTAGCAGCTCCTTTTAAAGGAATAGTTCATCCCAAAATGAAAATTCAGTCATTTAACTCAACTCTATGTCAGTTGAAGCTCCACGGAAGTAGGTATGAAAACCAAACACAGAGTTGGCCCCCGTAGTTCCATTTTACACTTCTTCCTAATTGTTAATGCGGCCATGTTTTTACAGCTGCAAAAAAAACATAAAATGTCCATCAAATCCATCAAACAACTAATCCAAGTGGTAGCCGAACAATTGGCACTGTGGGTCCAGAATTCCAATATTGACCTCATTATCTCCTGTATTTTCTTCATTGACAATGCTTTGTTTGAGAACGCGCCAGCAATTAGGTCCATTCTGCGTGCACTTTAATAGTTTGGACAGGGACTAACTTGGTGTGTATTCACTGTTTGGGCAAAATTCAGTGGAGTTTCCACTGACATGGAGGTGAGTGGTTAATGACCGAATTTTCATTTTGGGGTGAACTATTCCTTTAAGGCAGGGTGACCCACTCCACCTAATCAACTGTAAGGGAAACTCTGGGATACATCAGGCCTTTTAAATGAAGAATTAATTTACAAAAAACAAAGTTGAACAATTAAATGAATAAATTGAATGTGCAAAGAAAATCACTGTAGCTGTGTTCAGGAGAGAGGGATGAGTGACCTCCATCATGTCGGAGGTAGACACCACTGGCTGGCTGACATGCTATATTTAATAAAAGCCCAATATATTGGTCTAACCCTAAAAAGCACATATGTGAACGTACAATGGCATGTGTGCGCAGACTGAACAGAAACACACTCCTACTCCTTCACGCTCTCGTGCAAAAACAGATGAATCTCCCCACTTTTTTCAGAGCACTGACCCGCCGTTCAGCATCTGAATGGAGAGTGTTGCGTGGGGTGTCGGGTGGTGCTGATCCGGAGGAGCTGTTGACTCAGTCAGTGGTGTGGAGGAGAGCGATGAGTGAGCTGAGTGCTCCGGTGTTAACCCTTCACACACAGGGTAGGGGGGTGGATTAAGGTTGAAGGATGTGACTTTCAAAGCAGACTCCAACTCTGCAGGTTTTTGGAGAGTGAGGTGGGGGCTGGAAAGGGTGGGGGGGTCTGAAAGAACAGACTCCCTCCGGCCCCCTCAGGTTTCACTGAGTATCATCTGTTTTCCCTTGTGTTCCCTTGCCTGAGGCGCATTGACGACTCATTGCCGCTATCAGGGGGGCCTGGGACTGCGGCTTTTACAGACCAGGTCCCCGACATCTACGGCTGTCTGTAAAAACAGCTGTAAAAGACCGATGCACAAACAACAAGTGCTTTTAACTAGGCAGAGCGCTGGCTGTTTGTGCGTTTAATGGCGCAGCGTTACAGACTGGTAAAACCTCTCCATGTGTGCTTCGTCCACGTCGGAGCGTGAGAATGCCTCCGAGCTTCATTGTCATTCACAAATTGCTGTTTCTGGAGCTTGTGATATTTTGGTTGGTGCATTTATTATGCAACAGATATGTTTAGTGTTCCTTTTGTAATGCCTGGTTCAGTTTGATGAATGATATAAGCTATCAAATTGTGTTATGTTCGACTGTTCATATCAGGGTTCAATACTATTGGATTGAAGCTGCCAATAGTCAATATTCAGTATCCATAAATTTAACCATGTTCATACTAAAAATGCTGAAATGAAGTGTTTCTCTCAAAATTGTATTCTTGTCAGGGTGGAAAGGCCTCTGAAACAGCACTAAAACTTTTAATTTAAATCCAGCATAATAATCACTAAAACTACTACTACTGCGACTGCTACTACTACTACTACTATTAATAATAATAATGTATATGTAATACTACATATAATACATAATAACGTGTTTGGAATCTGATCAAAATGTTGCATTAGAATCAGTTCAGGTTAAGGGCTTCCAATAGACAACAAGTGTAGTATTGATCAATTCTACAATAAATATATAATCAAGCAAACTACATCATATCCATCTTATTGGAGGTGGACGTCATAACTGGACGGTATCCGATTTTCAATAAAAGGCAAGTCTCTGCTAAATCCTCCATGCAATTTAAATGAAAAGCCAGCATCACATCAACAAGAGCGAGATGTAAAACACATCCGCATGGTTCCACCCTGCAGGTTATCTAGCTGTGAACAGAGCTCTGGATAACATGCGCAGGAAACAGAAGCTCACAGATAATATTTGGACTATGTGACAGGAGCTAACCCTTGCAGCGCTCTGATTGGCTGCCTGCTACTCTCCTGACCTCTGATCTCTGGAAAGATCACTTCCTATTGTTGGCTGTCAGTCACGCTGTGATCCCCTGATGGTTAAATATCCTGTGCTGGGAATTACTTTAGGGCCAGGATGGACAGATACTCACTGTCCACTAAAATACTTTTATGAATGATAAACCAGGAAAAGTACACTTCTATTACTATTTTAGGCCATCTAGCAGAGGAAGGTTATACATTAATGTGATTACAGATGAGGAATGATCTGACTTTGATAATGTCTTTCATGGACAGAGAATCACTTGGGATTTGTTTAGCAATTTTACACTCTAGGATCAATATCAATATTTATCAATACTGATCTCCATCATTGTTCTTGAATGTCCGTGTGTTTGGCAGGTGGAGAAGCAGAGAGCAGATTTAACCAGAGAACTGGATGATCTCACTGACCGACTGGAGGAGGCTGGAGGTGTTACGGCCTCACAGGTAAACTAGTTATGCATGCGCACACACACACACACACACACGCCTTACATTCTTAGATATACCTTAAAGCTGCACTAGTTGAGATTTGTATGTAAAAAAAAACCTGTCTTATCGTCATGAATCACAAAGCGGGGCTGCAACATAGCAGCTTTAAATTCAAGCCTCTAAATACAGCCTGTGTACCATTAACAGATGGAGGTGAACAAGAAGCGGGAGGCGGAGCTCCAGCGTCTGAGGCGGGACCTTGAGGAGTCCTCTGTCCAGTCGGAAGCGCTGGCTGCGTCGCTAAGGAAACGGCACGGCGACGCGATGGCGGAGCTGGGGGAGCAGTGCGAGGGTCTGCAGCGGACCAGGGCCAAGCTGGAGAAGGAGAAGCAGAACCTGAGGATGGAGGTGGAGGACCTGGCCGCTTCCCTGGACACGCTGCAGAAGGCCAAGGTTAGAAAGCTCTGAGGAATCAAGTAGTGAGGTTTATAACCAGTCAACTGGGTCAACTTTGACTCTCACAAACTATTTCCTTTCTGATCAGTGAATATTGTTGTAGGGTTATGTGCCTTTTCCGGGGACAAAGCTGTCTTTTATAGAGTACATATGCTAGAGTATGTATTTCTAGTATACAGTGATGCAAGAACACAAAGGCCGGTGAACTTTGACAACAAATTATGATTTTTATTTCCTCTTTTCAGGATATTTTTTTTTTACATTTTTCTTGCCTTGAAGCATCAAATGAAAACCTGTTAAATTAAAGAGTCTTTTGCCTTTGATTTAGATATAGTAACCAGCAAAATCAAAGTAAAAATGAAAGGTTATGAAACAAAAGGCTACTCAAAAACATCTAGGTTGCATTATAATCGGGGGTTGTAATTGTGTAAAGATTTAACTAATCATATATCATTCCAAAGCACAAAGCTAATTTGCCTTCACCTGAAATCAGGCTATTTCCCTTGATTCATTATTGGAAGAAGCCTTGGGGCTGCAGATATTCATTATCTCACAAGAAAACGCATTGATCATGTAGCTCATCCTGCGACCCCCTCCCTATAGAGCCCCAAGTTGAGATGCACTGCTGTAATATCATCTCTGCTGGTGTGTGTGTGTGTGTGTGTGTGTGTGTGTGTGTGTGTGTGTGTGTGGCTCTGCAGGCATCCACAGACAGCCAGCTGAAGAAGCTGGAGGAGCAGCTGTCGGACGCCCACAGCAGAGGAGACGACCTGCAGAGGGCGCTCACAGAGGTCAACGTGGCCAAGAACAGACTCACAGGTACACAGATGCACTCAGGCAGTTACATTAAGTCAGCACATTCTATGAGAGAGAGAGAGAGAGAGAGAGAGAGAGGGTTTAGCAGCATATTAGTGATTCGAAAGATGATTTTGTGATTGGTTATTTGGATAAATATTAAGACCATCCCTTAAAATCCTCAATGTGATGTTGTAATTTTATTTGTATTGATGTGTACTATTTCTAACCAACAGTAATGATTCAAAATACTATGCTGTGATTGGTTAATTGGACTAGGGTCCACCTGTGTAGTGGTTCTTTTGTCCTGTCCGCCAAAAGCTCAGCAGTAAAGTGCTGTGTATTGCAAGGCAGTGTGCATGGAATCTCTCCTTTCTATTCAGATCTTACAGTATAACATGACCCATATTTGCCCATCCAGTGCAGATCAATGGGGAAACAGACACAGATTTGATCGTAACTTACTGGAAAAGGAATCATTTACAGTCTGTTTAGTAGATAGAGTCTTCCAGTGTTAGTGGAATGGCCTCAAATGTCCTTGCAACCTGCAGAAAATATTTTCTATGAAGTCCAGTTGGCACAAAGCCTTTTTGAATGTTATAATGTACATGATATAATCCACATCTGCAGCTGTAACCAAACTGAGGAAATTACAAAAAAAACACACTGCATGCTTGATAACAGGTTCTTTATTTAGCCTACAGTGGGTATGTCAGTGTTTGTGCATTGCTATATGTCCCATATAGAGTTTAATACTGATGTTACACTGTGTATTTATTATGGATGTTCTCCTGTGTGCTGTCAGCTGATAATGCGGACCTGAGTCGACAGCTGGAGGAGGCAGAGGGCAGATCCAGCCAGCTCAGCCGCTCCAAGACTCTGGTCCAATCACAACATGAAGATGTGAAGAAACAACTGGACGAGGAGGTCAAGGTGTGTGTGTGTGTGTGTGTGTGTGTGTGTGCTTTGAACTCAAAATGGAAAGATTTTTCAATATGTATCTCAGCATCAGAATGTGACCAAACGCCACAAACCAAGGCTCATTTAACTTTACAGGAGGCCCCACATCAGAAAACGTTTGATCAAAATGCATTTTTTTGATTCAGTCATTAATAATCATTTATTGACCCACATAACTTTATTTTAAATTCTAGTCAAGATCTCAAGGTTTCCAAAGATACCAAACATGTCATGCTGAATTACATGGAAATGATGCACAGGACATCTAGATTTTTTCCATTTGATGTAATGGTGCAGCCATAAAAAACGGTGTCTTGGGTTTGAACATTTCAGTTAATGTATGCATGATATAGATTCAATGAAGCATTGCAATAAGCAGATACAGAACATGTATGTGGCATTACCATACAGTATGGAAAAAGTGTTTTAACTTTGAAGCTACTTAAGGGGAAATTTACGGGGAAAATCAGAATTCAAGGTGAAATATTCAATCCCAAGACCATTTTTCACATCAAATGGAAAAATCTAGATGTCTTGTGCATCATTTATACACATGTCCCTGTAATTCAGCATGACATATTTGGTATCTTTGGAAACCTTGGGATTTTGACTAGAAATTTAAATCAAGTTCTGTGGGTTTGAACAAAGCTTGGCCACATAACATACGTTTGTATTGATGGACCCTGTTGTTTCCTGTCCTTGGCAGTGTAAGCAGGCGTTCAGCAGCAGCCTGAGCTCGGTGCGGCAGGAGTGCGAGGTGCTGAAGGAGCAGCTGGAGGAGGAGCAGGAGAGCAAGCTGGAGCTGCAGCGCCTCGTCTCCAAGCTCAACAGCGAGGCGACGCACTGGAGGACCAAACACGAGGCCGACAGCATCCAGCACGCCGACGAGCTGGAGGAGGCCAAGTGAGCTGGGGGGGGAGTGTGTGTGGGTGTGTGTGTGTGTGTGTGTGTGTGTGTGTGTGGGTGGGTGGGTGGGGGGGGGGTTCAGGGGGTGAACGTAGGATATTTCAACAAGGAAAAACAATATTCCACTCCTGCAGAAGTCTCACATTCATTGCAATATTATTTAAAGTAATATTAAAGTATCCGCATATTGTAGTGTTTTTACAACCACATTACTTTGACTACTACTCCCACTACTACTGCTACAACTACTGCTACTAATAATAATAAACTGTATAAACTGTATTTATATAGCATTTATCTAAAAGTAGAGTTTACAAAATGCTTTACAGGACAGCATAAAAACCAAAAAATTGTAGAATATTAAGACACAAGAAAAAGGCAAAAATAAAAACAAATTGAAAAGGGAAGTGGTTAAAGATAAAAATGTATACATAGAATGAAATAAGATGAAAAAAATTATAGTAATTACAAAAGAAACTCCATACTGTTACACAGACAAATCTTCTATAAAGCGGCGTCTCTTACAAAATTGGTTCATGATCAGATAGAATAGCCTGTAAAACATTATTTAAACTCTGTGACACTGAAACTCTCCATTGAAACCAACAGAGATTAAACTCTTTAAGGTAGAGTGACAATTTCTCCATTCAATTGTAAGGGAAAACGTGCATTCACCTTATGTACACTGCAAAAAAAGTGCATCTTAACAGGTCATTCTATCTAGCATTGAGTCTACAAATCTTAGTTGTCTTCAAACTTGGTAATTTCACGTTTCCAATGCAAATCAACTTCTTTCTAGAATTTTCTTGAATACAGTGACATAACTGTATCTTGTGTACTGCATCTGCTGTATTTCTACTGGTACTTTACATCTGCCTTATTTCAAGATGTTACCACTACTGCATTGGAAACCAGTGAAATGATCTCACCCCACTGACAGATGTTCTCACTTGTTTCAACATTACTTTCTACAGCATTTTGGTATCTCAATGTTCCAAATAATGTGCGCCCGGCAGGAAGAAGCTGGCGTCCCGGCTGCAGGAGGCTGAGGAGGCAGTGGAAGCCACCCAGGCCAAGTGCTCCTCCCTGGAGAAAACCAAGCAGAGGCTGCAGGGAGAGGTGGAAGAGCTGTGCATGGACCTGGAGAAGGTATGGACACATCACATGACTGCTGCTGTCCCACACACTTCTCTTTCTTATTTTCCCTCACCATATCGTCCCCCCCGCAGGCCAGCGGCTGCGGCCAGGCTCTGGACAAGAAGCAGCGGGTCCTGGAGAAGCAGCTGGGCGACTGGAGGCAGAAGTGCGAGGAGCTGGTGGCGGAGGTGGAGAGCTGCCAGAAGGAGAGCAGGCTGCACGCCACCGAGCTCTTCAAGCTCAAGACGGCCCACGAGGAGGCGCTGGAGCAGCTCGAGGCCCTGCGCAGGGAGAACAAGGCCTACCAGGGTACGGGGTTCTCAACGTGGGGTCCGGGGACCACCGGGGGGGGTCGTTGAGGGGGTTCCGGGGGGTCCCCAGCAAAGTGATGAATTGTTAAACTTCAGCATTATTTCATTTACAAGAAGTGAACACAATTAGAGAATGTAGAAGAATGACTGTTTTGATCATAGTTTCACTGTTATCTCTCTACCTACAATAGATAGTCATGGACAAAATCATATCTAAAAATGAAAATAGAGGGTTGAGTTTGTCTGACTGGCCTCTCTCCCTGGCAGAGGAGGTAGCGGACCTCACAGACCAGCTGTCGGACGGGGGGAAGAGCGTCCACGAGCTCCAGAAGGCCAAGAAGAAGATAGAGATGGAGAAGGAGGAGCTGCAGGCCTCGCTGGAGGAGTCTGAGGCTGCATTAGAGGTACAGTACATGGTTCACTGCTTCTGCCTATCAGCTGGGACGGCTGGGATGCACCGATGCTTTCACCTTATAGGAACAGTGTGCATATGTTCGCTCTCGGTTCACCTTATGTCAACTTTCATCACATTTAACATAGTGAGTCTGTCTAGCAACCACTCTGGTTTGTCCACCCTCTTCCTCTTCCTCTTCCTCTGTATCCCTTCATCCACGATTCATTGTAATTCTTTTCCTCCAACTTTTCTTTCTTTGTATCTTTTCTTTGTTTCGCTCTGTTTGTTTTGGTTTCTTTGTTTGTTTCCATTTCTTTGTTTCTATTTTTTTTATTTGTTTGTTTAATGTTTTTGTTTGTTTGTTTCGGTTTGCTTCTGTTTCTTTTTTCTTTCTTCCTTTCTTTCTTTCTTTTTCTTTCTTTGTGTTTTTGTTTCTGTTTCTTTGTTTCTGTTTGCTTCTATTTTATATTTTTTGTTTGTTTGAGTTTGCTTCTGTTTCTTTGTTTTTTCTTTCTTTCTTTTCTTTTTCTATTGGCTTTGTTACTGTTTGTTTCTATTTCTTTGTTTCTGTTTGTTTGTTTCTTTCTTTAATTTTTTTCTCTTTCTGTCTTTGCATTTTGTTTCTGTTTCTTTCTTTCTTTCTTTCTTTTTGTTTGTTTCTTTTTTTTTTTCTTTCTTTGCATTTTTGTTTCTTTTTCTTTGTTTCTTGATCTGTTTCTTCCTCCCCCCTCTCTCCCAGGTGGAGGAGACCAAGGTGTTGCGGCTGCAGCTGGAGCTCTCTCAGGCTAAAGGCGACCTGGAGCGCAGACTCCAGGAGAAGGAGGAGGAGATGGAAGCTGCCAGGTACCTCCGCTTCCTCAGACCAGTGACTACTTCCTCATCTACTGGACTAACACTCTTTGACACTCTTAACTTAACTCTTTTTCATCCTCTCCTCCATCTCCCTTTATTCCTTTCGCAAAGTCGTGGTACATTATCTTTAGAGGTAAGACCTTTGAATGCTCAAACGCAGCCTCACTGTCTTTAGAGTGATGTGTATCTCCGTTCATCTTTCTAACTCCTCTTACCTCCATCCCTTCCTTCTCCTCCTGTCTCAGAAAAAGCCACCAGAGGGCGCTAGAGTCCCTGCAGGCCAGTCTGGACGTGGAGGTCAAAGGCCGGGCCGAGGGACTGAAGCTGAAGAAGAAACTGGAGGCCGACATCAACGAGCTGGAGCTTCAGGTCGACCTGCTCACCAAGAACAACGCCGAGCTCAGCAAGAACGGCAAGAAGATGCAGCAGCAGATTAAGGTTTGTCTACAGCGGCGGTTTAACTCAACGAGACTACTTCACTGCTTCTGCATCTCACATCTCGCCTCCTCTCTGCTCCCTCCCCCTCTGTCCCAGGAGCTGCAGGCTCAGCTGGAGGAGGAGGTGCGGAGCCACGAGGAGCGCAGGGAGGAGCAGGCGGCCATGGAGCGGCGCTGCCTCCTGCTGGCCGGCGAGGGCGAGGAGACGCGCGGCGCCCTGGAGAACGCCGAGAGAGCCCGCAAGGCCCTGGAGACTGAGCTGCAGGAGGCCAGCGACAAGTACGGCGACCTCAACAACCAGGTGATCTGGGGTTTGACTGACTTGTCTGGAATTGAAGCTTAGTCTACTTTTGTCAGACTAAACTAAAATGTAATAGAGACTCAATGGCAGACTGAAAATACTCTAGACTGTCACCAGGCACCATATCGAGACGGACTTATTTCAGCTGCCTGTTAACTGTCTTTGGTCCCATATCTGTCTCCTCAGTTCCAGTCGGCTCTGAGCGGGAGGAGGAAGCTGGAGGTGGACCTGCAGGCCCTGCAGCAAGAGCATGAGGAGCTGCAGAGCGAGCTGAGAGGATCCACTGACAAGGCCAAGAAGGCCAGCTGTGAGGTAAAACAGGACGCAGGACAATAGATTATAGCGGTTGAATTTTGTTCTATATACAGTTATGAGAAGAAGTTCTTTTGTAAATGAGTGGATTAATTGTTGCAGTCGGCGCGAGTGGCGGAGGAGCTGCGTCTGGAGCAGGAGCACACGCTCCACTTGGAGAGGGTGAAGAAGGGCCTGGAGGCCCAGATTAAAGACATGAGCAGCAGGCTGGACGAGGCCGAGCAGATGGCTCTGAAAGGAGGCAAGAAGATCATCCAGAAACTGGAGGGGAAGGTACAGACACAGACACACACACACACACACACACACACACACACAGACAGATGTGATAGCCAAGAGAAGTCTTGTGTGACTGGAATCCCAGGACTGATTGAGATACTGTGGGTGGGGAAAGTGAACACTCTCCCCTCCCTCAACAACTACCATTGAGGTGCCCTTGAGCAAGGCACTTAACTCATAGCTGCTCCAATGGAGATGCGCAGTGGCAAACAATACACTGCAAAAAATGTGCATCTTAACATGTCATTTAGTCTCATATTTAGTCTTAAAATCATATTATTTTTCTTAAAACAAGTAAAACAACCTGCAAATGGGTTGACTTGATAATTCAACTTGTTTCCACTATAGTTTCACTATAGTTTCACTTGTTTCTCTAGAAGCAACTGTTAATATCTTGAAACAAGGCAGAATAAGGCAGATCACTCCACCAGTATAAAAGAAAATTATAACAATTCTTGAAACAAGTTGATTTGCATTTGAAACAAGGGAAAATATCTCTTGTTTTAAGAAAAATAAGATTTTAAGATTCCATAATAGATTAAATGACTGAATGAAGATGGATTTTTTTTTTTTTTACAGTGTAGAGGACTGTGGTTTTACTGGGCAGCTCCCAGGTGTTAATGTGTATATATGTGTAAATATAGGTATATGTGTGTATATAGTGAAGCAGGGTGTTACTGGAAAACAGCATGTGTGCTCAGTTGTCGTTTCCTGGATAAATAAAGGTTAAACACACACACACACACACACACACACACAAGAACTACAATCAGAGAGGTGTCGTGCATCTCTGTGCAGGTTAAGGAGCTGGAGCTGGAGCTGGACTCGGAGCAGAAGCGGCACGCCGAGACGGTGAAGACGCTGCGGAAGAACGAGCGGCGCCTGAAGGAGCTGCTGTTCCAGTCCGAGGAGGACCAGAAGAACCAGCAGCGGATGCAGGAGCTGGTGGAGAGGCTGCAGAACAAGATGAAGGCCTACAAGAGACAAGTGGAGGAGGCCGTATGTCTCCTTACCTCTCTGAACCCCTTTTATCCTTTTATCTTACACTAGATGTCCTTTGCTGTCACTTGATGATGCAGGCATGTTTAATCCAGGGATGTAGTGGGAAATAAACCCCACCGAATCCCAGTTTACCCAGTTTAAGGCGGATTTAAGTCAAGTCAAGTTTATTTGTATAGCTCTTAATCGCTGTTACAGTCTCAAAGGGTTTCAACGCCCACATTTCGGAAAAAAAATGTATGAAAATGAAACCCAACCTTAGAATCTCAACTGAGGATGAGGAAAAACTCCCATGAAAGTTAAATGAGGATATGGCCTTTCTTAGGGAGAGAGCATAAATTGATGCTTTTCTCAAAATATATATTTTTTTCTATAGTGGTGATTGTTTTCCTTACGATTATCACCGACTGGAGGTCATAGTTCACCCACCTTTTTTTATTTACCACTACATCATCGGTAGTAAGCATTTGGTTCATTTGAGTTCAGCTAGGGATGCCAAATGGCGCCAGTGAAAGAAACCCATTTCTTAACATCTAACCTTCGACTACCATTGTTTTGTCCGTTTTCATCTCACATGCCGTTCTTATCATAGGAGGAGCAAGCCAACATGAACCTGGCCAAGTACAGGAAGACGGTCCACGAGCTGGACGACGCCGAGGAGCGGGCCGACATCGCCGAGTCAGCGCTCACCAAGATCAGGACCAAGAACCGCGGCAGCTTCGGCAAAGGATACTCCTCTGTGAGTCCCGTAAACTACACTAACTCATAGTCATATTGCCATAACATTAGTTTACTAACTGCTGTTCAACTGTCGCCTTGCAGTACTGAGATCAGTAAAAAAAAAAACCTGTGTGCAAAGTGCAGTAAGTGGCAGTCGTATCATGTGTGCAAATTTAGCAAGTGAATGGCATGTGGAACAAAAGAGTTCTTAGTCCTGGTAGTCTTTAATTCAGGGACTAGACAAGTCAGGATACTGTTGGCTTTTCTCACTACTTGTTTTTCAAATAGCTGCTCCTGTTGCAGCCTTATGACTCTGCTTGCAGCCTTCACTATGAAGCCTGGATTTGTTTGCCACATTCAGGTTCCCAAACCAGGTTTTCATATAGAAAGCATAAGCAAGGCATAACTTTCTAATCAACATTAAGACTGTATTTCAACATGAAGTATAGTGTCTGTCTTTTGGTTTAGACACATTTAGTTGAAGGAAGCTGCCGTCACATCAGTTGATAAAATCATCCACCACTGGCCCATGTCCCAACTGCCCTTCCTGCAACAGACTAGTATCATCAGTGTACTTAATAACGTGACTGGCTTCATATAGACCTCTGCAGTCATTTCTATATAGAATGTACAAAAGGGGAGAGACCAAGCAGTGCTGTAGATGAAAAGAAGCTGCTTTGACATCACACCATTCACTCTGACTTGCTAGGGACTTTCAGGCAGGAAATCTATTATCCAACCCGCCAAATTCTGATCCATACAGAACCAAGTCCACAGCTTCTCAGATAGCATACGAGGTCGGATGGTATTGAAGTCTATAAATAGCAGCCTCGTGACATGATGATGGTCTGACACTGAGCCTCCTCTCTCTCTCTCTCTCTGTGTGTGTGTTCGCAGGGTTACAGCACACCGTACCCCGGCCTGGTCCGGTCGCCCAGCTCCGTGGGGTCGGAGGGCAGGGGGGAGAAGATCCTGAACGACGACAACGAGTCCGTCAGCTCCCTCATCCCGGCGTATCTCAACTCCCTCAAGAAACTCATGATCGAGTAGGAAACAGCGATAAGTGACAACCCGGATTTCAGTGTACAACTCCAATTCATTACAGGTGCTATGTCATTCTAGCTATTATGTCATTTTGGTATGAAGTTTTCAAATTTCAGAGCACAGCAACATTCACTGGCCTGTTTGTGTTTACTGTACATTCCCATTGAAATGTATCTAAAATGTACTCACTCATTTTTGTTTAATAACTGCAGTTTTTAAGATCGTGGCTCTAATAACAGACTCCAGCTTTAATCCAACAGTTTTATATCCAGTTCATAATGTAATATTTGTATGTAAAAATAGATTGAATATGAAAACCTGGTACTGTGAGGCAAAAAGTGTTCTAAATTCCCACTCTTTTTTTTGCCCTTTGAATGTGTCTGACCAACTAAAATTAGTGCCACCAGTTGTAGGTGGGTTATTTAGTGAATTAATATGAAATGCAACGACAATGTATTCTACCTAAATAATTTGATACGGTCAAAGTTTATCACTTGCTGAACTTTTAATCAAAAATTGTAACGAGGCTTGACCGAACCATTTTATTGTCGAATGTGAAAATGTGTTTTTTAAAGAAATAAAAACTTTTTCATTATCACTTCCAAATTTTCCATCTCACGTTCATGTCCAGTCATGCTGTAATATGAAACTGGAAAGACAGAGTTTTAACATATGTATTTTCATTTTATTAATGAAAAATGCCAACCTTTTTGCAATTAGCGTACAAAAATGTCTCACTCCTCTCCTCTCAATGGTCCAGTGATACTGAGCGGTAACACTGGACCAGATACAGCTGTGAAAGACCATTTTGTACAACATGAAGCTTCTGCAGGCGGCAGCACTGACACTGAATCCAACTCGAGCGACGGCGGAATATCTGACTCATGTTTCCAGGAGCTGCAGAATATGCTTATTCAAGAGCGCTGTCATTTCTATTGCATATAGAAAAAGACACATGGTGTGGAATTCATATCATATATTATCTGTACCAGCTTTCTGTGTAGCATCTGCTGAAGATTCCACTATGTTACTCTATTTTACATCCTTCATTCTAGCCACTTCTATAGCAAATCACACATCTCTTATGTATTTACATCAGGAATCTTCTCACAAACACTTTCAATTCCAATAGTAGCCAAAAGAAGCGTAACAAGTAAGCTCAAATTAATCGACTCTCTCTCGAACACTCAATCCATGTTAACAACAATCTACAGTATATTCAATAAAAACAATTTGGGTATAAAGTGCAATTGGCTAATTAATAATTCTTATAGGAATGATGGAACAGCAATGAAGGAAGTGAGTTTGAACATTAGATCTAGATCCTTTTTTCCAGATGTGATGAATGAGCAGACACCATATTTACCTATGAGATGTGGTCAGATTTGCAATTTTAGAGCATGCAGAATTTAACAATAACTGCACATAGTGTATACTAGTATCGTAATACTTTTGGTCAGAATGCATTTTGCTGATTCATTAGCAGCATCCGTTAAATCATCTTTGCCAACAATTTACAGTTATGAAGTGTATCTATACACGACTGAATTAGAATTACCTCACAGAGCAGAAAGCACACACAAACAGCCGCTTTGTGCCACTGCGTATACATAAAACTATTTCATATTTACAGGTATGAAATGTTCATCGTCGCCCCACGTTGCTTCTTGATCGCTCGCCTCACCTGAGAATCCGCTGGCACGGGATTCAGATTCTCATCGTTTCCGTTCTCTTGTGCCGAGGTTGCATAACGAAAGACGCATCACGCTGAATATCTGACATCTTAATTCATCCATAAGTTCTCACAAAATCCCCAAAATACTGTCATCGCTCCCAGCAGTAGTCAGCGGGCGCCGACCGATCGTCTCTCAAGTTCGTTAGGAGTCAAACGCTGATGCTCCCAAAGCCCAGAGAGATGTAATCCACCGTTCCACCTCCAGGGTCAGTGTGTGCATGTCTGTGTGCTCTGGGTCGAAGACGGCACGGAGGTTAGATCTCTATGTCCACCGGCCTGATCTCTCCGGTCTTGTGCTCCCGGACCCACAGCTCCCGGTCTTTGGCCGGGTCCACGCTCTGCAGCAGCTGGTCCACCGGCTCCATCGTCTGGACACACAACAAAACAGCAGTCAGTTGGGCGTCAAAAATATCCCAACATCTCATTTGCTTGCCTCTGTTTGGATGATAACCTCACATGTTTATCTCTTAGAAGCCCTGAATATGGAATGATTTTTGTCCAGTGACTAAATTGCAATCTGAGAGAGACTGAACCAATGGAAATATCAAATTGGAAATATCAAATTTAATTGCATTATTTCAAATTAAAATTTTGTGATCCTACATTTCTTTGCATTATAGTAACTGGACAAAATTCATTCCATACCTGAAGAGTCGATGCTAGGAAATAACTGCAGATTTATCCTGATCACACTTAATGTGTTAAATGCATTACTTTCCAATGAAGTTCATTCATTTCAAACAAGAGAATCTGCCACTGCTGTATCTTTCCATTGCAGATGGATTAGCAGTTAGATTTTTCTACTAATGCACTGATTATGCATGTTAAATAGAACGCATATTGTCTGTCACAGTTTTTTACTAGCTCTCTGAAGTTTTAATGATGAAAACATTTCATTAGTGAATCGAACTTGCAATAACAATGTAAGTTGTAATACTACAATCAATCCCCATGTCTACTCAGTTTCAATGCATTATGTTTCAGCCAGGGGATCAGTGTGTAGACGTCTGCACACAATTTTCAGTAACATAAATGAATCATGGATTTAGTGTGATCCCAGCCTCACAGTGAGTGGAGGCCCTGCTGTTGGTCACAGTGTGTCCAAGGCCAAAGTGTGACACTCTGAGAAAAGCAACAGGAAGACGAAGGAAATTCTGCTGACTGATAAACTGTTGACAATATGATAATAGTAATAATAATAATAATATAATAATTCAAGCAAACATGGCATTTGTCAGATAGCCTCTGCCCATGTTAGCCACAACTATATCTATGTGAAGACAATCTGGATGTGCATAAAACCTGCTTGCTTGTTGAACCTTTGTAAAGCAAGTCTTGGGTTCCCTCTACTGGTGTAATGGTGGTGGTACTAGTTTCAATTCAATTCAACTTTATTGTCCCGTAAGGGAAATTTGGCTTGCAGACAGTTTGTAGTAAAAATACACAATAAAGACACATCACATACAGTAAAAGCATAATAAAACACATAACAAATAGTAACAACTAATATGCATATAGACCAACATCAGTTTATATGACCAGACAAGAATCAATAGCTCGATAGAGTGCAATAAAAAGTCACTGATCAGGGCATAAGGTACTGTAGCATAAGGCACTGCACCATTTCATACAAATTTAGCATTCTAACTGCAGTGGCAATAAACGAGTCCCTGGTTCTTTTACTCCCCAGGTTAGACACTCTGAGGCGGGCAGAGGAGTAAATGATCTACCGGGGACTGGGACATAGGCCTATTTGTAAAAATCAAGAACTAAATGCTTTTAGACCACTTTCTATCTAAAGGTCAGCAGAAAGCAGTTCAAAGGTCATCATGACATGGTGTAATAAACAGCTGAAGCTAGTGTGTTTTCCATGAGAAGCCTAGCCTTATCAAAAGTACAGAAGCAAGCAGCTATACAATGGAGAACAACATGTTTTTTAGAAATGGATCAGATCTATTTCTGTCAGTTGCCAATCAGCCTTGGGCTTTTTACACGGGAGCCGCACGCGCCGCTCACCGCGCCTCATGTGAAGGGAAAAAATAGCTGGGTAACCATAGCAACGGCCGCATCATTTGCAGTTCTGAATTAGACCTGAATTATTTCCGCGAACATTTTAAAATACTTCATTTTGGATTAGCTTCATGTCACTCTGTGCCTGTCAGTGAATAGCATTTTGAGACTCCTTCCAACCCAAGAGCATGGAGGGTCCTGGATGGAAGGAAAACAGTTTCTTGACCGAGGTAAGGACAGTCACTTTTGCTGAATAAACATGACCGTGCCTTCACTGAGGTTGTAACCAAATGTCTCTCTCTGCAGAAACGTGTAAAGAGGTTCCTGGCTTCGAAGCGCGTCTACCTCAAGAAAAAATCAAAGAGCTAGGAAAATGGCTCAGGGAGGAGACCGTCTTTGTCGATAAGTAAATAAGAAAAAACTTTGATGGAAGATAAAGTATGGAGAGACTGCAGATTCTCTGGGCAGACAGTGACACATTTGAAAATGTGAAATGTGACAGTTCATTTTCACATGTAGGTGCATTGGAATGACTGACAGGACACTGTTGGACACCCTCCAACCACTTGACTTGGTAAGCATAGTAAACAACCTGAAACTAGTGTACTACCTGTATAGACACTGCTGTTTATCAATGAAAAGAGAGCGAGTGTTAAAGCTCTGGGTTCTACACAGGCATGGCACCAGAAACGGCTTTTCACCCAGAAAAATATCAGTGGAGCTTCAAATGGAGATTGAAAAGGAGCACTTCAAACAGCTCCTTGACAGAAAGGTAGAATTATTTTTTCTTGTGAAACCATAAATAACAATGACTATTACTGTATATTGATGGTTGTGTAACTTGTGAATCCTTTTTTTTTTTTTAACCTAAAAACAACCGCTGACAGTCTGAAGCCCAAACCAGCAAAGAACTCAGTGTTCCCCAGGGCGTCAATGGTCCAGGCAGCTGCTGTCATGGCAATACTTGACGGTGTCTTTGAACATTTCATTCCATCACCTGCTGACAGAGAAAGACTGGGAACCAAGGTCAAACCGCTGACAGAGAATCTGCTGACCCTTCTCAGTTACTTCCCGTGGGTTTACATCACTGCGGAGGACAACGTGCTCAATGCACCGTCTTGTGACAGAGACGTGTCGCTGATTGTTGAGCGAACAGCAAAAGAAGTTGATGCGATCCTAAGAAAGAACAGATCTACGGAGCCTTTGGAGGCCGACTGATTCAGGAAACTTATCGTGAACGTAGCGGCCCCGGAAATCTCCGGATACCTTCTGGGTGAGCATCTTAACGGGCCAAAGAAGGCGCAGAAAACCCGAAGATGTCGGAACGTCACTGGAGGGCAAGGATAGTCAACTGTCTCATTTGGCGTTGCCTCTAAGCAGGCCATCAAAGCGGAAGAAGAAGCCCTTGTACAGATTCCCACCTCTGCTCCCCTGAGGACAACTGTCATGACCATTACAACTTTAAATGAATACCGTATTTCCTCTAATAGTGGCCTGTAGTCAATTAAAAGCCGGGTCTCCGATAATGGCCGGGGCCGTCGTCGACACGAACAAATAAAGGCCGGTCTCAAATACAGGCCGGGGGAAAAAACAAAGGAAACAAGACTAGGTCAAAACCTAGTATATGGCTGGACCGTGTCCGTCTCCTCTCTCCGCCGCTGCCTCTCCACCGCGCCCACGGCCCGCATTGATCCTCCCGATCCAAGCCCCGGACCCCCGCCGAAATCTCGGCCGGATCACCGGGAACACATCGGTGTCCAGGTTCAGTTAGCTTCAGTTAGCTTCAGCTTACATGCAAACAACGGTGGATACTGGTAAACTCCTGGTGCCTGTTTGTAACTGTAGTTTGTAGTAACGTACAAGTGCCACAAGATGGCTCGGCCGGCGGAAGTCTCTGGAGCATGCCGTCGTCGATTACCGTAATTATCGTAATGCATTGCAGTAACAAAAAAACGTCTACCTAACGTACCCCAACAGAAGCAGATCAGAAAACAAGGAGGCTTCGTACTAAAATATGAGCAAATATACTTATCAAACAGAGGGAATTAGAAATAAAGGCCTGTCTCTAATATAAGCCTGCTTCCAATAAAGGCCTGGTACCCTCTGCAGTTGAGGTAAATAAAGGCCCGGGCCACTATTAGAGGAAATACGGTACTCCACACATTTCATTGGTGACTTCTACACACTGGCTTTGGAGGCTGGCTCTAAGTTGTCCATCACAGCATTCCAGGAAGCCATTTCAAAACTTCTCAGCTTTGCTCCTGCGGACTCTCTAGCCTTCATCAGAGCAAAGTCAGGAAAGAAGAATTCCAAGCCTTGCAAAGCTCTTGTAAGAAAGGTGGCTGCAAAGTTTGCTACTAAACAGGATGTCAGAGCCGGCCTAGATGCCACTGCAAGACTCACCTACGCTCCTTCAGATGTTTGTGTCTCCACAGATGTAGAAGCAAAAGCGGCTTCTTCGGCTTCAAGGTATAAGATGACCATAGTGATTGACATGCATTCTGCCAAAGTGGAGCAGGATCACACTGGACCACACCCTCCCACCTCTGCACCTGTGGATCCTCATGTCTCCACACCGGCTAAAAACAATGCTATGAAAGCAGTCCTTGGTGAGGGCGTAGAAACCGCTCTTAAGGAGGAATCTGGAGCTCTTGAAGCTGTGGCCACACTGGGTGAGTTACAGATAGTGTTGATGTGAATGACACAAACCATCTGATACATTTTCAAACCAAAAAAAGTAAGTAATAGCCTATAGAGAAGAACAATGATGCTGTTAAATGTGACAAAGGTAAAACAAGAGATGATGGGAATACGGAACCAAAAAAATGAGAAAATATATCACTGCTATTATTCTTTTTCTTTTGTTTTTCCAATACAGATGGAACCGAGCCCAAAAAGACCAAGAAGAAGGGAAAGTTCAAGGCATTTTTCAAGCGTCTCCGAAAGGCACTGACACGTTCCGTCAGGACCTCAGAGGCCGATCCTTGAGTACACCATGATCCCTTTGTCAAACAAATAAAAGAAAAGGAGCATATGCAACTGTGAATTTCATTTCTACTGTCCATACAGTATCAGTTGCTCTCACTTAACAAGTAGGATCATGACATTGCTTATCAGCTAATAATTTTGATACCCTAGAGGAAATGGGATCCCAGCAATTTACAGTCAGTAACTGTAATAGCCTACACCAAATCAAATATAAGTCGACGCAGGTAGACCTAATGTTTTACTACCATATATCATCAGAAAAACAAAGGTGCTCTAGTGATGATGTGTGAATATGAAATACCACCAGCAACTATCCCAACGGAAATGTCTTTTTACACATGCTACCCGCTAGATGGCACCATAGGTCCAAATTACTTGTCTCCAGCAGACCTTCCATGGCTATGGAAGTCGTTTAAGACAATGTGAATTAACTGAGGTCAAACCTGCTTACCAGACATGTTCAAACTTACATCCCATTCACACATGCCCATATTTTAGTTCACTTTTAGTTAGTGAGGTGGTGCTAAATACAAAGCTGAAGAAAAAAAATACATTAATTTATCCCCCCACACCTCATAGACCTCATATACAGTAGATCCATGTCACTCTAAAAGGGCGGGTAAACTTTATTTTGCATACATAAAGGTGGATAGTAAGTAGTTTAGTAAGTAAGTTTAGGTGTGTTTACCCTCCACTACATCCCTGCTCTTAGTGTCAAGTGTTACCTGTGAATTAATATTGTTTGACAGTGACTCAGCTATGAAAATGAGTAGAGGCAAGGGCATAACTTTGGTTTGAACATTGGGGGGGTCGAGATGCATAGACCCCGAGAACACCAACTGTGTAGAGGGGTCCGGGGGCATGCCCCCCCGGGAGATGTTTTTTTAAAGAACAGCAGTGAAATGGTAATTTCTGGTTAATTTTAGGGGGAAAATACTTAAGACTACTTATCAATAAATCAAACATGAAATCACAAGATTTATAAACAGTTGATTAAACCAACAGTTCAGAAAGTCACCACCAGTTACTGAACAATGGGTTACCAGTAAATTATATTTTATGCATGCTAACATTATGTCTAATGTCCCTATAAAGAATGCTCCTTTGTGCACTTGCTCACTGCAATGGAACCTCAAATAAATAGGCTCGTTTAATCACCATCAAGATCTTTACACATCTTGGGCACACCTGGGACACATGGATGATTTTGGGACAATCTCCCAAAAACTTGGTGCATTGCTTTCAGCTTAAGCTGCCAAACCAGGCCACAATACAAAGGGGCTTTACATACACAGTAGTTTTGTAGTAGTTGTTGTAGTAGAGTTAAAGTTGTACTTACACTTTGGTTGAACATGTCGGTCTCGTGCCGTAGGGTGGTGTACTGACACAGATGCTGCCTGATCATCTCCACCCGCTCCACCTCCAGCCTCTCCAACTCCTGAGGGGGGAGAAAGTCAGTTTTCAATGCCTGAGTCAAACAAAGATGTCTGCCTCTTGTCTACACCAAGCAGTAGGGCAGTAGGGTTAGTGTTCAACAATGACAAGGAATTTAGGAAGTTAGAGCAGTCAGTCACTATAGTACTTACTGTATATATCCATACTCTCAGATTTTCCTCATTTGCATAATTGTATATATTTTCAGATTTTGTATATTTTCATATAAATAATTGTATTCATTTTTTCTTTGTCTCAGTCCGCTCTACTGCTCTTATAGTATTGCAATTGCAATTATACCAGTTGTGTTATGTTTGATGCTCACCATTTACTCTTTATTCTTATTTATACCCTATTTTTTTCTTGCTGTATCCTATGATTTGCTGCTGCAACTACCCAACTTCCCCACAGTGATCATTAAGGTTTCATCTCATCTTATCCATTTATTTATTTGCCCTCTGAAGTATTCACATTTACACCTTTCATCAGAGGGGTCAAAGGTCAGGAGCAGTAGGGATCTTTGCCACTGGACTTTAACAGGAACGGACACATTAGAGGGCTGTTATAGGGATCCAACCTGTGACCCTCCAGTAACTAAATGGTCTCCCAAACCACCAGACCAACCTGCCTCCCCCCCAGCAGCATACACATCCAAAACAAATCAAAGACATGGTTCCTTACCAGACTTGTGGTGACCATCTCCTCAAACCATTTGGACTGGGACTGGTTGTAGAGGTCGACGCAGCGCATCAGCTCGTCTCCTGTTAATGCAAAGAAAAAGACGGTGGTTACGGACATATTACGCACTTCAGAATACTTACAAATCTGAAAGAGGATAGTGAGAGAATATTGGAAGGCGAGTGTGTGTTACAATCTGTTTTCCAGTAGTAGAGTTTGACCTGTGTAGCTCAGTGAGAAGTGTGTGGAACTAACTAACAAATATATTTACTGTATATGTATGTCAGATTGTCACGTAACGAAAAGGTCATCTCAAAGTGTGTGGGCTGAAAGATGATGAAAAGAACTCGCACACTGGCTATGAAAGGAATAATCCAACATAGAGACTTACTGATGCAAAAAAAAGAAAAATATATATTTACATGACGCGCTCAAGTGTAGAAAATGGGATAGAATAACAAAAACAAGGTGCACCAACAAAAGAAAAGAAGGGAGTACACACCTGTAATATATAGAGTAATTTAGCCATATTGCACTAGCCAATCAGAGACTAGGCTCATAGATACTGACAATGATCATACATTTATAGGGCAAATACACAGATGATTAAGATGCAACTCTCCTACATGAAAACAGAGAGCAGTGCATCTCTAAGTGTGCAAAACACTCAAACCCTACCTGCACATTGAAAGTTTCTCTAGATATAAAATGTAATGTAAAATGGCTATTGCGCAATATCTCCACTAGGTGGGGCTCATATCCAAATATTCACAATGAGCACTACTATTCAAACAAACACACACACACACACACACACACACACACACACACAAAGATCCACATCGCCTCCACCTCACTCCGCTGATTCGATTATCCAAAACAGTCCAGACAATCTAATTGGATAGATATAGATTTCATTTTAATACCATAAGCAATGATACAAGACATGGTCTAATCTGGACTTTCATTAATATTTACTGCCTGTATCCTGCTGCCCAAGAAAAAAAAACAAAAAAAACTAATCATCTATAAGATTAGATCAGAGAGAGGAAATTATGTTGATCACATTGCCCTTCTGTTGATGACACTGAATCTTCCAGGTGGCTTAAAGTCTGCTGCTGTATCCAAATTAAGACTGTATTCTTCTTTTTTTTATTCTTCTTCTAACGCTAAATAGCTTGCGGCTAGTACGGTTTCTCAAAGTGGGGCCTGGGGACCACCAGAGGTCCCTGAGGGGGTTCCAAGGGGGTCCCCAGCAAAACGAGGAACAGTTTATGCATTATGAATAGTATTATGTCACACCCTAGGGATTAGCACAATGTATAAGTGTTTTGATGATAAGTTTCACTTCACCCATTGTTCTCTCCCCACCTACAGTATAGACAGTTACATAATTCTGTATCTGATAACAAAAATCTTACTGTGTCAAATGGGAGATCATGCTCTAATGTAGATCTGTTTTGAAAAAGTTAGGGAATCCCCGGTGTAAGGAGGCATAAATTACTAAAATGGTGTGTAGAGAGATGAGAAAGTGATAATGACTCTTTGTTGTGACCAGACAGATGCCGTGCCTTTGCGTTTTTTTTGGCACGGGTCTCCTCTCCTGCCTCCCTCACACTGCAGTCATCACTGGCAGCCAGACACCGTCAACAACTGCTGCTGTTTTTCTCCCTGGTTGCATAAGCCGCACGGAGGAGGGATGACTGTGTGTGTACGAGTCGGGGTGCGTTAGGATCAAGGATTGATGCTTGTGTGTGTCTGTGTGTGTGTGTGTGCGAGCGTGTGGCTGTGCCTGGTCGAGTCATGACATCACACTCCGGTGGAGGGCCTACATCTGTTTACTCTCGAGTCACACACCTCTTAAAAAACTTTTACCGGAGCGACCTGGCTCCCTCTCATGCTGCTTTTCCATCTCAACTCTTTTTCCCCCTCTCACCCGTCTAACACGCGGTTCTACACTTTTCAATGGCTAACCCAGTTTCAAATGAGAGAGTGACTATGTGTGTGTGAATATGCATGGCAAAAAATTTCCAATTTAGTCTCATATTCAGTCTTAAAATCTTATTTTTGTTAAAACAAGTGAGAAATTCTGCAAATGTAGACAGATACTTCCACTTGTTTCCAATGCAATTTCACGTGTTTCAGGAATTTTCCTGTGTCAATATCAATATGAAATTTGGAAACAAGTGAAATTATCTCATCCTGTTGGCAGATTTTTCCCACTTATTTTAAGAAAATCCAGATTCTAAGACTCAGTAATAGACTAAATGACTTGTTAGGATAGAGAGTTTTGCAGCGAGACTGTGGCTTGACCATGTGTGTGTGTGTGTGTGTGTTGCTGCCAAACAGTCCCCCCAGAGGGCTGTGGAGATAGCCCACGCCCACGCCTCTCTGTCAGTCTGGTGTGAACGCAGACTAGCGGAGCAGAGAATGTTTCTGACCCCCCCCCCCCCCCCTCCTCTTCCACTCCTCCATTAGAAACTCCCCAGTGTGGCTGAAACTGCTGATAAAGCCCCATGACTCATAGAAAAAAGACAAACACAGCATCTCAGATTCACCGGTCAAACGGAGGGGTAAAGAAGGGGGGTTACGGCTTAAATGTCCAGTAGGTAAACATTTACCAAACTGTATGTGTTCCTGCTGTCAGAGTAATCAGATTGGAAGCGATATGGTGCGCAACCCCGGACACAAACCACCGCTGATTACCTGGAGATTTGTGATAAGGGAAAGTCATAAATCTGGGGGGGCAACTTTTATAGGCTGAATGATGAAGTCCAGATGCACATAGCTGTTATACAGAGTACCACTGCTGTGTTCATACCGATATTGGATGTCAGCCAGTCAGTATCATCTCTGATATGATGGAGAAAATGTCTGTAAAATCTGCAGTGAAATTGTCTTTGCAGATTTTATATATTCATTTAATTGTTCAAAATGTCTGTAAATTAACCCAGAGTTTGCCTCCCATTAAATAGGTGCAGTGGGTCATTCTGCCTTAAGAAGCCCTAAAAGAAACTCAGTAGCATTAGTTTCAATGGAGCGTTTTAGTGTCTAAATGCTGTTTCAGAGGCTTTTCCACCCTGACAAGAATAAAATTCAGGTGAACAACAATGAATTCCTGCATGAAAAAAAGTGAAGTTATTTATTTAAAGCGGCCCCTCCTCCCTAAATAACAAACACCTGAGTGAGACCACGACCCCGCCGCGACCTGTGGTTTGACCTTTGACCCCCTCCACCCCCCGGCTCTGACCTGCTTGTGTGGATTTCCTGCGGGCCTTCTTGATGTCTTCTTCGATCTTGTTGCTCAGTTTGATCTCCAGCTGCTGAGTCTTCAACTCCAGGTCCTTCTGTCTGTCGGCCAGAGCTTTGCGGGCCTAACAGGGGACAAAGGACTGAAGTGAGTGAATAAAACTTTCACAGAATGGCTGCTGGCACGCAAATAAAGCACATTATACATAACTATTAAAGTTAGGAGTCATTGCAACAACACCAAACGCAGCTGCCTTATGACAGCCAACGTGGCCGATATCTCAGTTCCTTTCCTGCTCAACGCTGAATTGTACATCAGATTAGATTAGAGGAGTTAATCAGAGGGGAAACTATTTTTTTGTGCTCAGATGACGGATGACGTGCGACAGGATCCGCGGCCGCTGAAGGCTTCGGACCGCTGTTCATTATATATAGAAGCGGAGAAACATTCCGGGGGACGGGAAATGCTCGTCTACTTAGGGAAGAGATGTGGAATTTTAATCACCGGCGAGAAGATTCCTGAATTTCTGCCGCTGCCAAGTGCAAGGAGCAAACTTTATTGCATTACTCTGGCTGTGACTTTCCCTGTGTGTGTGTGTGTGTGTGTGTACCTTCTCCACCGCTGCGTAGCGGCCCACCAGCTGCTTCCGTAGGTCGGCGATGTGGTGGTCGAACCTCTTCATGTCCTTCTTGAAGTTGTCTCTGAACGTCAGCAGGGGCTTCTCCACCTCACTCTGGAGCTGCAACACCCCAAATAAAAGCAAACAGCGGAGCACTCATCAGCGGAAGAGCACCTTTTAAGTTCACATGCAAACGCAAATTTCAGGAAAATGTAGATCAAAGCTTTGCACTCGGCAGCGAAAGCGGTGTCAAGTAAGAGCTTGTTGATCCGACGGAGCTGTCAGAGACGAAATAATCAATTTGCCTCTTCTCTCGAATGAAAATGAAGTAGATCAGTATCGTCTTTGACTCTCGGCTTATTAAATTCAGTTGCACGGTGTCATATGAGGACAAGAAGTTTATGACGGGACAAATAGAGAAAGGAATGCCTCTGAAAAGTCATTTCCATTCAGAACTGCAATTCTATTCTATTTCCCCAGTGTGCAGTAGGATGAAAAAATAACTAATGATTCAATATAGCATGCAGCTGAATTTCAATTCGGTGTCATTCAGTGATCCTGAAGCATCGTGTTCGCTGTCCAAAAGCATGCACAACTTTTGATTACTTTGAGTTTTCTGACATCTGAAAAGAATAAATATGGAGGGAGAATCATATAAATCCAGATGCAGATAACTCTTGTGTACGGTGTCGTGTGGTAACAGTGTTCAAGTCATATTATTTCCTTTCCCACTAACAAGTAGTGGAACAAATTACTATTTCAGCCCCGGTAATGATAGTACAGTTATCGCTTTTGTTATCGTAAACCCTCGAATTGTCAGATTGTAGATGAATTATCCAAAAATCACGATAAGGCTGTTCCCTCCAGTTCGTTTTCGTCAGCATGTCATCATCCTCTCGCTCTGAGCTAGTTTAGATGAGAAATGATAGAAAAGTTGACTTTGGGGTGAAAGTATTCCCACTAGTTTAATTTTTACGGAGCCAAAACACAAGAACATTGGCCATCGACGCTGTTTGGCTTCCTGGGAACTGACTTATCCCGATTTTCTTGAAGGCAACAGAGGATTTTGGGGCTGTAAAGAGGATCAGAAAAGTAAAATGTGTAACAAATGACTGGTCATATCGTGATTCCTTACAAGGCACTGTGGTAGAGGTCCATGATGAATCAGATCTACAACTCCCTCCCTGTAGCCGCATTAGAAACCATCCTTCATTTCCATTCATATCCTTCGCTCTCCTCCCTAAACCTGGAGCAGCGCCGCACATCTGTGCATCTCCGTTCCCCCAGAGGATAACATCACCGCCGCGGTTTCCTCCAGCCGTCCAGCTGTAATCCCAACCTCTTTCCTTCTTCTTCCCTCTCTTTATCTCCAGCTCTCCGCCAAGATAAACTCGCCCTGCACTTTTCACAGCATCGACCCGCGGTATGAGTCTCAATTAAGAGCAATTAAACTAGCTTTTTTAGGAATTTTATGCATTTAGATGAAGCTCTTATCCAGATTGAGCATGTAGGGGAACTCAAGGAGACTTTAACAGGATAAACAGCAGTTGCGGGGATCAAACCAAAGACCTTTCCAGTTACGGGACGCTCTCTCTAGCGACTCGCATGCGACCCTGCTACCCAGTGCAGAGGAGAGAAACTGCAGATTTGGGAGAGAAGGGGAAATGAGACATGACACGCGATGAAAAGTATGAGCCAGATTCAAACCCGCAGCGCTGACTGTACATGGTATGCGCTTCAGCCCGCAGAGCCATCAGGACCTACTTTACTATGTAAAAACATTTCAGCAGATTCAGTTCTGCAGCCTGCAAAGCCCACGGTGAATATTTAGTCAGGAATTTTGTATGATTTCAATATACAATAATGACTTCCTAGGTCTGTGTAAGGCTTGAAATGGAAAATTTAGTGCAATGTTGTAAAATCTCAATTTGTTGCCTCATGGATAAATGCAAAATTGAGACTTTTTTCCCCTTTTTTGCTTGAATAAATGAAAATAAATTTGGTCTAAGACACTAAGAACAGGCTAGACTTGCTTCTTATTGGTTAATGGAGGAAACCGTCCCATCTAACATTTTGTGCAAAATGCCCAAGTTTAGAGTCTGAGACTAAATATTTAAAAAGAAAAAAAAACAAACATTTAAAAAATTGAGAAAAACTCAAGTTTGCATTTATCCAAGTGGCAACAAACTGAGATTTTCAATTACTGCACTTGATTTTGAATTAGAATATTATCCTGATAAGCATTACGCAGATCTTCCTGGCTCCCTTTTACTCTTAAGTGCGTCAGAAGACACGCTGTAATGACACTCTCTCTACAGATATGCGAGGAATATCATCTTAGGTACGGAGATCAAACAGGTTAATGCTAATTAGACGGGGGGAAAAAATGTGTCGAATTACCTTTGAGGAGAACTTCAGGTGAACCTCGGCTTCGTCGGTCAGGCTCTTCTTCAACTGGGCCCAAGCCTCCCCCAGAGTCCTGAGAACAGATAATGAGCAGGGTGAGAGGGAGAGAGAGAGAGAGAGAGAGAGAGAGAGAGAGAGGGAGAGAGGGAGAGAGAGAGAGACAGAGAGAGCTCATACTTGCTGAGTTTAATATCCCACACCGAGGGAGACCACACAGACTTTTCCATAAAGACATGGAAGAGGAGGGGTAGAGGAAAGCGAAGTGAAGCGGTAGTTGGACAAAAAAGAAAAAGAAGAAGAAGAAGCGAGCGAGCGAGTCACAAGCTGGAGAGGTGGCAGGGTGAATCCTATCAGACACAAACACACACACACCCAGAGAGACGGGGGGGGGGAGTTCACCGGCAGGGCCAGTGCAAAAGTTCACAGATACACAAGCAACCAGTAAATCTGAAGTGCTGAGCTGGGGTCCACAGCCAGTTCAGAGGATGATTAGGAGGTATGGGACATGAGATATGGCTCGGCTTATTCTCTCTGCTCAGAGTGCGGCTTTTGATCGCGGCCCGAATGTGAAGGGTCGTATTGTTTTGAAGATAAGCGCTAAAACGAAGTCAGATGATTTGCATTACGTAACGATTATTCACGATTTACTCATTTAATAGGCCGGACGTTTATTACGCTTCAAAGAAAAACGCATGATTCATCATTAGGGCTGATGGAAACTGGGGCAGTCTCTTCTTCTTCTTCTTCTTCATTCTGAGCATTTGTGAAGTATTGACTCGGGCCAAGGCCTGTCAAGCCCGGCTATCCTCCAGGCAGACTGCCACAAGCCACAAGGCTCTTGGTCCCGGACTGACAGTCTTTACGGCTAAGCGGGTCACTTCAAAGCGTCGCTCTGAATGGAAGACATGTGCGGAATTCTCTCAGACCGACGTCCAAAACATTCCTTACACCGCCGGAGCAAAGTCTGGCACCTGTGCTGCCTACACAGTACATCAAGGACAGGCAGATAAGAGACTTGCACACAAGATAAGAGTGGATACTAGGGATGCCGCGATCGATCGGCCAGCAATCGGAATCGGCCGATATTCAGTATAAATATGAGATCGGAGAATTCCGATAATGCTTTATAGTCGCCGATTGCAAAAACCGATCGATGACGCAAAACACATGAGCCATGTGTGTTTGTTTACATAATGGGCTGCACTCCTCGGGCCGGCCGCTCTCATGGTCAGAGATATAGCCTAACGTCTTTTTTTTTTTTTATATAATTGGGGTGGGGAGTAAGCTATTTGGTGTGATAATCAGAATGTTATATGTATTATAACATTGTAACCTTAAACCTTATGTATCAATCACTGTGATCGATACATATTCACATCTCAGTCAGCAGCGGCACAGCGTCTCCTCCTCTCCTCTGGCGCCGTGCGCACAGCAGGCAGGTTGATAACCATGGATCCCGTGCGGAATTCTGAACAGATTTCTGTCATTCAAATTTCTCTGTAATCCGCAAAGTCTGATTGTTAATTCCTTGTGTCAATTATGTTTTTATCACCAGTCAATCAAAGGTTACGATTTGAAATGTAAGTCTCGGGTTTTCGCTGCCTACGGCACCACACTCGCTTTGTGAGTCCTTTGCGAGAGGAAGTAGGCTATTCAGTAAGATCCCGCACGTAATTCTGAACAGATTTTTGTCATTCAAACAACTCGGAATTAGTTTAGCTACTTACAAAGACTGAAACGGATATATATCTTCGGAGGGTGTCTCCATTTATTTAACTAGACTCAACAACACAGGCAAATGGCAACACTCTGAGTCTTGTGCTTCGTTATCTCACTAAATCATGTTGCTACCTAGGACGCACATGGTTTTGTTTACATAATGATCAAGTAAATATTGAGGTAGAAAAAAATAAAATGTAGATACCTTTTAACCAGGACTCAATTTGATGGATGAAATGTATGTAAAATGGAAACTGTTAGACCTATAATACTGCTATACCAGCTGCTATAACAAAACAAAAAAACTATCGGTATGGCCGATCGGTATCGGCAGATATGGCTCATAGACGATCGGCGGCAAAAAACATTATCGGGGCATCCCTAGTGGATACGTAATAATCCGCAACATTTTCATACAAGTAAATGTTTTGCTGCTTTCTAAGTGATTCAACCTGCAGCCAGTTCATGAAAGCTTCTACATTTGCTGTTCTAAACACCTGGTGTCTGGTAGGACTTTCCTGGGAAAATTCCACGGAAGTGATGCGGTTTACATTTCTGGTTTGCTTGGAATAAACAGAAGAAGAGCTGGGTAGTGAGCATGAGCAGCGATAGCCACCATGGCTGAACAGACTAAGAAAAGGGCTGTAGCCACCTACAGAAACTCAAACTGCATCAACAGAAAATCCAAGGAGAAAGAGGGTAAGTTCCCAAGCCAAAAGGTCATACAGGTGCATTTTCCACCTTCAAAACACATGAGAAGCTAGAGGAACCACAGGCCTGAGCTCATATCTTACGCTTCCAAGCTGCAAAAAACATACTGCACCGCTCCAAATGTTATTCACAGTCAATAAGTTACATCTGCCATGACCCTGCGCTCTTACAGCGTAAGAGTCTCCCATGACAAATGAACGCTTGCCAACAACATATCTCAGTGAAATAAATCGCCTGCCATGTCCTCCCCTCTATTCAGCGGAAGATACAGCGCATGATTGGTGGCAATGAAAAGTGGTCACATGCCTCGCGGCCACGTCTCTACCGAACAAATGGTAAATTCAGGAATAGACGGCTGGCTCGGGGCCGCGGCCGGTCGGATGGTAGGAACCGACCAACAAAACAGCGATTGTCCAGGCTGGACAACAGCGCTGGCCCGAGGCAGAGCATAATGACAGTATTGTGTTGCACTTTTCTGGGCGTGGGCAGGCCGAACTGGCTGGCATGATCTGGATTCTATATGGGACAATTCCATCCCACTCTACCCCCCTCCATTACAGTGCTAATATATAGAGGGGTGATCTGATATGCATGTAAACAACGTGGTTCAAGGATGCAGTGGAGGGTAAACCCGACTAAGCTTAGTTTGCCTGCCTTTTTAGGCTGATGTTCATCTTTATAACTCTAAATTCAGAGTATACAAACTGATGTAATCTATATGAGGGTAGGGTCTTTTCAGAATAAAAGCATAAAGTAATGGTTTTCACTCATAGTTTACCTACCTTTATATTACGGATGGGACGATACGCTTATCTCACGATAAGATTCGATACGCAATACGGGGTTCACGATGCGATACGACCACGATACGATGTAATAAATAAAAGTTCAGTCTGACTGTGCAGAATTATGTCTATTTCTGAGCCACAGGTCTTTCTAACGATGGCATTGGCTTGCTAGGATGTACACAACTGTGATTACCACAGCAGAATTAAATGGAGCTAATATCACGATTCATTTTTGTATTGCGATATATTGAATTTCGATATATGGTCCCATCCCTACTTTTCATTTACCAGTATGTCACTAGTGTAGTGGCATGATGAAACTGACTATACTTGGATTACAATTTTGACTTTACACAAGTAAAATCAGATCAAATCCTTTCTGACTCTTGCATGCCGTCACGTTGCTATGCGTTGAAGCCACTTCATCGTGGAATCTCACAATAACGCTGCCGTCCTCGCGACCTAAATCACAGCTTCTGGTCTTTGTGGACCTCCTCGGCCGGCCGCGGCCCTCTCAGCTTCCCATCACGTTACTTTCCGTGCTCCCGCATCCCCTCAGAGATCCAGACAAAGAGCCGGCCTCAGCATGATATCCCCTCTGCTGTCAGACTGAAGAAAAGAGGAGTGGCTGCAAACTCTTTCTCTCCGCAGGGTTTCCCCCCCACCTCCCAACCCCATCACACACACACACACACACACAACTAAATGGTCTGTCTCCTCAAATCTCATTGCCCTCATCTTCACTCTCTCCCTCCCTCCTCTCTCTCTCTCTCTCTAATAGCTGAAGCATGCCGCAGGACGGAGATCAAAGGATACAGTGATTTACAGGAAGGCCGTACTGTTTCACAGCTTCGCTGACAGGGCCTCCGGACCCAGACTCGCACCAGGACGTCTCGCCTGGTTGGCTAGTTGACTGGCTAGCAGACTGGCTGGCTGATTGGCTGACTAATTGGCTTGTTTTCTTGCTGGCTCGCCGGTTGGCTGGCTGGCTGGCTGACTTTCATCCATACATTTCTACTTCATATGTTCTAGCTGAAGTTGTTAACATAGCTCCCATTTGCTGCAGTGACCCAATTTCCCCACAGGGATCATTAAAGTTTCCTTTTATCTTATTGTTATTGTGTTTATCGTTTTATTGTTTTTTTACTTATTTAGTTATTTATTACTGTCTCTTTAGGGGGCAACTTCTATTGTCTGGGCATTCACTTTTATGTAAAATTCTATCTGTTTTTACTTCTATCTCTGTTTTCTAGTTGTATCTGTGTATCTCTTGTATTACCTTTCATTTATTTATTTATTATTTTGTATTCAACTTTATTTCATTTAATTGTGGTACTTTTACATCACTGTCTCTTTGGGTTTTATTGTATGTAAAGCACTTTGTAAACATCATTTTTAGAAAAGTGCTATAAGAATAAAGTTATTATTATTATTATTATTACAATATATAAGAAGTCAATGCATAGCCGGTTCAAGCCTCCGTGACGACAAGCATCCGCCCTGCTGAAGTGTCCTTGAGCAAGACACTGACTCAACGCCGGCTGCATGGTGCTATTCTGTATCTGACCTCTGACCTCAAGAGAAAGAACATTTCCCTCCAGGGATCCATAAAGAATCAGATTATTATTACAAAACATACTGGAGGGCAAGGAGACCTAAAAACAGATCATTAACAACCTCATGATCTCCACAGTGGCTGAATCGTGGAAATTCTGGCAGAAAGCTTTTGCAATGTTGAAGTGGACATTTTTTCCTTTTTTTTTTTTTTTTAGTATTGCGTCACATCTTCCATGCAGGTTCCTCTTTCTGCTGGAAATCCTTCGAGGAGGAAGGTCACTCACCCTTCTTCCTGACTCGCTAGAGGGATCTGGGAGAGCTTGGAGAGATTCTTGGCGTATTCCTCTTCTATCTTTATCCTGAGGGGGAAGTGGAGAGTTTTGTTACCACACCACATTTGCAACACTCCGTCCATCTCCATGTGCATTTCCTGCGTTGTGCAATCGAGTGATGTAGATCAATGAGAAAAAAAAGGGGAAATAGCTTGTTTGAGTAACAGCTTGTTTGGTTTTCATGGTAACTTGAAGATGAAGCGTGAAAAAGAGGAAGTTTGGGAGATTGCTGATTAAAAAATTGACCACGCACACACCCCCACCCCCACCCACACCCACACACAGGCTTTTACCTTTCTCGTATGAACTCGGCCATCTCTTTCTGCATCTGTTTCCCCTTCAGCTGTTTCTGCAGCAAAACCTCAAATCCTGTGATGCAGCCGTTGCCCTGAGGATCCTTCTTATCGGTCTGCAGGATCGACACAACAAACACACGAGAAACACACTGAGCGAACAAACATGGAAACATCACACCTCGACCGCAGAGTTCGGTGACATAAACCGGCTGCCTGCCGCATACCGCCTGAAATACTTAACGATAGTGCAGCAGCGCTAGTTAAACGCTGCATTAACTTAGGCTGTTAGAGTGGAAACAGGCAAACAAAGCAAGCCAGAGTAGAGTTGGACTGATATATTGGGCCGATACTGACCTTTTATTTAAAAAAATCCGATATCAGCCAGTCAGTGTGCAGTCCGCATCAGGATATGATGCGGTTTGTTTGATTACATATTTATTGTAGAATTGATCAATACTACACTGGTTGTCTATGGGAAGCCCTTAACCTGAATTGATTCTAATGTGACATATTCCACACAATGAATAAGTTTTATTATCATTATCAAATGCCGCTTCAGAGGCTTTTCCACCTTGAAAAGAATAAAATTCAGGGGGGAAACACTGAATACTTATAATTTTTGAGGATTTTTTTGGCATGAAAATGATCAAATTTAAAGAATGAAAGCACAAAATATCTAAAAATATCAGTATCAGCGCCAGCCTTGAAACACTCATATCAGTCAAACACAAGAACAGAGGCCATGTTACATAACTGGGAGGACTGAGCGCTGTATGGTTCATAATAAAAATTGATCCGGTTTGTTTTGCCATTCCCAGGCTCGGGTGTACAGTTTCTCCGCTGTGTTGTCGCCTCCGTGTGTGTATCGCTGGAGTGTGTTAGCACTGCACACCGCACCTGGTTGAGATTACACTGCAGGGGTGGGGAAGCGTCCAAACAGACCGGCGGAGGCCAGCTGGCTCGCACCGGTCCCACCAGCTACATGTCATGTATTATCCTACAGCTCTGTCTGTCGGATCTCTGTAAACCCGATCCCGTTTCTCACTGTGCAGCGCAGCCTATCTCAGATGAGTGTGGAGTCGCGATGGAAAGATGAAAAGGATCCGGTGTTGTTTTTGTTCGCACGGACTCTCAGGGACGCTAAATGAGTGATTTACTGCTAAGGCGAGCAAGAAGCAGAATCACTTTACTGAAGGATTGTTTTCCTTCCTGTGGTTACACTGCAAAACACATCCAGCTTAAGTCACTTCATCTAGTGCTGAGCCTTACAATCTTGCTTTTCTTAAAACAAGTGTAAAAATCACCATTGGGGTGAGATAATTGCACTTTCCAATAAAAAGCAACTTATTTAAAGATTTTTTTTTGATCAAGAGTCATTGTCTTGATACTAGTAATCTGCAAATTATATGATAAGATAATAACTATGATATTATAATAACTCAAACTGTAATAAAATGTCCCACTAAAAAGAGTCAAAAATGTAATACAACCTGTTTGGAATATGTAATAATATCTTCAAACTGATATTGGAATATTTTTTTTATTAATGGGATTATATTAATTATTAGATTAATGGGATATTAACTTTTTCAGTTATTACAAAATCAGCCTGAAGATGTTCATATATTATTTGGCAATCAATAACAGTAACAGGCTTTATTAGGTGCCCGAGAAGAGCCGGGCTCTGTGTATGTGTTTATTTGTTTGGTCACTTTGTTCATGTGCAATGCTTTTTGCAATGCACACTGCTTAGGGGAATTACGGTATGCACTGTTTAGGCAGCACAGAGCCCTAAGAACCATGCATGAAGGAAATCCAGTGTGCGCTTGTACACCAGGCAGTACGGTAGAGGTCAAACAAGCATCATCCAACTGAACATCCACATACCAGACAGCAGCTTGGTGATTTTCTAACTGCAGTGGCTAAGTCGATGCATGAATTAAATCTGCAGTTCAGCGATGCTCTTAGTTACAGCAACACTGTGCTGCCACAGCACTTTGGTGTTAAGAGGCGTTATTCAAATCAACATAGTTACACTCACTCCAACCATCGCACTTGTTACATATTCAACCCATTTAGAGGGACCGCATTACATTTTGACCAATTATTATATTATGTCAGCTCTTACAATATAAGTTGCTGCATGCCTTATTCTGGCTGGTTGCAAGATAGACACTTGCTTTTAGAAAATTCAAGAAAAAATGCAGTAAAATTCTCTCACCCCACTGGCAGAAACTTTCAGCTTATTTAATTAAAGTAGAATTCTACGATTAAATATGAGACGACAGGGCTTGTTAAGACGGAGATTTTTTGCAGCTTATTACTACATACTGTACTGTGCGGCAGCTAGTAGGAGCTGCAACAACATCAATAGAACGTGTCTCTTCCTCCACAAGTCTATGGCACAGCCCTCCCACCCCCCGTCCCCCACACCTGTCCCCTTGAGCTACGGTGGCCTGCACTTGACAGAACCAATAAAGTCACATTTTCCAGCTAATTAGAGCAGCGATCCGGCAGAAACGTCTCATGAAGAGGTAAGTGTGTCTTGAAATGCAAATTTGAGAGGAGGTTTTGTTCCAAAACAGAGTGCCAGCTGGAAAGTGAGTTTTGAAATCTAGGAATCTCAGCACCTGGTGAAGTAATCATTAAGTATTGAGTATTGAAAGAGATATTTTATGGTGTTTTTGTGCCATGGGGCAGTAAAAATGTTACTTATTGCCCCTGTAATGTTATGGTGCATTTACCCAGAAGTAGTCACAGTAGCTCCATTCGTCCGGTTTCAGCAGCTGTTGCTCAGGCATACTCATTGGCATTGGGAACGTCACACAGTTAATCTGGAGGGAGGAGAGAGAGAGAGAGAGAGAGAGAGAGAGAGAGAGAGAGAGAGAGAGAGCGAGAGAGAGAAGGTAGATCAATAAAGGGGTAGTTTAATGGTAGTGGATTACAGTATCAGGAGAGTGACAGCTTCACTTTGATGAGTTTTACTGTACAGCAGTTTGACAGTGTGGGGTCAAACGGTACACAATGTGTTGACAGATACAGTTTATATAAAGAAATATCCACACACACACACACACACCTTTTTATTCAAGGTACTCCGCACTCTGTTGCTTTGGCAACACTCTTTCATCTCTGCAGCTCCAAGAACACACCAAAGTAAAGAAGACATTTCCAATCGACCCACGACTGTTCATTCACTTTTCTCTATTCACCCCGTCCTTGGGGATAGTATTGTCGATACGCAGCCTTTGTGGTTCTAGGTTTTTTTTTGGGGGGGGGGGGGGGGGGGGGGTTCTGCCTTCGAGCGCAGCACTCTGCACCTCTTCCTTGGCCCGGAGCAATCAGCGAAATTGATTCTTAGAGACTGCCCTTAATTATCTCGCCGCAGTTAATTGTCTGCTCTCTCTCCCAGCAGCAGGAGTGTTGGATTTGTTGGTTGAATGGGTCCCTGCTGGGATCTGCCTCGCTCTGCTCTGGGGTGACGCTCTATATGACTCCATGTATCTCACTCCAACTCGCTCCGTCTCTGTGTCTCTGTGCTCGGGGCTTTGTGCTGTGCTCTTATGTCTTTTCTTCAAACCACCAGGGTGTTAGAGTAAGGTGGATGAGACTTGTATTATGTGGGGGCCTCATGTAATTAACGAATTACACCACACAACCTCTCCGCTTGGTAATGAAATTCTCTGTTGTCACCGCTGCCTTGGATACAATTGTACATGGTCAAGATTTGACAATTGACAAAGATTTGACAATTCGTCACTGATTGATTTAAGTTCAATTCAATACATATATGCATGTATTAATGTACTGTATATGCAACCACACACAAACACACAGCATCCAAAGCTGTGTTGCAGTTGCAAACCAAATGGGAGGTGGGGGGAGATGGAGAGAGAGAGAAAGAGGGAGTGAGGGAGAGAGAGAGAGAGAGAGAGAGAGAGAAAGACAGAGAGAGAGAGAGAGACACACAGAGACAGACAGAGAAAGAAAGACAGAGAGAGAGAAACAGAGAGAGAGAAAGAGAGAGAGAGGGAGAGAGACACACACAGAGACAGCGAGAGAAAGAGAGAGAGACAGAGAGAGAGAGAGAGTGAGAGAGACAGAGAGACTGAGAGAGACACAGAGAGAGAGACACACACAGAGAGAGAAAAAGAGAGAGACACAGAGAGAGAGAGATAGAGAGACAGAGAGAGAGAGAGAGATAGAGACAGAGAGAGAGAGATAGAGAGAGAGAGAGCGAGAGAGAGAGCGAGAGAGAGAGAGAGCGAGAGAGACAGAGAGACTGAGAGAGAGAGACACAGAGAGAGACACACACACAGAAAGAGAAAAAGAGAGAGACAGAGAGAGAGAGATAGAGAGACAGAGAGAGAGAGACAGAGAGAGAGAGAGAGAGAGATAGAGAGAGATAGAGACAGAGAGAGAGAGATAGAGAGAGAGAGAGCGAGAGAGAGAGAGAGAGAGAGAGAGGGTTTAGCAGGGACTTCGGGGCAGACAATAGAAGCTTTATCTTCTCTCACATTCATTCCAATTAACCTCAGGAGGTAAACAGCCAGGAGTGAGGATGCACTGTGTTTATATATAAAAAAACTTTATCTGACAGACTCAGTCGCACCAGCGTACCCTTGTTTAATGCCAAAACCTCGCCTTTCATAACAAATCGACAAACCCCAAACAGCTCAGCGCAGAGCCAATATTCAGATTTAAATGGAGGGAAGAGGAAGGAGAAAAGGCCTCTAATTCAAATGCATCTTGGCTTATGGAGCTTATAATTTGTTTGAGGGAACGGCCTCCTGTTTAATCACTGCTGAGGTCTAGAGGTTGACAGCTCGCAGTACGCAAGACTGACCCCCGCTTCTTTTCTTTATGAAGATGAGGGCAAGACTACTGCCTTTCAACACATACACACACACACACACACACACAGCCTCCAGCACTTTCTCATAGATTCTTCCCTGACCTTCGCTGCCCTCTATCAATTGGCCTCTTTAACTCTTGACTCTTAGCGGATATCAATGTGGGACTAAACCAGTACTGAATGTAGCTCTTTTCACCTCTCTCTCTCTCTCTCTTTCCTATTATAAACATCTGCTTATCAATAGCATCATCCTGGTTGCTATGGAAGCAGAGACATGCCCCCCCTCCACCTCCTCCATCTCCCTCCACCCTCTAAAAGGCTGTGGCTTTAAATGTAGAGTGAAGAAGAAAAATAAACAGAGAAAAAATAAGAGAGAGAGAGAGAGAGAGCTCCACCAACCCCCGTACTAGACCTCTAAAACCAAAACAGCACCTCTGCTATTCAGCGAGCGCGAGGCCCACAGGACATGATGACCCAACAAACAAGAGGGGGAAATCATCCGGATGCTGGATGCTGGAGAGGATGATGTCACTCTGAATCTGTGTACTAGCAACTGAAAACACTTGCTTCCCGGTCAGAAAAAGTAAACGGAGAGAAAAGGCAGAGAATGCTTGAGGAGGAAAGTCGTCCCACCTTCTGTTTGCAACTTGTTCACAAGCAATAATGTGTATAGATGGAGGTATATTTATTGCTTATTGTATATTGCTGCCACATGTGATATTCTACTGTCCTTTATTGGATTTACAGCAGAATTTATGCAGCAGAAACAAATTTGTCACTAGGGAATGATAGAGAAAATCCACAATTGTGAAAACTATATTACAGTATATCTTCATATGCAAAACTACCTGAGGTTTTTAACAACATATAGCTTCAAGTGTGGTAATTTGGGGCCGCTGTAGTCGGGTGAAAGCCGGAGTTGAGAGTTCTGGTTAGTTGTGCTACTCACCGTGATAGAGGTCTCCTTGTTCTGTTTCCTGGTGGGCGACGTTGATCCCGGGCTCTGCGGAGAGAGGTAGGACGCTCCGTCAAAACCGTCCTCCGTGTCAGACATGATCGCTCACATACACACACAGCCGCTCAACACATGCACACACACACAAAGACAGTGTTTTCCTGGCGAGCTCTATTAGCGTCCGTCTGGGTGCTCTTGCTGTTCCCGCTCCCGCTGCTGCTGCTGCTGCTGTGAATGTGTGTGTGTGTGTGTGTGTGTGTGTGAGAGTGTGTGTGTTGCCGTGCAGAGTAGGGAGGGTAGTTCTGCAGCGCAAAGCACCGCGTGGTTGGCTTTCTCTGTGTGTGTGTGTGTGTGTGTGTGTATGTGTGTGTTTTCCCACATTTACACTCAGAATAATTTCCAGTGGCCTGAGGTAAATCATCAGTGTGCGAGTGTATGGAGTGTATTTTAAATAAATAAATAAATAAATATGGAGGGAGAGAGCAATGAGGAAAGAAGTATAAACTTAAAGTGAGAGAAAAAGGATGACAGCTATAGAGGGAGAGGGAGAGGGAGAGAGAGAGAGAGAGAGAGAGAGACTACATCCCACACTGCCCATGCCATGGAAAGAGAAGGAAAGAGCACTTGTTTGAAAAGCACCACACCTCTTCGCCCGCAAAAAAAACGACAGAAATAAAAAGGGCAATACACTGAATCATCAGTAGCGGGATGGCGTTTTTATACTTGAATGGCTCTGTGTGTGTGCGAGCGCGTGTGAGACAGAAAAAGAGGAGAGATGAACAGAGAGAATGAATAAGTAGTGGGTGGATACTGTAGAACTGCACCCTGATTGCCTGGCTAATTATGATCAAGGGAACAGATAATGTAGGAGGGATTAATCTGCTCTAAACTGCTATCACCCTCTCCATTAATGAGTAAGGAAAGAGAGAGCGGTTTTTATCATCTAAAGTGTGGAAACATACTGCATGCATCATTATTATCATCGTACACAAGCCAAACATACTCTATATTATCTATGATTTATCGGGATTACGCCTGTATAAAGAGACTATTATGAGGCAATTTGTACATTTTGTCATGTAGAAAACACTTCACACCCTTCTACAAATCGCTGTTATCATGTGTTCATAACTTCCAATTTGGCTGATTTACATGATTTAACTGCAGTTGAATGATTGCATGGTTCCTCTATGGGTTGAGAAAATTCTACAGCGCCTTGGTTTGATAAAACACTTTCAAACCCTTATTGGGTAAACTCAAAAATTAATTGTGGTCAAGCTAAAAAAAAGGGCTGTTTTTTCTTAGTTCCTCAAAACTTGACTAGGCTTTCACCTGACAATGGCATATGGTTTTGCATAAGACTGCAAAACTAAACCTGGGCTGCTTTTTACTGGCATTGACTGGACTGTACAATACATTAAATAAGGTGTGAAACATGGAAATTAGAAGTATGGTCAAAGATTAGAGAATATATAACCATCAAACGGGCACAAACTGAGAGACATTATAAAATCATGTGGTCTTGAGTTACTCCCACTTCACTTTGACACAAAAACTGTTTAAACCACAACACCAGACCATGCCAAAGTTTCCCTTTAAAGTGCTTTCTGAGCACTTTATGAATATCTAAAGGTCCAGTGTAGAGCAAGACTCTAGCAATGCCAGGGTTCATAAGGTCTGATTCCCACCCACGCTCAGAATGAAGTACGCACTCATGATTCCTGCAAGGTGCTTTGGATAAAAGCAAATGACAACATCTATGACTGTAACTTTGGAGGTGTCCGCAGACAGTAAGAGAAATAAATGAGTCATAATATCCTGCAGCAGGCGGTACAAGGTAGCATTGTTATTCACATGTGGTGAGGGAGAGCCTAAACAAAGGAAGCTGTAATAAATCTCATCTCTGAACAGCCTGAGGCAAAAAGTGTGTGAGGGCATTAAAGACAAGGTAGAGAGGGAGGAGGAGGAGGAGGAGGAGGAGGAGGAGGAGGAGGAGGAGGAGGTGGAGGAGGAAGAGGACCTGTGTAGCTCAGTGGGTTGAGAAAGACACCAACACTGCTATGACTAGGACAGCGGGTCTCAAAGTGGGGTACGGGGACACCCAAGGGCCCTTGAGGAGGTTCCAAGGAGTCACCATTGCGGCAAAATGAGGAATAATTTAATGTAACTAATTCACTAGAGAATGTATAGGAATGACTATTTAAATCACAGGTTTCACAATATGCGATACCACAGAAAATATCGCGATATTCAATATTACCAAATATCGGCCCAAGCCTACTACAATACAATACTAAGTCAACAATGACAAAAATCTCGCCATATGGGGATTCCTGGGACAGAATCGTATCAAATGTGGGCCCCTAGTCCTAATGCATGTCTATTGGGGCGTCCAAGTAAAGAAAATGGGGTTTGATTTCCACTGGGAGCACCTATACATAAAATATATAACAAAATACAGTCATATAACAGTCTCATGAAATTTTGTGAAATGAGCATGATGTCCTAAAATGCAAATAAGGTGCATGAAAAGTGAGAGAAGTACGTTTCCCCACCAGGAAAGGATTACGTAACAGGCAGTAGGTTGACGTTGAAATAGTGGAAACTAAGGGTGTGTATGTGGGGGGGTGGATGGGTATATACATTTACCTTCAACTCCAGCAACCTGGGTTCAATTCTCAGCTCATGCCAAGACGTTAATCATGACCAAAACTTTACCCTAACCTTAGCCTAAGTTGTTAGACTTGCCTTAACACAGCCGTTAGCCAACCTTTTTAGGTGGCCGACGTCAAAACGGCGAGTCCAATTCATGGTGAAATCCTTTCACAGTGGAGGAACGCGACCTTCCCATTATTCATCTCCATAACACGTAATTCGGAATTTGCGCGGAATTTCACGAAATCTCTTGAGACTGCGTTGCCTATCGTGTTGAGGAGGAGGAAGAAAAGAAGTGCCAGACAGCCTTACCTGTGGTTCTGTGCTGGTCTTCCTCACCAGACTGTTGTGCGAATGATCCACATGATGCAAGGGACTCCCGCCCGAGTGAAATCCATTCACTGGAGAGGGAAATTGAGTGAGGAGCGGGAGAGATAAAGAGGAAAGAGAAATTTCATTTGTTGTTCGGTGTCTGCAGATGAGGTGCCCCGCTGTAAACTTCCGCTGCGTCTATTTGATCCTCGGGGAAATTCACTTATCTTTACGACCCGAGCCGAGGCAGCGCTGAACTGTCTCTTTGTTTTTTGCGGCCTGATAAATGTCTTTAATGGGGCGGAGACAGGTAGTCGAAAACAGAGCCGAGCTTGATGGGAATTCGTCAAGAGATTATTGACTTGTGCAGCCAACATGAGCAAGCATTTTCCCATTCGCACTGGCTGTTTTTTTGTTCAAAATGATGATGATGTCTGAGTATGCGTGGGAGTTCGGGCTTGTAAGTTTGAGGCAAAACTATGCAGCGCTTCAGACGCTGACTTGACTGCATGATAGAAGGGATACAAATGAATGGGAGCTGCTGCTGGCGTTCGACCACTTCTGACACTGGGAGACATCTGACAAACCTTACTGGCTGTTGCTGTTTGCTGCCTCTTAAGGAGCGGTGCCAACAGAAAGACAGAGGAGGCCTTAGTTCTGCAGTAGAGAGGCTACAGATAAAATTAGTCACAGGAAGTGTGTGCGTTTGGTGTGTATGAGCAGGCTGCTTTTTGTGCCACTATGGAATTTTAGAAGCATTCACAGCCCCGGGGCACTACAAAGCTGAAGTGATATATAGAGTCAGGGTGGAGAGAGAGAGATTTGTAATACCTGCTGGTAGAGAGTTCTTGTGTCGGAGGGGGGTTTTGGGCGTCCCGGGCGCACTGGACGGCCTCTCCCACGTTGTTTCTGAAATGAAACGGGCATTCAGGAGAAGGGGAAGAAAAGCAATGAGATCAGAGGACAAATGCCGGTCAACATTTACATAATGCTATAAAACTGTGTCGACCATGTTACGGGGAAACTATTTGCGGGCACTTGTGCTTTTTGGTCGGAATTAGTGATTCCAAAAACTGCCACTTGTTGCTGTCAGCGTTGGAAAACAAGAGCAGATTGTGTTCTGTCCAGATTTTGTTTAAAGGATAAGGCTGGTGTTTTTTAATGCATTTCTTATCGTCAACAAATCCTATGAAAATAACAAAATCAGCAATGATTTTGTTTTGCTAACAAGTCTCGTCAATGTGGCCAATGCCCAATGAAGCCATGTCCCAGCAGCCATAGCAACTGAACTGTTAGCAAACATAGCTTATATTGCATATACATCGAAGCACTGCCTGTACAACATGTTTATTATAAAATGCTAGTGTATAAGTTGTCTTACAATTATAAAAATGTTTAGCTATATCACTATATACATCATTATAGGAAACTAATAGAATAGATACCCAGAACTAAGTTATCCCACTGTGTGATATTGTCAAAGCCCATGTGCATATAAATTGGATTATGGGAGAGTCAAATCACAGCAAAGGTTTACAGTTAGACTTACAGTTAAAGTTAAGTTTTACTGATCACAGCTTTTACATTTTACTAATTATATACTGCTAAATAAAGAAGATCTTTGTACAAAATTTCTTTCACCACACCATGACAGAGTTTCACAGCCCCCAGGTATAGAAGAGTGATTTGTCTCACTTCCAGTTGCCCAGGCTGAATTTGGCTCTTCAAGACCACAGCACTGTGGTAGAAAGACCTTATTTATACCAGCCTGGGGTGGAAGAGGAGCCTCGCGGTTAGACAGGCTGTCCTGTAACTGGATGGTTTCAGGTTCAATCCCAACAACAGCCGTGTGTCCTGCTGAAGAGTCTATGAGCAAAACACTGAACCTCCTACCTTGCTCACTCATTATAAATCACTCTGGATAAAAACATCAGTGCTAAAATGTGAATTTTTTTTCCAATCATCTGTTCTGTAGCTCGTCTTGCATGCCAATTAAAAACAACAACAGGTGCAAGCTTTCGTTAACAAAACAGAGACAAAAAAAAAAAGTGCTTTTGCAAATGTTTCATGAATCTCTTTTGGTGGCTCTGCAGAGTTTTAACTCGGCTCCACAGCAGCACAACTTTTCCATCGTCTGTCCCCATTTCAACTTCTGCTGGTAAAAACGCTGGAGAGAGAAAAGAGGATACAAAAAGCATGACCGGCAAAGACCCGAACAGAGAGGAAGGTCTCTCTTTGATTTTACTCCCCTATGTCCGTACTCACCGCAGCATTTGAGCTCAATTAGCCCTTTACTGTCAACATAGAAAGAATAGGCACAGAGATGTAAAGGGCTCTTATTTCATTTGGGTCTTTTTGGCCGGCTCTGCCCTGTTTGGCGCTGCTTAGCAGTGGAGACAACTGAGCCAAGCCCATCAGCTCAAATGACACGCATGGAGAGGATAACTGGCAGCCAGGCTTATGGAGAGAGGCTGTGCCTTCGCATTTGATGTACAACACCATCGCAAACCCTTCACTCACAGGCCCCAAATGCCTCAATTTCTCTCCCTTAGCTTGTCATCAACAAATCGATACGGTGAGAGAGATAGGATATTAATGCAGAAGAATATCGCATAATCTACTTAGCTCAGGGAAATTGTTTTTTATTGTGATTGTCTGATGCGCCGGATGGTTAGCAGTCAAAACAACATTTATAAATCCGATTTTATACTCTATTTAATATGTGGCTAATACCCAGTTTGCCATATTCAAAAGGTAGAAAGTTGAATTGAAATGAGAAGAAAAGTCAGCATACCATTATCAGTTCAAGTCAATGAAATATGCACTTAAGTATACTCTTTTGAGTGCAATGAAACACGGGTTGACCTCACAACAACAGCAAATCACCCTTCTTTGAAATAAGAAAATACTGTAATCATAATAAATAAAGTGATGAGGAGGCAGGGAATCACGCATATTTACTATAACGCATGACATCGGAGTGGAACAGGTTGGGTTACTAGGCAACTGGCTCTTGAAATGCAGATTGCCGCTATCGTTTCCTTCAAACGAGTTTGAACACAGGTGAGAGAGATCGGCCTCGGCACCTGCCAAGCTCACGCCCTGCGATGCTCAGGCTGTACAAACAGCGGCGCCGAGAATCATTTCCGACAGCCGCCTTGTCACAGATGAGCTGGAGTGTAAAAGTCGTCAATCACCCTTAATTGCCTTGATAGCTCTGATTGATCCCTTTGATTACGTGGGTGGAACACCGGGGGATGTAGTGGAGGGTAAACGCACCTCAGCTCAGTTTACACACCTTTCTATTTGCAGAATAGTGGAGTTTATAAAGTCATAAACCTTAATGATGTGAATTTATAGCATAAATCATAGTAAATAGCATCAAATGATCCACGTTACATGAGGATAGGGTCTTTTACTGAAAATAAAAGCATAAATTAACACTTTTCTGAAAGTATAACTGATTTCTGTTCAGATTGGTGCACCGGAAGTCATAGATTATTCCCTGAACTCAACACTGTTCAGTGGAGCAGCTCAGTGGCTGACAGTAGAAGACTGTGGCTGCACTGGGTGTGTATGAGTGAATGTGTGTAACTGTACAAATATGATTGCTGAAAAACAGCATGCATGCTCACTGCTCAGCCAACCTTCCCTGGGTAAATAAAGGTCTAAAAAAAAGGGCATCAGCATACCGTCTACCATCGCTACCAGAAGTGATGCGAGATATCCCCGACTCCGAGCAGGGAGAAGGAGTAATGGCCTAGTTAGGTTTGACACTGCTATATTTTATTCATAACCATATGACACTCGCCCCTGTTGCATTAGCGGCCTTCTGTCTCTGGTTTTTATCAATCACAACACAGAGTCCATTCACACTCCATAATATCCCACAGAGGAGAGAGCAGCAACACTGACAGGACCTCGTCTTATAGTGTCAGACCAAACAAGGATGAAACAGAATTTACACATTTGATTATTGCAAAATTATTTACTGTTGCATGAGGCTCCCCGGATGCTGTTTACACCACAAATTCCAACTACAAAGCATTTCTATGCATCTGCAAACCAAAGTTATTTATAATTTAGTATAAATCAGAAGTCATTCATAAATACCTGGAAACCAAGTGTCTGTGGTAACTAAAGCAGCAGCGTGTGTGCTGGGACTGTAAAGCATTTGGTTTAGTGTGTTTACACAGCAACCCGCTGGACAGGGAATGACGCGCGGTGAGTCTTAGAAACCGCAGCACGATGCACCGCTGCACACAGCAATGCAGGAAGGGAAAACCTCTAAGAAACAAAACCATAACACAAGGCCATGCAGCGCTCACCCACGCACACAGCTCTGTTACTATGGCAATGGAGAAACACAGAGTGCACGCACACAAACACACACACACACACAAGCTACTATCTAATCTTGCTGAACTTTAGCATAAAGAAAGGGAGGTCCAGCTAAAATAGCGGAGATGCTATAAATACCGATTGTTTCAGTAAAATGTTATCAGATGGGGTTTTGTTTGGAAAAGGTCCGCTGTGGTGAGTTTGAAAGAACCGGAGGGGGGGCCTCCAGTACAGTAATGACTGAGTGTGTGTTGGGAAGGAGCATTTTCCCTGCTTCAATTTTCTCATTATGCAGCGAAGACACAGTAAATAAGTCCCGGCGATTTCCTCCCGCCCTCAGAGGGCAGTTTCATAATACCTCAGCAACAACACTGTTTTCATTTTGTGCCGAGATATACAGTAGATGCTGCGGATGTGTGTGTTTTGGTTTTTTTTTTATGCAAAAAGTTATGAAAATTTAATCGTTCTCCCTCAAAGGAAATACTGAAAACGGGTAAAACAAAGGCCGTGCCGGAACAAAAAGAGCCCCGCCGCATCGCTCTCGTCACGTCTGACTCCGTCCCTCCGGGATAGCAGAGCCGGATTACTATTGAAGATAAGCTTCCAACCCCCTGTCACATAAAGACAAAACAGATCTGTACAATCCCCATAGGAATGAAATGGGGACTGAGGGGGGAATAGCAAGTGAAAGTTAGGAGGTTGTCTTAACTGTTACAGCATCTACACACACACACTAAGTCCAAAACCCTGACAAGAAGGCGGAGCTGCTTTCGTTCGGTTTGTTTCCTCCCTTTGACATTAGCGCGTTAACCGTCTAATTTCATCTAAAAAGAGATGGAGAGGAAAAGGAGGGGAAAGGCGGAGCGACTTCCCCGGTCTCGTGCCTGGGTGGAGCTCCCGGCTTATTTTAGATCCCCTCCCGCGGCCGCAACCAGACCACTGCGACCACGATCGGAGACACGCACCCATGTGAGCGGCTTTGATGCGACTGCTAAAGCCTCGCCGTAATCGAGGCGACGACACTAATGTGAGGAATACAGGTTGAACCCGCCGTCGAGTCATTCTCTGACTGTGATTGTTGAGCGCGGCGTCTGGGAAACAAGCCCTTTGTAACCTTTATTACACCCCGAAGTGAAAGGCGCATGAGAGTTGCCGCCATGCCAAGACAAGATATTAGTGTCATCAGTCAAGCTTTACTGTGAGTTCACTTAGGGATAGTAAAAGCAGGCGTTGCTGTGTCTACAGGAGAGAAGAGGGTATTAAGCTGTCTCAGTGCCAGGGTGTGTGTGTGTGTGTCTGTTTGTGGGGAGACACAGAGTGGTAATTGTGTTGACAGAAACAAGGCATGGTGAAGAAGCGCTACCAGTTCTTAGGCCCCTGATGTACTCTGTCTCCTTCTGGTACCAGCGCTGCCATAGGGAGACAGAGGGGACCGATGGCATTAAACTGTATTCCAGACAGATGAAACTGCTCAAGTATCATATTCAGGGTAAATTAATGATCCGCTATGTAACATTTTCATGACAAACATAGCCTTATTTTCAATCTAAGTGTTTGGGATGAAGAAGTGATCCATGAGACTTCCTGGTTTTGCCCATAAGAGCCCATGTGGTTGGGTATGTGGAAACATCTTCTCAGCGCACGGAAGTGACAAATCAAAACTGGAAATTGCATGTTTTATGAGACTCTTTAAAAAAACATTAGAAAACATGACATCTTTTGCCTCTCGTCCCTTTGTTATCTTTGGTATAAAGCATCACAGACTGGCCAGGTTGGTATGCAGAAATTCTCAAAATTAAAACAGTTATCTCGCTGCACCAGGATTTTACTGTAAAAACACACCCATCCTCTCAGCCTAAATCGCAAATCGGGGATGCAAAATTGTCAAGAGCGTCCCATCCCCCTAATTGAGACCCTATAGTTTCGCCCCATTTTTGCCCAAATTAAATTCTGGTGTTGGGTATGGTCACCTCTCCACCCACAAGAAATGATGAACCAAAACTGTCTCCTAAGCAGTCACATCACATGATTTCTGGGCATTGAGGTTTTTCAAGCAGTTACCTCTTGCTGCCATTTGGAGTCACCAACATACCAAGCTGCTGCAGCTTTAAACTGGTGTTTTTGTAGAACTTGAAAGACTATTACATTACATTTGCTTCTGCTCTTACCATTGCTTGCTGTGTTGACATAGTATCGCCGCCCTTGTGGAGACATGTAGCATCTCCAGTGGGGAGGCAGGGGGTCTCTGAGGTCCTCAACGGGAAGCTGACTCAGAGATGCTGTCCTCTGTCAAAACAGAAAAAGCAATAAATGTATCAATAAGTGGCAATAACCCCAAACAGACTCGTCAGCAACTTGAAGGTTAATATAAACACCACCTCGGCTCCTAGCCAAACTGTTGTTATTATTTCTCATGGGTCTGTCATAATTGAGCATAATCGCTGGAGATATAACTCTGCAGATAAAACAAAACCGCTAAAGATCAGGCAAGACAAGAGACACAGAAGAAATGCACAAGACTCAGCCTGAGTTCAATGAGGTTCTCATTTCCTGAAGTATTTCACAACCAGCAACCAATGACATCATAGCGGAGAGGGCTGAGTTGCACTGCCACACAAAGAACAACAAACTGGCGTGGGTCTTGCAGTTGGACCGGGACCCAGAGCTACAAAAGTCAGTCAGTGTATGTGCACAGAACGTACGGCTGAAGAACATAGGAGAGCATGTAGGCAAACTGCACCACATCTGCTATTGATTAGCATGAAAACAACATCAGGCCCCGAGAACATTGTAACACATTGTGGAGATGCTGTTGTGAGACTCGGGGAAAGCCAGATGAAATTCCATATCAGTTACAGTTTTGCTGTTGGGACCCGTGCCAAGTCATTCAAGCATCTAGGAGAGGTTAGTTTTAGGAACTGGAAGGGAATACAATCCAGTTACTGCAATGATTCAAAGGAGGCCCGCAGGCCAAAGACAGCTCCTTAACTCACGTCTACAGGAGGATGAGGCTTCGGGGCATTTACGTTGATGTCGGGATTACCTTTAATATGATGCGTTTAAACATCAGATGAAGGTCCAACCCGTTGCAAGCCATTTGTTGTCTCTAAACCAAACAGTACGGGTCAGTTCATTTGTTTACATTCTCCTAAAGTGGTAGAGAATGAGAACAGGAAAGGGTCGTGGTTGAGGAAGCCAGTAATCCGCTGATGGAGCTTGGATTCTCTCTTATGCAGTCTTGGGAAGCCACTCTGGAGATGTGTTTGGATGGCGGGGGTGGGGTCGGGTGGGGTGGGTGCTAGAGTTTAACAGGAATGCTATTCATTATCAGTAGACACAGCTAGACACCAGGCCCAGGACAGAGCTGACCTTTCGGCAAACGGAGCATCAGCACTAAACAAACCTCACCGCATTGCCTTTCTTCATTAGGTATTTACCATCTCATCAACCAGTTGTCGGTGGTAATCAAGCAGTACTGAGTGCGCGCGCTGTATCGATTCAGGCCTGATCTGTCCCTCGAGGTAGAAGCTGCATCTCGCTCCCCTCCTTTACCTCACACAATGAAGTCATTAGATCGAACTGCTGTCCTGGAAGACGACGAGAGGAGAAAACGAGTCTTCTGGTCCCGCAGGAGCGGCGAGTACGAAGCCATGTCAACCCCGGGTGACTTATGACTGCATGTAATTACACAGTCTCCTACAACATTGCTGTGATGTTTTCCCTTTGATGGTCTCGGTGGTCACTGTTATATTCGGCCCTCTTCCGCCCTCGAGAAACGGATCCGCTTAAACAGTCCAGCATTTTGCTCCAAGCGAAAATGCAGGCGTATAATATTTCAAAAATGCAAATGCTGCGCCGATAGATGGAGTGAGAAAGCGTGCGTGATGGAGGCAGTGGCAGTGATCCAACATGCGCATGAAAGAAAATCTAAGCTATTTCCAATCATGACAGTGACAGAGGATCAGAGGTTCGCATACTGAAAACGAAATCGAAAAAAAAAAGTCAATATCGGTGCCAAAACACACAGATACAGTTACAGTAGGACTGGGCGCTATATGAATGTGTGCAGAGGCAAGGCATCCTTCAATTGTCCCACACCCCATTGCAACAATGCTGTTTGTTGTTTCTAAGCCAAACAACACGGGTTATTAAATTTGTTTGCAGCATGTAATTGGATGAAAACAGGAAAGGGCAGGGAGAGCCAGTCGTGGGTGAAAGTGACGGTCACCTGAACCCCATGCGCTGCAGTAACAAGAGACGCTTGGGGTTTTCTCCGCATTTCCTGCTTCATGCTAAGTTTCCTGCTGGCTTCCTTCAGATACAATTAAACCTCATATCATCTGGGAATGTGAAACACAATGTTGTTTGGTCACATGTTCATTATCAGTAAAGTGATACCGGAGTATTGTTTTCCTCTGAGCGAAGCGGCTATGCCTCTCCAAGGCAGGCAAAGACAGATGGGAGTGGGCCGGTTATGGTCAGGAGGACGCAGATACAGTCTGCGAGATTCTTGGACATGAACGCGTTTTAGCTCGTCGACATGGTTCGTTTCCAGCACCGCAATAAAAAAAAAAAAATGCAGAAACTGACTCTGAACCTACTGTGTAAATCTGTCTTCAAACTATTACTGGAATGTCCATAGGTCCACTTCAAGTGCGTCTCAAAGCTGAGCTACGCCTTGAATGAAGAGCGTCTCGAGCCACTAGAGACAGAGTTAAAATTCTCCCTCCTGACAGAATGTTTGTGGAGGATATGACAAGTCTCTCAAGCAGAAAAATAGACATGAGTGAGTGAATGGGAGCACCTTGGTGGTGGGAACTGTGACAAATCTAAGAGCCAGCTTGTCTCGGCATATGCAACATTAAATAATGCACCATTCCAGATGGTTAACCTTATAAACCCCAGACTGCCTTTGGCTCCACATTCACAGCATGCCAGAAAAGCCCCTGGCAGAGAACAGAAGGATTCATCCACGGCTCCGATGACTGAGGAGCAACCACAACAATCATGGCTGCTGTCTGTGAGCCGTGCAGCCGCACTCAACTTGTCTGTCTTCTAGTCTGATTATATCAAAGTTGAAGTTTAATTAAACATTTATTAGTCATTACGGAAGGCACTGGAACAAAAATCAGATAGGATAAGCAGGAACTCTACTCTTCTCTCTCTTTCATACTCCACCATGAGCTTACTGACAAGTCTAAGAGCAGCATGTTTTCTTCCAGCAAAATATCTATGTGATGTCATGTTTTCTCCGTGGGAATAAGAAAAATACTTCACCAAACAACAACACGGGCCAAGAAAGACGAGGTACATCGCCAATAAGTGCTTTTTTTAACAGTGGTAAAGTGCTTTAGGGTGGCTGTTTCCTTTAATGAACGCTGATTTGGTTTCAACATGCTCTAGCTTCATGCGAATTGCAACCTTAAATGCTAGCAAGCAAATAAAAAATAATAGAATCCATTTAACCAACAAAATACGACGCTGACTCAGAAAGAAACAGGAACCTTCATTGGTATGCCTGGTATTATACACAGATCCCTGGGTTTTCTTCCTCAGATTACAGACGTTTTCCCACACCCCCAAAAACACAGGCAGCATCTCTTATTATGGAAAACAAAATACCTCATGGTCTCTCCATTTCAGTGACACTGGCTCCTTGCCTGGAAAACTAAGAATAATTTGTTCAATTCCCTTGGAAAATGGCTTTAAATAAATAGCCAGCCTTTCCTTGAGGTCAGTCGGGGAATAACAGCGTAGTAAACTTGGGTCGTTACCCCTTCACCTGGACTTTAATAGGCCGGGCTGAGGCCTACGGGAAAGATTCTGCTTGCTTCAGCTTCACAGTTATTACAGAGAGAGTTCAAACCCAGGGCATAATCTCACTGCTGGTGAAAATGTGGTATAAAACAAGCAGTTTATTCAACGGCATCCCATAAATATCGTCTGATCTAATGTACTGCAATACAGAGTGTGTCTCTGAATGTTAATTGGACAGCCGGGTTAGACAGGCCACTTCAATATGTTGAACAGAGGATGCTCACTTGAAAAATTTGACTTCAGTTCGGGGTTAGGAAAGGAAAAAACATGGAGAACTTAATTGGTTCCCACCAAGACCGGCTTAAAGTGTTGATTGGGTTTCTAAAGTCAGACCACATAAACATAACTCTCTATCATGTTATTCTAATAATCCGCGGAACAGTAAAATTAATTTCAAAGTTGGCCCGCTATGATATACAGAATAACCTTAAGTTAAATAGATTCTACCACTGACGTCAGAGAGGCAATTATTTTTCGCTGTAAAGATTCTGAACAGTTTCCAACCTTGAGCAAGACCGCAAAATTCAGTTTTTCGGAGGGATTTTGAAACCGAGTGACGAATGGGTCCTTCAGCTTTCAAGCCCAGTTTCAATTTAGCAACGTTACAATAGAAACATTGTCCTGAAAAGGTGATTCACTGGATGCAACTGTCACCGTCTGAGGTCACATGGATTGCGAAACGGTGAGTCGCCCACTCATCGGCTGTGTGGAGGAGGAGAAATGTGCAGCCTCAGTGGTCCAGAGTTTCAACAGACTGGATAGGTCCCACTCTAAACTCTAGCTATCCTCACACTTGCCTCAGTGAGTGACTCAGTACCTCCTGACTAGTGACAGGGTGTGTGTGTGCTCGTGTGGTTTGCCATGCAGTATATCGTCCCGTTACGTTATGTGCCTAAGCGGAGCCTGACCCCTGGTAACCCCCCCGTGAAAACATCTGGACGTGGGAAGGCGAGAGTCCGCGGGGGTCAAGGTCTGTCGGACCAGCTGTCCGCTTTCCATTTGGAAACGGAGCGAATCCTGAACGCGAACATGAGGTGGAAAGGGTCCTGTGCTGCCTCAGCAGCAGGGAGAGCATCGAGATTCTTAGTCACTTCACCCCGAGCTATTCTCGGCGCGAACATAACCGGTACGTCTTCACTTTTGCCAATACACTGATTAGTCTTTCCTGAAAAATAGCAGAATATCACGCTTTTCCATTTTGCTAAGATTTGAATGTTTCATATAGAGGCACGCGGGTCTTGAAAACCACAAACACACTGCAGCTGCACATACTGGAGCAGAAGCCACAAATGATGAGATGCGCACAGAGAGCGTAGGCCACCTCTAGTCAGGAGTTACTACTAAAATAGTAGCAAGGTACACAGCGTCTCTGTACACTCTGATTCTTTTTTCCCTCCTTCTCCTACCTTGTCCTGTCAGCAGAGTACAGGAACAGAGGTGTGACAGACAGGGGAAGTGTCTGTTTCCTATTATTTGCTCATAAATACCTCGGCCTTTCCCTTTCTGTGTCAACACTGTCATATTAGTATAGCCTGTGTTTCTAGACAGTTCGCACACAACTGCTGATGCCACTGTTTGCGCCCCAATCAGTATTGTCATGGAATAGGACAGCAGCAAATGCTGATGCTTCAATTTAACATCATGAGCAATGTAGCGTCAGACTGAGATATCGGATAGGCTATTGCCCTTTCACTAAAAATCCAATATCGGTCAGTCAATGTTGTTTACGTCCGACTCTGGAGAGCTGGATGGAGGTTGCTTCTTGACTTTCTCCCCTACTATTGGAAGTTTCATGGGAATAACTCATCTTTGGCTGCAGAGAGCGCTTACCCTTGTTATTTATTTGTTATTTAAACACATAAGGTATGGGATGGTATGGGATGGGGGCTAGTATCCCACACCTAAAAGAACTCCATTAGTTTGGATTTCAGTGAAGCGTTTTACTGTCTCATGATGGTCTAAATGCTGTTTCAGAGGATTTTCCACTATGACAAGAATAAAATACTAATAATGTTTGGCATAAAAATGGTCAAATTTAAAGATATTATCGCCACTATCGGCAGCTTCAATCCAAAAATATCAGTATTGGCCCTCAAAAACTCAGATTTCGCAAGTGACCTCAACCCATGCAAAAGAAGAAAATGCTTCCACTCAGACTCCCACACGAACAAGGTGACTCTCTCTCGTCACCGCTGTTACATATAGGCCCCAATGGAGACTGGAAAGACCAACAAACAGCTCTCGCCCAAGAGTTTCGAGGCTGAGGAGAGAGTTCCCAACCCTCTGGGATCACTCAGCGGGTGTCTGGGCCTCTCGGGGTGCGAGAAGCACAGCCGGGGAAGAAATTTCTCACACGCGCGTTGGCCGACTAATTACTACCGTAAGACCGAGCGAGGAGAGAGTGTTCAGATATGGAAAGACTGAGCTGGTCTCGATGGAGGGGGAGTGAAATATACACCCTAGACCTTGGAGGGAGAGAGAGAGAGAGAGAAAGAGAGAGAGAGAGAGGGAGAGAGAGGGAGAGAGAGAGATGAGGGCTCTAGACCATATCTTTATTTGGGAGACATTGTTTTGGTTTGGGCAGATGTGGGAGCCTGAAGCGAAGCCACATTCCCAGATGTAGAGGCACTTCAGACATACAGAGACACTCAGAGAGGAGGGACACACATGCATGTTGAAGCATGCACTCGCGCACACACACACACACACACACAAACTGTCGTCATTGTCTGCTCAATGCCTCAGCAGTGCATGTGTGTTGTATGTGTGTGTGTGTGTGTGTGTGTGTGTACATGTGTGTGCAGGCTGGAGTGCTCAATCCAAGTAACAAAGCCTGTTTTGTGGGCACCCCGCCCCCCTCCGGTTTATGTGAATTGCTTAAGCCCTGTTCCTCTCTCTCTCTCTCTCTCTCTCTCTCTCTCTCTCTCTCTCTCTCTCCTCAAGGCTTCTTCTTCATCAGCCATACAAATTACATGAGAATACGACAGGACCAATGTGACACACAACTGAATTAGAGGCAAATGGTGAATGAATGAGTCCACTAAATACTAAGCAAGGAGCGCACTCTCCAGTGAGCGGGGCTTATCTGGACAGCGCCGGTCATGTTCTCAGGATCAGATATGGCAGCGTGTCAATCCACACTGAAGTACTAAACTCACTGTGAACTCCACAGTAAATAATGTGCTTTTTTATCGACAAATCAGGATCATGCACATTTGTTTTTAATACATTTAATGTAGATTATGTTTCAATGTGTACTATGGATTGAGATCTAACATTTTTTTGTACCTCATGTGAAGCTAAAAGCCACATGAGGCAACATTATTATGTAAAAATACACTTCTAATCAGCCTAAATCACAAGACGAGCTTCCTATCCCCATCAATCTATTTGTCAAAATTCAGGTGTTGAGTATTTTTTTTCACTACCTCCAGCCACTAAGGAGAAAGAGGAGTGCAGCGTTGTGGTGATGTCACCACAAATCCTGCCTTCATGTACGAACTATAAGAGAAGAAAAAACATATGACTTCATCTCTTTGGAACCCTGACACTGAAAGGGGTTACAACATGATCTTTCTGGAGGTGTCACTAGTCTAATTCAACCAAACATCTGAGATGGGAGATGCCCACTTGATATACTCACTCTCACCACCTCCTCTTTCCTCCATAACATCCAAGCTAGGCTTCTATATAAGGACTCTCCCAATCTAGCACAACCAATAATTACATCAGATCTTGTGTATTGGTACATATTCTAATCTATTCTATGAAGGGCTTTCTGGTTGATGTAACTTACCCTCTGGGGGCCATATTGGAGGTCTTCAGCTCTTGCACAATAATAGCTGTGAACAGCATGGATGTGTTTCTAAATGTACAACTTGGCCCAGCAGAATTGAATAGACATGGTAAATTTCTGTGTCATTTTTGACTGGGAACTGATTGTTTCATCACTGATACATATGATTAATTTTGAGATTGTATCGGATCAGAGAGTAGCACTCCCTGCAAATGTAGCTCTACAGTGAAGTAATTGACGAAATTATGATCAGAATCAATCGGCATAATGGCAGTAACTAGGAAAATAAGGCCCAGGTTGAAAATAACCAGAATTACTGAGCTGATGCATCTCAAGCTACAACTCAAAGAGTGTTTTGGAGTAGAGACTAGGGCTAAAGACAAAACAGTTTACTGTGTCACAGTAACCTACATTTGGAAACACATCTACTTCACCAGACATTACTGAATTGACCCACTGCCACACCACAACAATATTTTTTCAGGCATCCGTTTGTCATATATTTAGCCATTATTTGAGCAGAACCAGTGCTCCACTGGACCTCCATGACTGCATCAGCCACGGTTGCTAGGAGATTTGTCACACAGCTTCAAAAGCCTCGATTCTATCCTTCAGCTTCAAAACATACAACAGATTGTGGTTAACAAGGCGCTGTAATGCTTAGCCATTAATCTGACATTTTAGAGCTCTACACATGTTCCATGACAATAAATGACTACGTATTTTGGTATGACGTCTGCGCAGGGAGGTGGGTTGAGTTTTCCAGCGTGCCGGGGGGAAGCACCTGGCCGCGTGTTGGAGGAGCCTGACCCCCGGCATTCCACTGCAGGGATTATGCCAGGCTAAATCACCATCCAAACCTCTGCTGGAAGCCCCCGCGGCCCCGCTCGCACCCGCTTCTACGGTTTCATAATAAACACAGCTGACACACTACCAGGAGAAGCATTAGGGAAGCAAAGTGGTTCTCCATAATTTACGGCTCTCAGCAAATTGCTTACAATAGTTCCCTCCAGGCTACGCGGAGACATAATGGCATACAGTAATTCACGCTGTAGTGAAAATAATTCCTAATGTTGTAATAATGTAGGCTGAATATTAAAAATTTGGGAATATCAACATTACATCATCTTCAAAATGACTGGCCTCTTTAACTGGAAGAACAAACTCCTGGACTGTACTGTGGCAAAGTGCACCAGCAGTTTTAGTCTGTATAGGAGTCAATGGGGACTCTCCCTCCAGATGGCTCCTGCTGGGCCCAGCTGCAGGCTCCTATTACATGTTAACTGCCCGTGTTGATATTTCAACACTTATTGGCGAGTCCTGATTTGTTGTGGGAATGCCCCATGGATCCCCAGAGCAACAGCACTGGATAACTGCACTCCAGCCAATCGTCAAAGGCTATAACCCGGCGTGTTGGACTGGTTCAGTGAACTACACTACAGCCAATGTTGTGTCTATCACCAGATGGGTTCTTTGGTTTGTTTTTTTTTAAAGATTTATTTTAGGCATTTTATGCTTTATTGATAGAGACAGTGTGAGAGACAGACAGGAAGGTATGGGAGAGAGAGAGGGGAGGACATGCAGCAAATGACTGCAGGCTGGATTCAAACCCGGGTCGCTGCGGGAAGGACTGAGCCTTATGGTACGCGCTCTACTCGGTGAGCCACCGGGGCGCCCCCACCAGATGGGTTCTTGAGCAAGACCCTGAACACCTACCTGCTCCCTCATTGTAAGCTGGAAGTTGGAATATTTCTTCAATGATTGTCACCTTCCAGATAAGCTCTTAATCAGCTATTGCGGTCTTGATACATAGTCAGTTCAGATTTAGTCACACATGAGCACAATGCAGGCTACAGAAAGGTCTTGGTAATGGTTAATCCAGTAAATAGTAGCAAGTAGAGGGGACTAGGAGAGCGCATACCTCCGCCAACACTGAGCAATTCTCCAACTTGCTCTTACACCCATTCCTATCTCTTCAATTTCAAGTTAAATTGATTTCTTGACCCTGTAAACAAACCCTGAGGATTTGGAATGAAGTCTCTGTCTCTGTTAGTTTCATAGTTATGGTGAAAAAAAAAAAAAAAAAAAAAAAAAAAAGATAATTGTCTAATGGCGGAAGTCCCAGAGTCGGATCACCACCAAAATCGAATCAATTGTTCCTTGGCCCGTGGCCCATCTGTTCACCAAATTTCATGGAAATTTCATAAGTCATAAGCGATTTCCAGCTGACAGAGAGACAAACAAGCTAACCAACAGGGGCGAAAACATAACCTCCTGACAGAGGTAAAAACAAAAATCCCCTTGAGTGACAGTAAGAAAAAGGACGGAAGGCTAAAATGAGAAGCTGCTCCACAACAACTAATGGGATAATGGAATAACAGTATAATAACTCAGAGTCAGAGTCAGTCGGGCCAAGAAGAGCTTTACAGCACATCTAACATCTGTCTGGAAACAGTGATGACGCTGTGACAGACTTGATTAGATATCAGCGGTCAAACGCATTGGGAGGCTGACAACTCATTTGCAAGCTAGCAGGTTAAAGGAATGTGAATTGTTCTGATTCATTTGACAGTAAACGTTCTCCAACATTAGAGCGTTCGAGTCTGTTTTGGACAAAATATTCTGTTCAGCTGCTGGGTGACATCAGCGAGTCATCAGCCGAACCTCATGGCACCCGAGTCATCATCGATTGCGTTCAGCTGCCGCTCTAACTCCCTTTTGTTCTAAATCCTTCCCTGCCATTTCCTCCTCATTAAGTGGACAGTGCGCGCTGATGAGCCAATCACCAATATGACTCACTGTCATGACTCACCATGTAATGATCACTAAAAAAAAATCCCCTCCAGTATACGAGTGAGGCTTCGACACTGATAGTATGTACCGTTCCTCATAGAACTGAATTGTTTGCACCTCTACACACTAACTCTGAATCTCATTTTACACCTAATGTCCGCTGACAAAGAGAATCCCAGCTTTCTTTCTTGAACCATCATATTGAAAATGATAGTTAAAGCCAAGGGAAAGGCTGGCAGCGAAGTCACGACGCACGCCGCACTATGCAAACTGAGTTTTGCATTATTATTGACTTGCCTCCAAAAAAGTAAAGCAGCATCAAGTGTGGAGGCTCTGGGGAATGTTTAGAGCGTGATGCGCCAGGCGACAACAGGTTTTCTGCTGAATGATTCATTGGGCTGTGAAGAATAGAGCTGTTCGGAGAACAAAGCCCCCAATGCTAAAGATGACAATAGAGGGTGTCTCAGAGCTAGATCAAAGAGCTGCATTGTCAACCGCGCCAGCTATGGAAATCCTCACCCAGACTATTAGCGCACATTAGTCTGAATTTGTGATCATTCGGGATTATGAAAGTGAATTCCTTCCGCTGGAGTTGGCGTGGAACAGCTTGAAGGAATGACGGTGATTTCTTGGAAGTGCCCGACCCGGCTTTGAACACAGAATGAGGAAATAAAAGAAGTTACTTTTGTTTGCCTCCTCGGTCAGCCCCCGTTCGATCTGCAGATGACAAATTCAAGGAGAACTGGGTGAAACCTCGAGTTTCAGTATGCGTAATTCAACCCACATGTGGTACGGAGATGCATCGCTCTTGTTGTGAACTGCAGCACACTACAGCGCTTTACATTCCACATGAACGATTGCAACACTCATATGGAATATTTCTCCTTCTTTCACAGGGGCAGCCGGTCCTGTTCAAAAATTGAAACCTTGATTTTCTAGCCCTGCCCCTGCTGGATGTACTCTCAGTTAACACATGAATAGAGATCCTTTGTGATCCGGCTCCCAGCTGAAGCGGTCCGCCTGGTGGAACGGGTAGGCTGAGGTGATGGTGCAACACTCGCCCATCAAAGCAAAGGATCAACAAGCGCTCTCTTCTTAATGGTTATTTTTGGAGCATTTCCACTGCAGAGAACGGTGGAAAGTGACAGGATAGGTGTGACAGCGTGGGATGAGGTGACAGTTCAGATTTGAACCCACAACGGCAAAAGCTGCAGACCACGGAGCTCCAAAAAATGTCCCCAGTTATCAGCCTAGTTTAGATGAAGCTGGGGAGAATATTTGCGATAAGTCAGACCTCAGATCAGATAAGCATGGCGCTGATTCCTTAAGGGGTTGAGCAGTTATCTAGCTTTGCATCAGTGTTTTGGAGAAAGCACATATGCATCCAACCGACTGAGGGATACACCCAGCATGACTTGATTTTGTTACTGCTTTTAGAAACCAAACAATGCCCTTCCTCCTCTTCAGATATTGCTTTTCTGCCATCTCTGTATGGTTGAAATCAATATCACGATAATCATAAGGATTCTTTTCGATATCGATACATATCGCGATACGGATCGAGTGGTAATGTCAGGTGTGATGTCAAACAAAGCTGAAATTTTCAAACAAGAGAGTTTTTAAATAAAATTTGCCTGTTATCATCAGTTTAGACAGCAGAATTGTGTCACAATATCCCAAAATCACCATATCACCATATGATTCCACTGAAAGATGATAATATTGTACTGTATATCCTTTCTTTACATCATATACACTCATCTAAAATATCTGCCTTTAAAAAAAGGAGACTTTATTGGTCTTTTCTCTTGCCCCTGCCCCACAGGGAGGTCAGAGGTCAAAGGTCAGGGTCTGGAGCTGGTAGGGATTCAGCGTCTGGCTCGAGGATACTTCAGCAGGGCGGATGCTGGCCGAGACGGGGGCTTGAACCCAGATCCCCCGGATCCTCCGGTTGAAGGGCAACTTCTCTGCTTACTGCACCGCCCTGCTGCCCCACCCATCCATGCCATTCCTCAACAGATCTGAGAAACCATCATAGGGGATGTTGTGCTTGAACTGCCTGCTGCTGCTGCTGCGGGTTCGCTTCCTCAACCGCCCCAGTGCTTCATATCCTCTTTAACCATCAGCACAAGCCCAGTATTAGGATGGATTGGGCCGGTGTGCTGTCAGTTTCAGTCAGTTTTTTCACCAGATCACGTTATATCTCCTCTCATCCAGTATGATGATGAAGTGATAAAAATGGCAGGGAGCATTGGCCATGCGCCCGTCTCTCTCGAACAAGCCGATTATGACAAATTGTCACAACACAGAGTGGTGTCACCGACTGGAGACAGCAAGTCATTTCCTGAACCCAAGATTCAATCTCTTCCAGTGGAGTGAGCCGAAACACGATTTTGCAAATGAAATCAGCACAATTGAATAAATGAAACAACAGAAAAACAACAAAAAAAATGTGGGTCTCCTCCGCCTCAGCTTTTTCTGAGTTGGAGCGAAAGAGAAGGAGGGTGGGGGTGGGCATGGTGGGTGGGTGAGGGGGTGTATGTTTGACCACAGTGAGAGAGTGCAGCATGCCTCCTCTCTGCCCTGCCCCAGTGCATTCATGCACACAGAGAGGAGACCTGAGAATTTAACTGGAATGCGCAGTGGAATGAGGAAGTGCGGAGGCTTCAGCCAGCCAGCCAGCCAGCCAGTAGATAGGTGGGAAGGTTACAGTAAATCTGATAAGCACAGCAATAGGGAATCTGCTTATTAGCTCATCTCTGAAAGCTATCTTTATCTGTAAGTACGTGTGTGTGTCACTTAATTCTCTCTCACTCTGTGTGTGTATGTGTGTGTGTGTCACTGAACTCTCTCTCACTCTGTATGTGTGTGTGTGCGCGTGTATGAGAGAGAGGGAGAGAGAGGGAGAGAGGGAGAGAGAGAGAGAGAGAGAGAGAGAGAAAGAAACAGAGAGAGAGACAGAAAGACATTCCATTTTCTCACTATTTTGAAAAGCACAAACTAAGAATCCATGTGCAAAGTCAGTTGACAAAGCAAAACTGCATCCAATTCGAGACTTGTGTAAAGTTGAAATAAGTTGAGATAATGAAAGCCTCATCTGTAAAGCTACTGGGGCTGCAACCGGGACAGCCTTACCTCCAGGACCTGGACGTAACTTGAGGGAAACCATCCCCGGGCTCCATCCTTCTCTCCCTCCCACCAGCCGCCGGGCAGAGCCTGGACGATCTTGATAATGTCCCCCGCCTCGAAGCTGAGCCCCTGCTGGTGCTGGTCCCCGCTGAACCCGTACAAACTTTTGCAGTAAGATCCAGACATCGCCAGCGCTGCTGATGGTGTAACGGCGTGATGATCCCCCTCCTCGGAAGAAAACTTGGCTTTTCAGTTAGCCTAACCGAACGGGACTTTCTGCTAGAGTTTGTGTGTGTCGCTTAGCTCTCCGATGTGTATGACATGGCAAAGTCCGAGTAAAAGTTGTCTGAAGTGGGCAAAAGTAACAGGTTATCCCTCTCGGTTGTCAAGGCGTCGCTCTCCGCTCAGCTCCAGCCTGCCTGCCAGCCTGCATGCCCTGGACTGGGTTAGCATCAATTTCGACAAAGGAAGATAGAGGATGACCGGAAATGAAGCAACTTTCCCTTCAAAATAAAAGTGCGCAAAGTTGTTTTGTTTTCAATTGTTAAAGCACTTTGTAAATTCAATACTACTACTACTGCAATTAGTTCATTAATTACTGTTATAGTATTTCTGATTGACCTGACACCAGGAACAGGAACTCTCATTCTATAGTCTTTATATATTGCTGCTATAAGTTAAAATGTAGGCTACTTTTAAACATCCTTCCAAGTTGTCTAGTATAGGTTTTGTGTTTGAGTCTGTGTGTTTTGGCAGCCCTAGATCATAGAACATAATGACAGATTATCTTGGTAGTAATTACAATTATAGCAATAATTACAATTGCTAATCCAGTTTGAATAGACACATACAGTATATTCTGGACATTACATACAGTTAGTCCTGAGGGCTCCGTCCCTTCAGCAACAGTTGTTTTTTTATTAATTCATTCAGGAATAATTGCCACTACAATATTTTCAAACTGACTCCTTCCAGACAGTAGACATCCTTCCAAGTTGTCAGATGTAAGTTCTTTGTTTATTCCTCCTTAAATGTATTCTTTATTTTCACGTTGGTACTTTCCTAATATGTTTTATTTTTGAAAAGTACGACCGGAAGTCTTATTTATTATTCTGGCTAGCTTGACACTGGTGCGATTGTCAAATCAAATTTGCAACTCCCTTCCAGCTCCTCTCTCACTTTCATAGACTTGCTTTTATGCAATGATGATTTAGTGTCTTTGTTGAATTGTATTTTCCTTCCCTTTTATGTTTTACTTTTACATTCTTGCCTTGTTTTTCTCTTTCTTATCTTACTTGAATTGCCGATTTTTAAAATGTATTTTATAATTTAAATAAATAAATAGACAAAAGTTAATCATTGTCTTTTTTAAAGCTTATCTCTTTCATCATTTAATTTAACAATATTTTTGTAAAAACCCTCAATGTTTTGCTTTCTTATTATTACTGAATTTAAATATGGAGTTGACAAGACCTTTAATTTCAAAGCAAATCAAGCAAGAATGAGCTTTGGTATGAGCCACTCTGGACTTGTGATTATTTCCCAAAAGACACAAAATCTTGATAGTTCCTCTGCTGCTCTGTGGCTGTTGTAACACATCACTATTTAGTCTCAGCCTACATATCACTCCTTATAGATGATTAATGTGGCTGTAATTAAGCTTTTTTCCTTTCCATGTTTGGATGAATACAACTGACTTGAATTAGGGAAACGTTTTTATCAGTTGAAATAAAGGTTTTTCCTATGGGACTGATTCAAGTGAGAACTGCTTTATCTCTATGGTGACAACAGTCAAGAGTTGCTGTTTGAGATCATACCAGAAGGTGGCGCTATCAGCCTTTATAGACTTGCATAGACCCCTAATGTGTTGGACTTAAAAGTGAAAAAACAAAACATATTGTACAAGTAGACCTAATGCATCACATACTCTAGATATGAAACAGTACATAACCTTAAAAAGGAACTGCGATTTTCAGTCATTTTGATCCTGCTGTGTTGCTCTTTCTTTCATTCTGCTGGGAAAAACAACATTGCAAATGATGTAATAATAATACATCATGTAATCACTTGTATTACTCCCGAACGATGCGCTGTAGCACCAAGTGGCATCAATTTATACTTATGGATTTGGTCCATTTGAAAAATATTGTCATCATGTACAATGATTTAAATTAGTTGATAAGAGACATTTTTATCAGTGACTGTATTAGATGACTTTTGCCTTTTATTGAGTATTCCTGCCATACATCACTAACCTTTGACCCCAAACCTCCTTATTCTTGGCTGTCATATTATTGTCTGCTTCCAGCTCAGACTGCACCGTCCTTAACTTAGCCAGGTGCTGATTTGCCTGTTCCTCCTGTTGATCATTTCAAAATTTATTGTACACTATATCTGTATATAAAAACAGATGTGGTCAGGAAACGGGAGATGAAATACGGTCTTACAGCTTCCTCCCTGTCTGCCGGTTGTAGGCCTTCACTTCCAGCAGCAGCAGGACGCTCTCCTTGTCCTCGGCCTGGGGAAAAAAAGAATGAAGTTAGCTTGTGTGCTGCAACCTCCGCTACTTGTGATTTTACTGATGATCTTGCCAGCATGGACATAAACAGTGACATCGGACATCAGCGTTTTACTGCTACCACATGGAAACCTTGCAACTCACTGGACTTCTTTGATTTTCATTGCTTTACTTGAATTGATTAGGCTACATAGGTACCCTAGGTAAGGTTCATGTCCCTAGGGCCCAATCAAAATCCATTTTACAGTTTCAAAAAATCCAGTTTTTGAAAGTTTTATCCCACTTCTGTAAATCAGACTAATTGGAGACACAAACGCTTCATCCAACAGCTGCAGTTTGCTAATCTTTTACCATATTTTCTGACTCCCTTCACTCCTCTTTTTTGCTTGGTAGCCGGCTCTCCTCCGGCTCTCCTCCAGCTCACGCACCTGCAACAAAGACATCCATAAATCCATATCTAACTTAATAAAATAAAGACATACACCTATGAAAAATGCATTACTGCGGTTTCCGGTTTCTGGAGCTGCTCCTTGCCTCCCGTCAACGCCAGTTTCTCTCTCTTCTTCTTCTTCATCCTCTCTTGGTGTCCTGCTCCTTCTTCATGGCTGCCTGCATTTACACAGTGAAGAAACAGTCTAACAAAAGTGGATTGTGGTCCTGGTTCCCACTACAGGGCCAAACAAGGCTAGCCAAGGCTTACTTGTCATTGCTATGGAATTTCCCCCATAAACAATATCTCTGTGACTCTTTACATTTTATTGCACATGGAAGTGATTTGTCTTCTGGACAAAAGTTTCAACTAAACAAACTGCTTTTGATGAAGTCGGCCTGTGACCTAGCATATGCCCGTATTGCCTTGCTGTGGGAAAACTGAGTGAAGGGATCCTGGCACAATATCCAAGAACAATGCAATGTATCTAACCACTTTGAGTTTCACTACCATCAGCAATGGCTTTCTCCTCAGCATTCTTAGCTTCGTGGACGGCGTCCAACAGGACAGGAGCGGCATCAGCTTCCAGCTTCTTCTTCTTCGTGTTCTTCAGATTGGCATTCTGTAACAAAAGTTATGGATTCTACTGTATCCCTGGGGAAGCAACAGCTTATGATATACTCCGCAGATTACTCAGTCAGCTCTAACTTACTCCTTTCAGTTTGCTCCAGGATGGATTCTTCTTCTTCTTCTTCTTCTTCTTCTTCTTCTTCTTCTTCTTCTTCCTCTTCTTCTTCTTCCACTAACCTCCTCCAAACCTCACCTTTGATCTGTGCAACACCCGGCACCTTGGGTTCCTCAAGCTCCAAAGAAACTGGTGAGCACTTGAATCTTACCTTTCACGATCTCCACAGTCTTCTTGGCCTTTTCCTCCTCATGAATATTAACATCTTATGTTGCAATAGCTTGCTCTCTTGCTGGAGGGTTTCCAGTTGTTGGATTTCCTCACATTTTGTGCCTCTATTCGGCCAGAATCTGAAATATTTGTTAGATGTACAGATCAATTTTCACCCCGTGGCAAAAGATACAACAACGGTGTTTTCCCAGGTCCATTATGAAATTCCTGGGCCAGGTTCAAATCCCTCTCCAGCTTCTTCTTGGCTCTTTCTACCTCCATCTACCTCCTTCTCTTGTTCAAGGGAGCCCTCTAGCTGCGACATTACAGCATTAAAGATGATGTCAGAATATTGTGTAGCACTAGGGCACTCCAGTTAAATTGGACTACATCTATCTATCTATCTATCTATCTATCTATCTATCTATCTATCTATCTGATTATTTATCTTAATGTACAATAAGCGTACCGTGAATGAGGCTGAGGCTGTTTGAAATGACCCTCTCTTGGTCTTGGCTGGGTAGAGCTGAACTCCCTGACTCATCCGGAGGTTCTTTATTCTCGTCCAGCCAGTGAGTGATGCTGTAGTCCGCAGGGAGCGAAGTGAGCCTCAGCCTTGCCTGTAGCAAGCGTGGGCTTCTGGAAACAGACGGTTTCATCCAAACGCCGATACATACAGCTGGTTTTTGAAGGTGGTGTCTGATGCTTTAGGGAACATACACTCCTCTTCAAGGATGGAGAAGATGCCCTTGATGATAGAGAACAAAAACAACTGATAAAAAAACAATCCTCATATACATTTCTATCTTTATCAGTGTGTAATAACATCTTTGTAACTAACCTTTTCAGTGAGCTCTATACTATAAAACCACCAAAATGGCTGGTGCGATACTTGTAAGACTTCTTCTTAACTTACAAAACAGTGATTTATCAAACACAGGTTATATTCAGTATAACAGTTCATTGGTGCAGTAGAAGATGATCCATCTGCATTTCAATTTTTTATTCCATTCACCTGCAACTTGCCCCTTCCTGAAGCCAAAAGAGAAGCTCTGATGATAGAACTTGTGTCTGGTTCATAGTGTACAAAGAGACTTCTTGTTTGAACTGAATGGAGCTTAAGTGAAAAGGATATACTGGTTTTCTGTCTGTGAAAAGGAACAAATAAAAAGTGAATAGAGAATTACACCTACACTGATACTACATTGATGAAGACACTATAGACTGGGAGCCACTATAGGAGTCCATGGTGACACAGAGTACGTCTGAAGCACACAAAGTTGTCAATAAATCAACTAGATTATTTTATTTCAATGATACACACATGAGGACCTACAGTATATAGGAAGGGTCAACTAGATGTTACTCACATAGATCTTCCATGCTGCATCCTCCACCTTGTCAAACGTAGGGATCACGGGGCGCACATCAACATTCTTCACTGTTACAGCCTTGGAGACATGAGGAGTCAGGAAGAAGCCTGGATCTCCATAAACAAACGCCACATCAAGCGTCTATTTTTTTGCGCTGCAATTACCTGAATGTATAAATAATTGTACCAGTAGTACTTTAAACATGATCACATTAGTCACTTGCAGTAGTTAAGCACTCACTATACTAATGGTTTTCACAGTGACTTTACCACATCTCTCTTCTGAATGTTCCCCTTGACATAAAACTCTTAAGCATCAATCACATAGTAGATTGTTTTGGCATCAAATGACCTGTTCTGAGCCTCGACCCTGTACTCCTTTTAACAGCTCAAACATAAAATGATGTGACTTTAAAACCACCATGTCACAGCTAATTTACCATAATCCACAACTGTTGAAGCAGATGTGCATATCTCTCAAAATCTCAATATCATCACTTACCGAGGTCTTCACTTTTTGTCTTGTAAATATTTTTTTCTAAATATTACAGCTAATCAATGACCATTAGATATGATGATTAATAAAGTAAAAAAGAAAATTAACATTAAAAATAACATTTAAGATTTAACATTCATTTGATGAAGACCAACCACTCTCTTAACAGTTTCATTAGTAACTGAAAGGACTGCTTTTATTGAGTTAATTTGGTCCAGCAATTATTTGCAAAAGAGACTGAGCCAAACCTCTGATCAGTTTTGTGACATATCGCATTATAGGCTTATATTCACATTGGATGTCAAAGTTGTGAGACTGGTTTTGAGTCATTAATAGTATAGATACTGTATAGTGTATATTATTATAATGAATAGTTGTCTGGAAAATATATACTGTATGACACATTGAAAAACTGTGCAATGCATTGTCATTCATGCTGTACAGATAATTTTCCTCTGAAGAAATTACATACAAAAATGGAATTACATTTTCTGAATGATTGGTGGTTTTGGAAAACACTTTTTTAAAGTGTACAATTATTTTTCACTTGGCAACTAACAATCAATTGTTAATTAAGTTTGTTACTCAGTATGCCTTTTATTAAGGTAGAGACCTGGTGATCGTAACAGAAATCTAATTAAAACTCTATGTAATCCTGCAGTATGGAAGACATGCAGATGGGTATTATACTTCCATGTCAGGCTTAAGTTCCAGTCTGGCTCTCAGACAATTGAAATTCCTGTTATGATAAGACTTTGAGACACAGAGTATTTACGACTGAACCCCAGAAAAAACAAAACAAACCAAACAAAAAAAAAACTGTGCAAATATGGAATACCTCTGTCTAGTCTAGTATAGTAAACAAATAGCCTCAATGAAAGGAAATGCTCTGCTGCCTTTCTGATCGGCCCAGATTATTTTATGGTTATGGGGCCTAATTGTGGTTAATACACTGATCTCATGCTAGCTTTAGGTATCGTATGTGCATGACTGACACTGCAGAGGAGCCTATTTTAGCCCATACTGTAAATGTCAGCAGGCATTCTGCTGAGGATCTGCCCTGATCTCTGCAAACACCAGAGTTTCTCAAATTAGACTCTTTGTACTACTCTGGTAATACATTAGGAACCAAATATCCATCAATTTATGTTGTTATTTAGATCAGTCAGCCTATTTTCTTACACAGCAGCTGTAGGATAACCATCTTTCTGTGGGTCACCGGAAAATTTGACTGGGATTTTGGTGGCTCAATAAACTAAAGAGTGAGTGAATATAATATGAAAGCAGATGTGAAGAAAAATTCCAGACAAAACATATGCTTCACACCACTTTATTGTACTACGGTTTCACAACAGAACAATAAGGTTTGCTAACTTCAGTGAGGAACGTGCATAGTGGATGTGCAGTGAGCCATCACCTCAAGGTCTACTCAGATTCAGCAGGCTGATAGGACATAAGGGAAGGAAAGGAAAGGAAAGGAAAGGAAAGGAAAGGAAAGGAAAGGAAAGAGTTATCTGAATAAACTGTACCCTTTCAATTTTCAGTTTTCACACAGTAAACTGGAATAAGCCACATATCACATATAATATATCAAATCACAATCCCTCATCCAGGTCACTCAATTAAATTTTACAATTGGATCCATAATGCAGGAGAAATGTTACTAACATCATTTGATTGTCTACTTTTCTCTTTTATTTCCCAATCAAACAGAATAAAATGAACTTTATTCATCCTCGAGGGGGGAAATTGGGCAAGAGGGAGAATAAATCTTAACAATAAAGAAAACACATTGTAATGATCAGATTGGATATTACCTTTCCGGCGTCCCTGGTCTTGGCTCTCATCTTGCTGACCTGGGACTCGGCGATGTCTGCCCGCTCCTCTGCCTCTTCCAGCTCATGCTGCACCTTCCTTAACTTAGCCAGGTGAGTATTGGATTGCTCCTCCTGCAGCAATCAACCCAACCTTAATAAGCCCTAGTCATCATCAAAAACAGTATTTGGTTTTCTGTCAGTCAAAAAATGTGATCTTACAGCTTCCTCATTCTGCCGTTTGTAGGCCTTGACTTTCAGCTGCAGCTTGTCCACCAGGTCCTGCAGTCTCAGAATAGTCTTCTTGTCCTCTTCAGTCTGATAGGTGAGCTCCTTGACCCGCCTCTCGTACTTACGGATTCCCTTGATGGCATCGGCGCCTCTCCTCTGTTCGCTCTCCACTTCTCCCTCCAGTTCACGCACCTACAGGAGAATCGAAACCCCAAAACCCAACTCCAGCTGTTAAGATGTAATCAACTTTATTTAGTTCCCAGTGATGCTATGTTAATCTCATAAAAAAAGGCTGAGGTACCCGAGCCTCCAGTTTCTGGAGCTGCTTCTTGCCTCCCTTCAAAGCCAGGTTCTCAGCCTCGTCCAGACGGTGCTGCAGATCCTTCACTGAGGCCTCCAGGTTCTTCTTCATCCTCTCTAGGTGACCACTGGTGTCCTGCTCCTTCTTCAGCTCCTCGGCCATCATGGCTGCCTGCATTTACACAGCAATTGCCTGGTTTCCACTAGACAGCTAAACAGTGCCAGCTGGGGCTTACGTTGCATTCCAGAGATGTCAAAGTCAGAACTTCCGGCTTCCTACTTGGAAAAATGCAATGGAACGGCCCTTTATGTTGGAATTCCAAGTAAGTTAGTTGGTAGCAAGATTTCTCAACCCTGATGTTTCCTAGATGCAGTTATCTGATGTCACATCAACATGGTGGCATAAACTGTTACATTACTTTTAACATGTTAAAGTTCTATCTTCAACATTGCATGACCTTAAATCTATCAAAACACCTGTGTGGTAAAACATATACATTTGAAATGCAAAGTTGCTAAAGTTCAATGCTACTAGCTAGCTAGGGAACATTATTGGACAAAGAAAATTTTGCAGATGCCCGTGTTTCTTCCCTCGTTTTTCCAAGCTGGACCACTGGAACACACAGCGGTTGTAATTACGACCTACCAGCTGGGAATTTTTTTTTTTTTTCTTTTATTCTTCTTACATGTTATTGCAAGTGGAGTTGTGATTTGTCATCTGGTCAAATAACCAACTAGTGCAAGCCGCCTTGACCCCACCATTCCCTAACATTCATACATTGGATAACAGGATCAAAATCACTGGAAATAGCACAAGACGGAACATGTATGATATTTACATCAGTGATAGCCTTCTTGGCCTTTTCCTCTGCATTGCGAGCCTCTTGGATTGCATCCTCCACCTCGCCCTGAAGCTGACTGACATCTGCATCCAGCTTCTTCTTGGAGTTGAGAAGGCTGGTGTTCTGCAACCAAATGAGTTAAGAAACTGTAAATAAAAGGTGACTTAGTATACTTCACACAATTGTGCTTACAAAGAGAAAAAGTAAGTAATCATTGAGTCGCTGGCATTGATCAACAACTCTATTAACCCCCCGCAGATATACAGTATTAGGGCCATTTTGTGCTATGGGACAGTAAAAATCGTATGTATTTCCCCTTTAAGATTTAGATGGCCTCAGTTGGCAAGCTTTCTAGTGATGCTGCTCACCTGGGAGTGCAGTAGCCCCACTCTCTCACAGGCGTCAATCAGCTCCTGCTCGGCCAATTTGCGGCTCCGTTCGGTCTGCTCCAGAGCAGCTCTGAGCTCCTCCACCTCTGCCTGCAGCAGGCTGCTCCTGCGCTCCACCATGGCCACTTGCTCTTTCAGATCCTCCTGGCTGCGCAGGGCCTCGTCCAGGTGAAGGGTTTGTTCCTGGGGTGAGAAAGGAAAAGTAGGAGGGTTCGACCAATCATTATTTGACCATTTTCAAGCCAAAAAAGTGGATGGAAATGCCTATGAAACAGTGTTTAGACCATCATGGGACACTAAAATTCTCCATTGAAACCCAAGGGTTAGCAGCTCTTTAACCTCCCACACCTGTTTAACAGTAGGGAGAACTATGGGAAACATTACTAACTTTAAATGAAGAAGCATTGAAAATTGACATGAATAATTAAAAAAAATAATTTAAAATCAAATGTCATTGCGGGTAGTTGTGGTCATGGTGGAACCTCCATCATATAAGATGTGGACAAAATGACTGGTCGATATCCAGTATTTAGGGAACCTCTGCTGTAAATAATTACTCTCACTGCAGTGTTTTTTTTTTTTATTACTTTGAGGTGCGCTTGCATGTTCCTCAGCTGCTTCTGGGCTTCGCTGGCCTGCCGATTGGCGTGGCTCAGCTGGATCTCCATCTCGTTGAGGTCAGCCTCCATCTTCTTCCTGATCCTCATGGCGTCGTTCCTGCTGTGTATCTCGGAGTCTAATGCCGACTGCATGGTTTCAACAGTGCGTTGGTGGTTGCGCTTTATCTGCTCTATTTCCTCATCCTTCTCAGATAGCCTGCGATCCACTTCTCCTTTGATCTGAGTGAGCTCCAGCTGGATACGGAGAATTTTGGTTTCCTCATGTTCCAGAGAAGCCTAGAATATAGATAAAAATAAGCAAAATACATCAATAGCAAATTATAAATGTAACAGAAATAATTTGAAAGCAACAATCTCTTTGAGTTACCTCAGCCTCCTCCAAAGCAGACTGGATCTCTGTCTTCTCAGTCTCAGTTTGTTTCTTATTCTTCTCCAGCTCATGGATGGCTTTGCCATTCTCCCCAAGTTGTTCAGCCAGATCAGAGATTTCCTCTAAAAAAAAAAAGTATCATATTTCTTCAATGATGGGTCAAACAAAAAAACATCATAAAACAGGATTTGTATATGTTAATTCTAATGATGTCAAACAGTACAACTCTCAAACTATAACCTTGTTGCTTCTGTGATGTGAGCAAGCGATAGAACCTGGATATGATCCATAGGCAATAGAATTGTTGCCTGAACTGTCCCAGATCACAGATCAGAATATATGGGAATTATGACCCAGGATGAAATTTCCCTTTAACAAATCGGTATCACATTAGGTAATGTACATACGTTGCAGGTTCTTATTCTCTCGTTTGAGGACCTCTAGGTGCTCCAGAGCTTCCTCATAAGAGTTCTTCATTTTGAAGAGCTCGGTGCTGAGGGAGCGAGACTCTTTCTGTGACCCTTCCAGCTCAGCCTGGCTCTCCTCAAACTTCTGCTTCCATTCCGCCACAATCTAAGGAAGATTCAAAATATTTTGGTGGCAATTAAAATTTTGATTTATTGAGGTGGTAATCTGCAAGATCCTTTTTTTTGCTGACGTTGCTGTGGTGTTTTTGCGCTGCACTTCCCACAGATCACTTGTCAACAGTGTGTTCAGTACTGCAACGTCTTTTTCCTTGGATTTTCTGTTAATAAAGTTAGTTTCTGTAGGTGGCGCTCTTTTCTTTGTCTGTTCAGCCATGGTGGCTATCACTGCTCATGCTAACTACCCAGTTCTTCTTCTGTTTATTCCAAATATACCACTGTTAGTGCTGCAGGAAACATAAAACGCATCACTTCCTGTGCACCGGGTGTTTAGAACAGCAAATATAAAAGCTTTCATGAACCGGCTATAGGTTGAGTAACTATTGGGTTATATCAATCGACAAAAGAGAGTATCAAAATTGATGTTTTAAACTAAATTTGCAATTTAGTGTCTTTAGTGGCAAATTTGTGTCTCTGTTACCTTATCAAAGTTTCTCTGCTTTTTATCCAGGACAGCTGCTTGTGCATTTGCCCTTTCCACGTCAGTCATGAGATCCTCCACCTCTCCCTGCAGCCTCTGCTTGGTTTTCTCCAAAGACGAGCACTTGGCATTCACAGCCTCGATGGCCTCCTCAGCATCCTGCAAACGCTGAGCGAGCTTTTTCCTGAGGAGAGAAAAATTAGGTTTATGTTAATGTTTATATAACAACCTTTGTCATTTTTCTTTTTGAAAGGATCATTTTGAATATCTCAAAAATAATATCTAAGTATTTAAAAAAGAATCTCACTTGGCTTCCTCCAGTTCATCGGTGCGCTGGATGGCATCAGTCTCATACTTGGTTCTCCACTGGGCCACCTCACTGTTGGCCTTGGACATTCCTCTCTGGAGCTCGGCCTTGGCCTCCTGCTCCTCCTCAAACTGCTCCCTCAGCAGATCACAGTCATGGCGAGCAGATTGGAGGGCATGGGCAAGGGCATTCTTAGCCTGTTTTAGAGGCAGATTGGAGTTTTTGTCATACAATTATTTCTCAGAGGCAGAGCTGCTCTGGAGGCAAAAATAGGCTGATTGGTTGAGTTAAACCTCAATGAATGGAGCCAAAGAACTACAGTTTTTCTAGCTAAGTAATGACTGAAAACCAGTGAAAAAGGCAAGGGGAATAGGTAGCTATAATATTATGAAGCCTAGCGCTCTTGCTAGTAACTGAAAAAAAGCAATCTAGCCATACTAAGTTATCTAGGTGACCTTCCAAGTTCAAATTAGCCACACTAGCTGCTAACTAGGTAAGCTAGTTAGCTAGCTGCTGGCCTTCCAACATCATGAATGCGATGGTCATCATGAGTGAATAAAAAGTCATTGCCATTCATATTTTTTTATTTATATTTTGACCAGAGTTCCTTGCCATTCAAGTTTGCCAGTTAGCTAACTTGAGCTCACAAAAACCTTCTTTCTTTGACTCCACACATGAGGTTTAACACAACCAATAAGATTATTTGAACCTGGCAACTGAATTAAGTATTTGCCTATTCATTTGCAAGGGGCAATCTTAATATGTGAAACTTACTACTACTAGTAAGGTTGTTACTTGTGTTCGTATTCATAGTTTAAAGAGTGCAGTAATTCAACAAACCTTTGTTTCTTCCTCAGTCTGCCTCCTCAGTTCCTCAATTTGTTGAGTGAAGGCGAGCTTAGCCCTTGACATTTGAGAGAGTATTGCTTCTTTCTCCTCAAGAAGACGAGAGAACTCACCTAGTCCAGAGGTATCAGGAAAAGAAAGTTAAGAAAGGTGTTTGACTCCAGAAATCATTTAAACTAGATTTAACACTGTATTCTCAATTGCATACCATTTTCATTCTGAAGTCTTGCCCTTTGAGCATTTATTTCAGTGATCAGACGAGTGTTCTCATCATGCTTTGTCTTGTATTCACCCAGTTGGTCTTCCAGAGAGTGACACAGTTTCTCATAATAAGCCTGATAATATTAATAAAAGAAATGTTGTTATATGTATGATATATTAATTAATTAATAATATTTTGTATACAGCTCTAGCTCACCTTTGACTTGACCATGGCCTCTATGTTGCTGGACAGGTCATCAGTCTCCATCTTGTACTCACTCTTCTCCTTCTCCAGCTTCTGTTTGACCCGCTGCAGGTTGTCAATCTGCTCTCCTAGCTCGGCCACAGTGTCAGCATGTTTCTTCCTCAAAGCTGCAGCAGTGGCTTCGTGGTGGAGAGTTGACTCCTCGAGGTCTCGTCTCAGTTTCTGGAACTCGGCCTCTCGCTTCTTGTTCATCTCGATCTGAGCAGTGGTGGCTCCTCCAGCCTCCTCCAGCCGCTCGCTGATCTCCTCAAGTTCCCTGGAGAGATCACACCTCTGTTTTTCCACCTTAGCCCTGGCAACGCGCTCAGCCTCGATCTCCTCCTCCAGCTCTTCAATGCGCGCCTGGGTAAAGCAACATACAGGAGTTGATTGTTGATTTGCAGTAAATTTTAATTTAATAGCCAAACAGCTTTTCTAAGTACCTGGAGTTCCTTGATCCTTTTCTGAGACTGCACAGCCATACTCTGCTCGTCCTCGATTTTGGCTACAAGTTGGCTGAATTCAAAGTCTTTCCTGTTATGCAAAACCATGTGATTAGAGCATACTGTGTAAAGTACCTATCAGTATGTTTCACTGCACCAACACTGCACCAATACATACTTTTTAAGGCGTTCCTCCAGCTGCTGTTTGTCATTTTCTAGATCCATCATGGATTCTTGAGTTAGTTTCAGATCTCCTTCAAGCTTCCTCTTGGCCCTCTCTACATCCATCCGGATCTTTTTCTCTTGTTCCAGAGAACCTTCAAGCTAACACATTGAAAAGCACCTTCACAGTTACATTATACAGTATATTATGCTAAGATTTCAACAAGGCAGTAGCTTTAGACTCACGTCATCGACTTGTTGCTCCAGCTTGACCTTGGCTTTGGTCAGAGAGTTGACTTTGTCTTCCTCTGCTTGCAGGTCATCCAGTGTCCGTTGGTGGGCCTCCTGGAGGGCCGACTTCTCCTTAGATAACTTGCCAATGGTATCATCTAGAGTAGACATTTCCTCAGTCAGATTCTTCACCTGAATGTGCAGCAAAAATTAGCATGTTAGTAAATGCTTAAATCTCTTGATGTTCAGATGATGTTCGGAGGACACACACCTTGTTTTCAGTGGCGTGTTTTTCTTTCTCCACTTTAGCCAAGGTGAGCTCCAAGTCATCGATGTCTTTCTTCAGCTCAGAGCACTCGTCCTCCAGCTTCCTCTTCTTGGCGGTCAGCTCAGAGTTCACCTCCTCCTCATCCTCCAGTCTCTCACTCAGCTCTTTGGCTTTGGCCTCCAGCAGGATCTTGCTCTTTATCAGGCCCTCACACCTCTCCTCTGCATCTGCCAGGCTCTCACTTTCCTGTTGCAGCATTTAATAAAATGCACAATTAGCATTTGTGAAGCATATTACTACTCTCTTATGACAACATGATATGCCAACAGCAATGTTATCTGCAAACAGCGTGTTCACTCCACTCACAGATTGAACCTGCAGACACAAGTCATTCTTCTCCTGAAGCAGGGAAACCATTTTGGCTTCCAGCTCCCTCCGCTTGGCCTCAGCTTTAGCCAAGTCGTCCTTACACTTGGAAAACTCCACTTTCATGGTGGCCATCTCCTTCTCAGTCTCAGCACTCCTCAAGAGTGGCTTGATCTTGAAGTAAAGCTTCATCCACGGCCAGTGTTTGACATTCATGAAGGAGCGAATGTTGTACTGGACAATGTAAATGGATTCTCTGTGAAGCAATTGTTTGAGTTAATTCTTAGCTCTTAGATTCAAAGCAATCAAGTGAATATGCATGTTTACTTTGACATACAGTGTATCTTTAATAGTCTATGGCCATCAAATTCTACTGTCTGTGATTACCTCCTCTCCATCATTTTCTGAAAGTCCCTCCTCTTAAGGAAGCCACGACACAAGGCTTGAGTAACAGTGATGAGAGAAGCCAGTTTGTCATCCCTCATCTCTTCTAGAAGACCCAAGAGCCCTGCTTTGAAGAACACCTACAAGAAATTGAAATTTGGGCTCATCTTTGGATACCTATGGACACTAATTCTTTAATCTGCAGAATCTATGACAATAGTAGCAAGTCTATCACATTCAAAATAATTTACCTTGGTATGCCCAAACTTATACTGCGTGTGGTCCACATCGATAGACCCCAAGAGCTTCTCAGCAGCTTTCTTGTTGTCAATGAATTGGCCATCAGGGATCACACTGGCATTCAGTACTTTGTACCTACAGAGAAAAATTCCAATCAAAGAAAAGTTTTGTCATATTTTTCACAAAGGTATTCTGTGTGTTTTACCTTTGCTTGAAATCCCCGTACTGTATTCTACTTGGGAAGCCCTTTCTGCAGATCCTGATTCCTTCCAGCACACCGTTGCACCGCAGCTGATGGATAACCAGCTGGTTCTCCATAGCCCCTAAGGTCAGCCAGAACCGCATTATAATCAAGCCGCTTAAGATACAGCCATTTAAATTATTTGTATGACATTATTGAAATACCTGGAGTTTTAGTTTCATTTGGAATCAGACACCTTACAAAATGAGGATGGGTGCTTCTCAGATTTGTCATCAGCTTTCCCAGGTTTTCCTGTTCGGGATTATCAATGTCATCACTATGTAACACAAAATCACAACTGCTATCATTGCTTTATCATTTGTAACAAAATATTCTTACACATCATTCAATATTATATCACACTTCAACTACCCTGAAGAGGGCTGACACTGTCTGGAAGGATGAACCCTTCTTCTTTGCCGCTTTCTTCGCAGTTCCACTGCTTTCTACAAGACCAAATGTTTTCATCTATGAAACATTTATAAGGCTGCACAGTAGGACCTTGAAATTAACTTTTTTTTTTCCGAACGATCACAGTCTCCCACCTGTCTCATGTTCTTACCATCAGATGAAGAATAGCTAGAATAGAGGAACGCCAGCAGCTTCAGGCTTGCTTTCTGGAAGAGCTGGACTACGGTTTCATTCAGCGGATCCTTATTCTTGTCTAACCAGCCGGTGATGCTGTAGTCCACAGTGCCAGCATAGTGCACCAGGGAGAAGTGAGCCTCAGCCTTGCCTTTGACAGGCTTGGGCTTCAGGAAGTTGTTTGATTTGCCAAGATGTTGGTCGTACAGCTTGTTTTTGAAGGTGGTGTCTGACGCCTTGGGGAACATACACTCCTCTTCAAGGATGGAGAAGATGCCCATTGGCTGTTGAGGACGGAGAATGAAGAATTTATTTTTAACACAAAAAACACTCAACAACTTTGTGTAATACCATCTCTTTATAAACTAACCTTTTCAATGAGCTCTATACAGGCAGCCAAGTCCATTCCAAAGTCAATGAACTCCCACTCGATGCCTTCCTTCTTATACTCCTCTTGCTCCAGCACAAACATGTGGTGGTTGAAAAACTGTTGCAGTTTCTCATTGGTGAAGTTGATACACAGCTGCTCCAGACTGTTGTACTGCAAAGGAAACCAGTTAGAGCGTTATCTAATTATTAATTATGCATTTCAGTAAACATGCTGCTTACTGCAAACTTACATCAAAGATTTCAAACCCAGCAATATCCAAGACTCCAATGAAGAACTGCCTCGGTTGCTTGGTGTCCAACATCTGATTAATGCGAAGGACCATCCACAGGAACATCTTCTCATAGACCGATTTGGCCAAAGCACCAATAGAATTGTAGACCTGCAAAAAAAAAAAAAAAAAAAAAAAAAAAAACGTGCTCCAATGAGTTCACCACACATTTGGGAAATAAGACCTTTAAAATAAACACATTAGAAGAAAATGATAGGATTGTTGAAATGTCTGACTTGTAGATTATGTAAATGAAAAATGTGCTTTTTACAACCAATTTAACTGCAAATAAAGGTCTGTATTATACAAATCTGAACAAATACCTTTAAAGCACACATTCAGCATGTCCCATTATAGCTACACCCAGCTGATAGAATAGGGTCAGACTACAGCAGCAAAAAATAGATCATTTAATTTGTCATTCAGAGATCTCATCATTAGGTTTTCATAGTATTTTTGATTCAATATATGTTCAGTCTATAAGAAATCACTAAAATTCTATCTCTCCAAAATGACACCAAGGGGCTTTAGCTGTATAGTGTGTCATCAACCTCCTTGCCAAGATAAGCAGTTTCTTGAGGTAAATAGAAACTTCTTACAGTTATAAGAAGTAATATGAAATTCATGCTGTATTGTAATGTAATTTGTTGTTTTACAGCACTGTATTATAACAGAAATATACCTGCTGAACAGTCTGCCCTTTGGTGACATACTCATTCCCAACCTTCACTCTGGGGTAGCACAATGCCTTCAGCAGGTCTGCAGAGTTTAGACCCATCAGGTAAGCTGCTTTGTCAGCCACTGAAACAGGGAAATAGCAAATATGAAACAATTATTAAATATTTTGCTTACAGTGCAGTGAAAGAGAGAGCAAAATACAAGGGCAGAATCCCAAAAAATGATGCTCATATCTACCCTCTGTCCCATCTGGCTCTGCCTGCTCCTCTCTTTGCTTCTGCTTGAACTTCATGTTCGCATAATGCAGCACAGCACCGGTTAGCTTGTAGATGCCAATCTTCTCCTCTCCAGTGAAGCCGAGGATGTCAACAGCGCTCTGAAAGCACAGCATTACAGGGCCGAGTTGAGTCACAGAGCATGTTTGCAGGGAACGAAAAGAAAAGATTAAAAACATGACTCACATCGGTGGCCATCAGTTCCTGAGTGTCATCGATACTCGCCACGCTGATTTCCCCTTGGCTGATAAATGGGTAGTCGTAGGGGTTGGTGGTGATGAGAAGAGTCTCTGGATTGAAAAATAACGTGCCTCAAAAATCCAGGCTTTGCAACAAAAACACACTGCATACCCCGTTGCTTACAACACATCAACTTTGTTTCAGATGAATTGAAACAGACATCAAATCTGTGTTGTATTGAGTGTTCCTTTGAAGAACATGTGGGCGAAATATGACTGACATAACACTGTATTAAACGCTTTTCCCATATGTTACCTATGAGCTCAGGCTTCTTGTTGGACATGATCTGGTAGAAAATATGATAACTCCTCTCTGCAGCCAGCTGAAACGTCACTCTGGATTTTTCCAGCAAATCTACCGAAACAAAAAGAGATGGGGGTAAACGAAAGGCTCTAAGAACTAAACATTACATGACTCTATTATATTCAAACTCACACGTTTCAATATCAGCGGAAGCCAGTTTTCCTGTGGTTCCAAAGTGGATTCTTATGAATTTTCCCTGAAAGGAAAAAAAAACTTCTAACAATCCACGAAACAAGATGATAAATCAACGACATGTAATAACAAAACCTCTGTCTCTTCACTCACAAAACGAGAGGAGTTATCATTTCTGACAGTCTTGGCATTTCCGAAGGCCTCCAGCAATGGGTTCGCAGAGATGATCTGGTCCTCCAGAGTCCCCTAGAGCAACAGCAAGGACAGGTAAAAATAATATAGATGCCGATAAAGAAGTGAAATGAATGAGTAAATGAATGAATGAATTGGTTTATTAATTAGTCATAAATTCACTCATCTACTCCACTTTCTGATGAGAGGCTTTTTTGCTGCTCGTTAGTTGATTTTAATTACAAATGTCTTCATACAAACACTGTTTCCTCGAAAACAACAGAAGTTCACCTGTATTTTGCCAGAGGCGGCAACATCCTTCTTCCTGTCCCCAGACACTGCGATTGTCGCAAAGTACTGGATGACACGCTTGGTATTCACGGTCTTCCCTGCACCGGATTCTCCACTGCAGAATAGCAAAACACACACCAGCAGCTATTTATCTCCTCTTTCATACAAAGTATCTGTAGCATTTTCATCAATGTGCAGCTTACGTGATGAGGATGGACTGGTTTTCTCTATCTAGAAGAAACAACACAGTCATATTAGAAAGTTATCATGCATTGCCTCTAAGTTAATACAATACTGAATATGAATACAATGTTCCCAAAGACAAGTTACCAGTAAGCATGAACTGATAGGCGTTGTCGGAGATGGAGAAGATGTGTGGTGGAGCCTCCTGGCGCTTTTTGCCCCTATAGGCCACCACTACTTCCTGTTTGTACACTGGGAGGCTCTTATAGGGGTTCACAGTGACGCAGAACAGACCGGAGTAGGTCTAAAATAAAAAAATGTTAGTCGTCTTGGTTCCTATTGAAATATAATATATAACACTTCCCAACAAAGCCAAAGAACAGTAACTGCATGAGGAGTGAAACTGAGAAAAAAATACTTAAAAGTTTAAAGTCTCATTGGTACAGAAATTTAGGGGTATATTTATTGTTGATATGAAATCTAGACCCTAGTCTTGACCTTTGACCTTTAAAATGCATAAAAAGTAGTTACTGCTGTTTGCCTTTGTTGGGCATGATTTTCCAACACATCCCACTCAGTAAGCCTCCAATACGGGGCTACAGCGCTCCTGCTGGATGCAAGACGAGCAGAGGCTCTCTGACATTGTCTGGGAAGGACTATCATCCACTAAATGGCGTATCGCTCACATAGATCATCCACGCTGCGTAGCGCTCCTTGAGGTTGTACAGCACCGAGGCCTCGTTGAGGTGGGTCATCATGGCCATGTCCTCGATCTTGTCGAACTTGGGTGGGTTCATGGGGAAGACTTGGTCATCCTTCACTGTTACAACCTGTAATGGGGAAGAGAGACGTGCCCTTCATCAGCTGAGCAGGGAAAGCGAACCAGCCAGGACTAGCTGATGTTGTGCAAGTCATTTTTAAACAGTAACTACAGCTGATGGAGGAAATCAGTACAAAACCACAGCTACCTTACCTGTCCTGCATACGTTTTAACAGCTACTTTCCCCTCCTCTTTGCCTTGGAGAGTGCCTTTGACGTACAGCTCCTTCGGATCAATTACGAACACCGCCGTTTTGGCATCGAATGGCCTGTTCTGGGCCTCGATCCTCTCTCGTTCCGGCTTCCTCAGGTACGGGGCAGCCTCCCCAAACACTGACATCTCAGCATCCGAACTCATCTCTGCAACGCACCCCAGAGGGGACTGCAGCGTCCAGGGGTTAAAGGTTAGAACGGTGTCTCTGATGTGTGACAATATGGTTATAATTGTAGGAATCTGCATTTCAAAAAGCTTTGTTTCAATCAGAATCAGCTCTTACCTCCCTCGGACACAGAAGACTTGCTTGTGAATCTTCCACTTAGAGATGCCAGAGTAGAAACAAGCTGAAATTCTACCAATGAAGGCGTTGACCCTTTACTCCTTTTATAGGGTGCCTCTCCCCGCATTGGGAGAGACACAGCAAACACCTATATTTAGGTCAACCCCCCCCCTTAACGAATGTGGGTGGGGAGAGGTGATGATTTTGGTATGTGACATCACGGAGATGTCGCCGAGCTTTTGTTTTAAATCCGCGGCAGGGAGGGGGCAACTGCGGCTCAAGAAAAGAATCGGGGCGGAGAATGCCAAAGGAGGGTGACCTCTGCCAGAGAGACGGCCCTCGCAGATGCTGCAATGCTCCAAGCATGAAGGGACCGCTGCATGACTACCAGCATAATAAGGGGGGTCTTCTATTGTTGGTGTAGCGTCTTCGTCAGGGACTTTGCAAGATCAACACAGAGCCATCGAGATGCAGCTGAATATTTAAATATCAAGATAGTCTGTAGCTAGTGGGCCATGAAACTCAAGTTCTCAACAGTGTCTACAGCTCTACAAAGGCAAACAGCAGTAACTCCTTTTTGTGTGTTCTAAAGGTCATAGGTCACGATGATGGAAATTCTGTTAAATGATATAGAATCCACTTCTGTACCAACACTACTTTTGTCGGGGCAGGAAATTAACTTTAAAGTCATTTCATCCAATTTAACTGTTTAGATAGTTAGTGTTCTTTGGCTTTGTAGGGCAGTATAGGTGTGTAACTGTGTGTGTGTGTGTGTGTGTGTGAGAGAGAGAAAAGGACCTTTATGCAGGTCTAAATCACATAAAGGTCAAAGGTCATGACGACGAAAATTCTGTTCAATGATATACAATCCACTTCTGTACCAACATTGCTTTTGTCATGGCAGGAAATTAACTTTAAAGTTATTTCTTCCACTTAAAGTGTTTACATAGTTAGTGCTCTTTGGCTTTCTAGGGCAGTATAGGTGTGTAACTGTGTGTGTGTGTGTGTGTGTGTGTGTGTGTGTGTGTGTGTGAGAAGGACCTTTATGCAGGTCTAATTCACATAAACCTCCTCTATATTGAGGTATCAAATAAAATGCAAGTCCCTCTGAGGCTTATTAGCTGTTTTGAAATATTACACAAAAACGCATCCGTGACCCTTGTGATTGCTATGATAGGCTTATAAATAACGGCGTGGCTGATGACTCACTCAATAGAAATTCCTTCAGGATCTTCCTGGGGGCTTTAGAGATTACGGGGGACTAATGGTCGTGTCAGAGATTTGGAGTCCTCTCTCTCCTCCTGCCAGCATCTCCCAGTGAATCAGCTTTGAGGGACACCAGAGGACACCAGGAGACATTAGGTTCTTTTTTATTTGAATGAGGGAGATAATGTCAGGTCAAATAACAAACGCTGTCCAGTTTGTTATGTTACTTTTTATACCAAAGCGTGTGAAAAGATTATATCTAGAAAAATGAATGTCTATGTATAAAACGAGGTAGCCTACTTGAACTACCTAATGTCACGCCATTAAGCACTATGACATAATAAACATAACCAGTTATGCTAATGAGGTTGCTAATTAAGCTAATTAATGCATTCATTAAATACTTGTCTCCACATAACTATTAACATGTACAGTATGTAGTAGTATTAATATGAACTCTGAATCTTAAAGCATTAGTTTAGCAGTAGTTTCAAGAAAATTTTTCCTCATTAATATGCAAATTTACGCAGCAAGGTGCTTCAAAATCTGATTATTTACTCTATTAGGGGAACCTGTGCTGTATCATGTATTGTTCTTGAGTTATTGTGTTCACAGGAATATGTCTACACACACACACACACACAGACAGACAGGAGAATTACATTATAAACAACTACACCAGTTTGCAGTGAAATGAGGTTCAAACTGTCACTCACTGGCAGATCTTGTGTCAGTGTCATGAGAGAGAGATTAGAGGGCTATAAACTGTCAAGAGTGGTGCTAAATCATGAACAAGCAGCACATGAACCCGCAGTTTAAAGTGCCTCCATCTTAAATCTGGGCTGCTTAAGGGAATTAATCAAGCCTATAGTGAGGAGAGGCAGTGAGAGACATACTATACATATTCAGTGGTTACTGAGGACAACAAAGCAATATATATATCATCACTATAGTCACAAACTGTCCTTTTTTGAACAGGCCTATACGCACTCGTGAGCTAATTTGTTTCTATTGTTTGCATGATGACTGGATAACTGCCTCAGTGCTGTGAGCATTTCGTACATCACCTACTTGAGAGTCTCAGAAAGCCAAATTGAATGCAATGGATTGCAACCATACTGCATTTCAAAAGCTAATCTTTAATGCAACAGATGGTAAAATCTCATGGCTTACGAGCTAATGTCAAGTCAAGTTCAAGTTGTCTAAATAAAGCGCTGCTAAGCAGAGGTCACGCAGTCCATTATCTGTCACAGATATCGTTTGATATCATTTGAGGGACAACTGTTAAGAACATTTGCTAATAGTTCCTGAATAGCTTATCTCAAGTGATAATTAATAAACATGAATCATCCATTCAAGCAATATGTTTCAATTTGTAAACCTATTGATTCCATTTATTTCAGAGATTACAGTTGTGATTGATGATAGCCCCTTAATAAATTAGCCGTCTCACTCTTTTATACTGTAGAGGAGTGGAAAAGTACTGGTTATGGTTATGGGCTGCAGCCCGACAGCAGAGTTTTGTCCTTGCTGAGATCAGTGTCTTTGTTTCACATGTAACCATTAATCTGCAGCTGTGCTGTTTCCAGTTATCAGATAATATGCATCTTATCCTGTTAGAGTCAAGTAATAACCTTGAAGCAGAGCACTAACCAATGAGATGTGCTGCTGAAGCTTGACTAATTAAAAGAGTTTATAAGATGTATTATTTTGTTTCCTCTTTGGCAATATAATAACAACTACAAGTAAGTATTCAGTGGTGTATTTTGGGCGCCCTTACAAAAAAGAACTACAGTAATCCTATCATAAGTTTGAGAAGGATACTATAAATATCACAGCAAAATGTAAGTCCCTACAGGACTATTATAATAAAACCATAGGAGATCTAAAATCATTATAAGGAACAATAAGGTCACTATAAACTCACTATAGAGTACCACACTATGATCTATAGGAATTATTCGGGCTACTGTCATTGTCAGTGAAAGGTAGTGTACATCACAGTGCCCTCCAGTGAAATTACTGTGAAAACACAGGCTCAGCCCTTGCCCTATGGAGAGGCACCCTGCCGAATTCCATTAAAAAAATCTGTCAATTTAATGTTGTCTTGTTTATCAGCAAACAAAAAATAGCTGGTAAAACTTGACTTAAGGCCTCTAAAAAATTTGAGGGTCCACTCTTTAATTCGGAATAGATGTAGGCCTAATCTACCAGTATGGAGGACCAAAATAATCATAATTAAATAAATAAATATGTCAGTGAAATAAATAGACATAAATACATAAATAAATTAATAATTGATTGACTGTTAATTTAAAAATTATTAAATAATATTATTTCATAATTATTGTTTTCATAATAACATGACTATGCTATACTATCCTTTTTATTTCATAATAAAACTTTTCATTTCATAATGTCACTTTTCATAATGTCTCAGCCGTCTGTCAATCAAAGTGAATGGGGCGGGATCTATTTGCTGACCGGGTAATCCTTTGCAATCGATTATTTTTCCTGGCTCTGAGGCTGGTCTTGCCCCATGGGCCAAATGGCGTTAAAAAAGTCATAATATTATGAGAATAAAGTGGTAATTTTGAGAAAAAAGTCTAAATATTACTTTAATATATTATCAGCACCTGGATAAGGACCTGACACCGAGGGAGAGAAGAGGAGCAAATTCCGACAGCTGCCAACAGCACCCAGCACTTCAGCTACACTCAGCTAACAGCTAACAGGTAATTGTAGGGAAATTGTTTGCCAACTCTGGATATGTTTAGCATGCATTCCTACCTATGGTTCCTACTATGGGTGTCAATATTGGGTAATTGTTCTTGGCCCAAAATCTGTCATCGACCCTCATTATTAACAGTTAACTAAGGAGATTATTAGGCTACTTCCTGGCTCTATTGAGTGCATTGATTCTTGTATTGATTAATACCTTCTACCATGACAGACGTTACTATCTTCTGCTACGATTCCGTTCTTTTCTACTACAACATATAGCATGACTTTACCCCACTGATGTTGACCTGGTTTCTTCTGTGTGTATGTGTGTGTGCGTGCAGTGAGCTAGAGGTTTTTTGTGAAACCTCCTGGAGATCTGTCCTCTCTGTCCTGTCTGTCTGAGGAGCCCAGACCGAAGCCCCCAGTCTGAGCAGAGCAGAGTGCTGGGAGCTCCTGTTCTTCTCCAGCAGAACCTGATGTAGGAAGAGGGACCAGAGCCCCGTAGGCTTTGTGGAACCGATTAATTCAACATTGATTTGTTAGGCTAACTCTAGTCAGGATTTTCATAGTAATCCTCGGTTTTTTCAATGTGACCATGGCATCCCTCTCTGTGAAGTTCTCAAGACTATTCTTGATGAAACTACCTGCTTAAGCGTTTGACATTTAGTCAACTGAGAGTTGCCTGTTGTTTTACCTTGCATCTCAAACCAATGAATGCAAATCACGATCAAAACAAAACATTTAATTCATGCATTGACTTACCTGCTATAGGTAAAATCACTGATCTCCTGGTAAGTAATGTCCACTGGCTGCAGCAAGGATCCTGTCCATGTGTGTGACTTCTAGCCTGCCTGGTGTACAAGCCAATCATGGGACATTTGGCATCTGTCAAATTCAGCTGAAACCACCTAGGTTTAGGCTAGTTGCTGTGGGTTGCTGAGTCTCGAAACATTTTGAAGCAGTTTACTTGACTGCTAGTTTGTTTACCTGGCCTCTGTCAAAAGTCCAGCTAGTTTCAACTTTTTTAACAGACTGATATTTTCACGCACTGATCTCTATCAATCCATGCCATCCAGCATGCACAGGTCTCACCGAAGTACATTCATAACTAGTCATTTTTATGTAGTACAAATGCACATGTGAACACCACCATATTGCGACGTAAACAGTCTATGGGTGTAAAGAGCGCGTACTGGAATTAGGCAACGCAGTGCGCACTGGGCACAAACAGCCCGGCTGCCTCTGACTTGAGTCCACTTGGATCCATGGAGCTAGTGGATTTTCTAATAAACCATCTTCCATATTTAACTCTTAACTACCTGTGCTATATGTGCTGCCTTGGAATGAGAGGACGTTAAAGTTTACTGTTACTTTAGTGTGCCACCTTTGGCTTAGGATCTTTTTAGAACTGCCTGGGGGATGAAACCTTTCTTAGCTTTCATGTGCGGACTGGGAGAAGAGCAGTTTTAGTTTTTGAATGTTGCGCCTAATGTAGAGAACGAGAGAACACTACACATTACTGTGTGTAGTGTTTTTCAAAAAGTGTGAGAATTGCTGTACTGAACTGAGAATTGCAAGTGAAAAGCAGAAAATGTGCTTGTAGATTTGCAGACTTGGTTTAAGGATTTGATACATGAGTTTCAGGTTTTAGTGATTGTGTCCCAAGATCCAGTCAGTTTTAGTGTGTAAACAATTGTGAAAAACTATAATTCAGTCAGTAAAGGTAATCCATCACTGAACGAGAGGCTGCCAATCGCGTTTTGCAAAATTGCTTCAGAACGATAATATCAGGCTATAAACTTTTACATTTTTAAAGAAGTTCTGTTCACAGTTTCATATTAGTGTTCAGGAACACTGCAAGAGCTAAGACGAGACAGACTTATCACCGTTTTCTACTTGTAAACAAATATACCGCTTCCGGGTCATTACATGTCCGATTTCTGCATTTTCCACTCCAAAATAAAACTTTTAACCACTAGAACGCAACAACTATAACAACTTAAATCTGGAGTCAATTGGATTTAAGTTTCAGTCGGTCGGTCGCATGCAACACATCCAGTGAGTCATATTTTGGGCTCAAACATATGGGAGAGTTGTACATTTTTTTAGTTCTTCAAACACAAAATGTTTTATGGTTTAGTACAATAGCCTCTCATTGTAATGTCTGACAAGGTTTGAGAACACTTTGGGAGGGACTGTGCCTCCATGCAGAACATTTCAAGATCCTTGATACTTAGGTTTGTGCTTGTGGACTGCCCTCTTCAATTCAGACCGCAGATTTTCAATAGGGTTCCATTGCAAAACATCGATTTTGTTTTCCCGCAACCATTTCTGTGATGATTTTGATGTATGTTTGGGGTCGTTGTCTGGTTGAAAGGTCCTTCCATGGCAAAGTCTCAACCTCCTGGCAGGGGCAACCAGGTTTTGGGCTAAAATATCCTGATACTTAGTGGAATTCATTATGCCATCGATCTTAACAAGATCTGGACCACTAGCAGTAAAACAGCCCTAAAGCATCAAAGATCCTCCACCATATTTCACTGTGGGCATCCGGTGCTTTTCCTTGTATGCAGTCGTCTTTTGTCGCCAAACATGCCGATGGTGTGCATGGCCAAAAAGTTCCATTTTGGTCTCATCTGACCACAACACACAATTGTAGTTCCAGTGATGCTTGTCAAAGTTCAGGCGCTTCAGTTTATGGGTTGCACTCAGTAAGGGCTTCTTTCCTGCAACCCTTCCAAAGAGCTTGTTGACATGGAGGAGGCATCTAACTGTTGATTTTGACACTTGATAACCTCAGCATTCCACTCAACTGTGCAGTTGTGAAACTGTGATCCTTGGGTTCCTCTTGGCCTCCCTCACCATCTTCCTCCCTGTTCATGGGGGCAATATGCACATGCGTCCTCTTCCTGGTGAATTTGCAACTGTTCCAGATCTCTAAAACTTATTGATTATTGCCCTGACTGTGCTTAGTGGTATTTTACTATCTGTCTTCTGTGTGCAACCTCATATTTTGACCCCAGTGAAATAGGAAATGATGAAAGCAATACAGTTTCTGGATTCTGAGATCAATAAAAAAAAATAGAATTGTATTTATTTTATACAATAAATTTTGCTCATTTTCATGAAGGGTGACAATAATTCTGGAGTTGATTGTATATGTATATGTATCATACAATTCCTGTATGATAATTTCTGAATTTTACAATGCATCAATTCCACAGTAAATGAAAAAAAATTGACTGACATGGACTGATTGCAATGCAACACTGAATTTATTTTTTGCAGTGGGATTTCAATCCCTCTCTGTTTCCTTGGCTGTTTTCCTCAGTGTTTGGAACAGCCGACGGAAGAAGCGTCGGATTCTGTTCTTCTTCTTCTTGGTCTTTTTGATCTCTGAAAAATAAAAGAGGACAATCAATGCCTCAGTTCATCTTGATGGAAGTAAACATGAGCTACAGTGTGAGCGGACCTGATGAACTCCTACCTGATGTGGTGTCAGAGGATTGTTGCACCTCCTCCTTCTCTTCAGTGCCAACCAGGCTGCTGGTCAAGCCTTCCTGGACTGAAGTAATGGCAGGAGCTTCAATAGGGAGAGTCAGAGGAACCACAGGAGCTTCAGTAGCGAGGGTCAGAGGAACCACAGGACCTTCAGTAGCGAGGCTCAGAGGAACCAGAGGAGCTTCAGTAGGGAGGCTCAGAGGAACCAGAGGAGCTTCAGTAGGGAGGCTCACAGGAACCAGAGGAGCTTCGGTAGCGAGGGTCAGAGGAACCAGAGAAGCTTCAGCAGGGAGGCTCACAGGAACCACAGGAGCTTCGGTAGTGAGGGTCAGAGGAACCAGAGAAGCTTCAGTAGGGAGGCGCAGAGGAACCACAGGAGCTTCAGTAGGGAGGCTCACAGGAACCAGAGGAGCTTCAGCAGGGAGGCTCAGAGGAACCAGAGGCGCTTCAGCAGGGAGGATCAGAGGAACCAGAAGAGCTTCGGTAGCAAGGCTCAGAGGAACCACAGGAGGTTCAGTAGGGAGGCTCAGAGGAACCACAGGAGCTTCAGTTGGGAGGCTCACAGGAACCAGAGGAGCTTCAGTTGGGAGGGTCAGAGGAACCAGAGGAGCTTCAGTAGGGAGGCTCACAGGAACCACAGGAGCTTCAGTAGGGAGGCTCACAGGAACCAGAAGAGCTTCGGTAGGGAGGCGCAGAGGAACCAGAGGAGCTTCAGTTGGGAGACTCAGAGGAACCAGAGGAGGTTCGGTAGGGAGGCTCACAGGAACCACAGGAGGTTCAGTAGGGAGGCTCAGAGGAACCACAGGAGGTTCAGTAGGGAGGCTCAGAGGAACCACAGGAGCTTCAGTAGGGAGGCTCACAGGAACCAGAGGAGCTTCAGTAGGGAGGCTCACAGGAACCACAGGAGCTTCAGTAGGGAGGCTCACAGGAACCAGAGGAGCTTCAGTAGGGAGGCTCACAGGAACCAGAGGAGCTTCAGTTGGGAGGGTCAGAGGAACCAGAGGAGCTTCAGTAGGGAGGCTCAGAGGAACCAGAGGAGCTTCAGTAGGGAGGCTCAGAGAAACCACAGGAGCTTCAGGAGGGAGAGTCAGAGGAACCAGAGCAGCTGAACCAACAGCAGAGTCCATTTCTGGGCTTGGTGTTGTGTCCTCTTCCAGGCCAGGCTCTTCGCTCAAATCTCCATCAAGGGGGGTGGAGTTCACGGCTCCATCCACTACAGCTGGCTGGGTGGAATCATCTAGTTCCACCTAAAGAGGGAGAGAAGCCGTTTGAATTTTTGATTTTTTTTTTTTTTCACTATATCTTATCCAGCTACTCATTCATACATCTGCGCAGGTCTTCTTACCTCTTTGGTGGTCAGCACTTCAGACATTTCCATGTGTTTCTGTGGCTCGAACATCACACAGATTTCCCCCACTGTGACGTCAACGATCCTGGTCAGCAGCTCTGGCTCAAAGTGCTTCAGCTTCTCCAGCAGGACGTCTGGAGTGTAATTCTCTCTGACCTTGTTCAGGATAGAAAGGACCTTTTCATCCCGGATGGAGCGGGAGAAGGTGGCCTGACGGTCCGTGGAGGTCAGAGAGGCGGAGAGCTTATCCTCAACGGCCTTCGTGAGTCCAACAGCCAGGTCACTGAGCTGCAGCGGGGGTACGGACAAGAGGATCTCCGGATTAATCCAGAAGCCCTGCAGCACTTTGGGCACAACCAGCATCACCATTTCCTGGGGGCTGAGGAGGCTGGAGCTGGGCTGCTGCTTCTCCATCAGGCTCCTGATGGCTTTGTCAGCCAGACGGATGATCTGAGGGTCTCTGTTGATGAGAGACGCTCAAAATGAGTTGAAATACACATTTTCTGAAAAGACACTATTTCCCCACGGGAATCATTCAAGTTTCATCTTATCTCATAAATGTGACTTACTGAAAACAAGGACTGTTGGCTTCAGGTGAGTTGAGCACGATTCGGGCTAAAAACTCAATAACCATCATTTTCATGCTGATGTTCACCTCCCACATCTGAAACAAGAAGTCAAATTAAGATTTGACATATTTACAGGATCAATCTAGTGTTATGTGATAATTTACTCTTTTCATGATCTTGGTCTTACCAGCTTGAGGAGAGGCTGGACACTTTCATCAAAACTCTCGAGATCAAACCTCCACAATCTTCAAATGGAAAGAAAACAGAAGGTTCATCTTGACTGTTGCTCTATTTTCTTCTCATTAGTAACAGACTATCTTAAAGGAATAGGCTAGTTCACCCAAAAATGAAAATTCAGTCATTATCTACTCACCCCCATGCCAGTAGAAAATCGGGTAAAGTTTGTTAGTCCATACAACAGATGGACAGACAGAGTTAAAAAAATAACGGAAAATAACCATAAAATGGCTCCATGCAGCGCTTACAGCATAATCCAAGTCTCTTGAAGCCAAAGGATCCCAAAGTGACTTGAAAAGACTGACATTTACACCATTATTTAGCTATATATATAGCTGTTGATTTAAAAAACGTCACATTTGAGCGCACCCCGACCTCGACAGGTAAGACTAGCTTGAATTACCAGAAACAAGACTTCCGGTTTGGCGGTTTAGCCTTCCAAATAAAAGCGCAAGATTTTAAAATAGAAATACTGTTTTAAAGCAATTACTTTGTATTTAATTGTCAAATTCAATAAGTGAGCACCCATATTAATGTTTGATGTCATAGCCTAATAACAATGAAAAATGCCATAAAATGTGCCATTTTTAACTATAAACTATACACTGTGCAGAATACATACAGAACAGAGACTAAAGTGGACATCAAACATGAAACATGGCATGGGGGTGAGTAGATAATAACTGAATTTTCATTTTTGGGTGAACTATTCCTTTAACATTAGCAGAGTTGATGATAGATTGAGTGGTGGACTGTCTCACCGCTCCCTGAGAGATTTCTTGCCCTGCTCCACCAGCCAGTCAGTCATGTCCTCAGCTGTCAGCTCAGATGGGACCTGCTTTTGTTGCTGACGCCTCAAAAACTGCACCATCATTTTTTTCTACAAGACAATAGAAAACATCAGATGTTCTCATGTATAATCATAGGAGACACTTTTACAGAGGTGTTTTATTTTGTGCGGGCCTGAAACACAAGTGGTTCTTACTTGTACTTCATAGTACTGCCACTCCCAGCAGAGCTGCACAGTCTCTCTGTACACCGGTACATTGAACAATACCTTTGAAGGAAATTAGATAATGTCACTCAAAAGCCTCTTATGCTACATACATACATACATCAGCTCAAAATCTTTACAATTTAACTGCAATAAACAATGCTCACATACCTTGATGGGTCTATAGATGACCCTTTCTCCTTCAATCCAGTCCATGGATGTTTTGTTACTGGATGACAAATCAACAGTGCAGAAACAACGACACAATAAAACCAACTACCAAACTCACAACTACAGAACAGAGGTAAAGGCACTCAAACACAGTTGATACTGGTGGCTGAAATGAACTGAGGGTGTTCAGGGAGAAAGTTTCTGTGGGAGATGGAATGGACTTATTGTTGAGTCACTGGGAGCAGAATTCTGCTCTTAATGACAGACAGATTCTGTTTTGGTTCAGCTGTTCAGGCAGAGATGACCTGGGAAAATACATGTCTGGGCAAATATGATGATCAAGATCGATCAATAAGTTGCCTTTACATTTTTTATTTAATCACACAGGAATGTCTTTTTGCAAGGCAACACCTGAATAGATGTTAATCCTGTGTTTTGACTTGGTTAGTTGGTTGGTATTGGGAATGTAGCCTACATTGCCCTAAAAAACTGCCAGGTGTATCAGCACTTTTATATCCTTGATACGCACACTGCGTAACATTTTGGTCAACATTGCAGGATTACACAGCCCAAGTAGACAGATAAACACTCTCACATTGTCTACATGGCAACTTCTAATGCTTTGGTATTATGCTGCAAGTCTGACTTCAATTCCTGTTGACCGACACGTTGCCTTGTCATCTTCTCCAAAATGTTGCTTGTTGTATCACAAGCTTTAGGTCCAAGATGCACAAGCAACATTTTGAAGCTGTGAAGAAGGAAAGTATTACTTACAACAGGGATGGGATTGGCAAGCAGGACAAAATCAATGTAACCACACTGGCTATAGGAGAATAATGAAAAAATACTTACATACTTTACATTGCTTCACAACACTTCCCATGTATCATGGCCCTTATTCCTCTCTCTAACACATTACACTGAATTGATTTATTAAAAGTAACTTTTACTTGAGTATATTTTAAATGAGCTGCTTTTCTTTTTAATTGAGTAGGTGTTTACACCAGTGATTTTCCTTCTGCTTAAGTAAAATCTCAGCAGTAATGCTTTCCATTTGCGCACGACCCTTCAGACAGCAGGCCTTTTATGGAGTTGCCAGGGCGTCTACCTATGCTAATCAGCATCAACAGGCACGCGCATCCAATTAAGGAACAAGTGGCATTCATCATCAGATACACCTGGAATACGCAAAAATCGAGACTCTGCGCATGCTTCATGAATCCCACGTTGGTTTTGCGTAGGCATGTTTCTTAAGAACAAAAGTAAGAACAATTTAAGAAAAGTTTTGTGAATGAGGCCCAATGATTTCCTTTTAAGTGAAACCATTTTCCTGCTTTTATTTCAGCCCAACTTTAACAGCCACATAATCACCACCAAGAAATGGCTGCCCATCAATAGCTGTGGGCTTTAACGTTAATTGCCTTGTCACAAAGACAGTAAACCGTAAGTACGCTGAATCTATCTGCAGAGCTGTAAGCAACAGAGAGAGCACTGCACTAACATTGTCAAGTGGAGCCAAAAAAACAATCTATGCACTGTACTGTAAGGTGCTTTGGACAGAAGCATCCACTAAAAGGAACATATTATATCAACAAATACTGTACAAGCCAAGCCCATGTCCACTCACATTGTTGATCCAGGAGATGTAGGCGCTGACGCGGGTGAAGACGGAGGGCTTCTTGGGGTAGTTGCAGCCCATGCTGGAGCCGAAGCTCACCACACCGCAGACGTCCCAGGAGCCGTCAGGGTTCTGACACTTCAGGGGGCCACCAGAGTCTCCCTGAGGGGTAACAGAGCCAGACGTGATGTTCAGGCAAAAGATGGCAAAAACATTTAGAAATTGTACATGGCACTGTGTAAAACTATTCTAAACTGTGAGGCTGGTATATTTTCACAGGAACTCCATTTCTATATTACATGAGACTGTAGAATAAAATGTAAGTGTTGTGGGAAATTAATGTGACTCACGTTGCAGCTAGCCAGCTGTCCATCTCCTCCAGCACAGATCATGTTCTTGGTGACCAGGCTGCCCCACCAGTCAGGCTTGGTGCAGTTGGAGTGGCTGACCACAGGCAGGAGGGCCTGCTGCAGGATGTCAGCGATGGGACCTCCAGCTGTGGGAAAGAACAGGGCATTCAAATTTAGGGCTGTAGTCAAGACCACCTTAATCAAGTCCAAGTCAATTCCAAGACCAGGTCCAGTTGAGTTCAAGTCAAGACCACGTCCAAAAAGGCCAAGACCAAAATAGGCAATAAACAGTGTACATGTCTTTCCAAATGTAAAAATAAAGCTGAAGGAGTTTCTTAAGGATCAACAGAGATGATAGCTCTGGACTATACCCTTCAACATCCAACTAATGAATATATTTTTAACCTCATTTGGCCCATGGGGCAAGACCAGCCTCAGAGCCAGGAAAAATAATCGATTGCAAAGGATTACCCAATCAGCAAATAGATCCCACCCCATTCACTTTGATTGACAGATGGCTGAGACATTATGAAAAGTAACATTATGAAATGAAGAGTTATGAAATAAAAAGAGGAGCAACGAAAAAAGAAAAAGGGAAATAAAAGAACCACTTTGAAAAATGTAATTCTGAATAATATCATCATGTAATTGAAAATAAAAGCCATTTGAAAAATAAAAAAAAGTTTTTATGAAATAAAAATACAAATAAATATAGTCATGTTATTATGAAAACAATAATTATGAAATAATATTATTTAATATTTTTTAAATGAAAGGAAAACAATCAAACAATTACTAATTTATGTAATTATTTATTTTAATGACACATATTTATTTATTTAATTATGACTAATATGGTCCTCCATAACCAAGCAGCACTTATTTCAATAGCATTTCCACTTTTAGAATTGGTTCGCCTGACATAATCTTGTTCAACCAAAATACATCACAGAGGACGGTGTGAACCGAATTTCCCAGCACACCTGTGTGATTCATTAAATGTTTTCTGTCTGTTATAACAGATCAGTACGTTTGCCAGTACTGCAAAACGACGTTAAATTGACAGATTTCTGTGTTTGGCTGGTTCTCTCATATTCACACCATGCCATAGGCTATGTCATGTCACATGACCTATCAATAATTGTGTTTTCGCCATACAGCTATATTCGTGTGCCTAAATTTGCCAATGGCAAACACATAACCAGAAAGCTACAGCGGTTTCGGTTATGCGCATTATCAACGCTGAAAGGACATTCGTGAATGTAACAATAGTATGACTTATGACAGTATCCAAAGAGTCGACAACATCAAGACAGTTACCATCCTATTCCAGCCTTGTCCGTAATAGGGGCGGGAAATTCGCAAATTAGTACAACTGCCTGATAAAGTTAACGAATCAGTTAACGAGTCACCCAGCAGAATCGCTAGCTAACGCATACAGCTGCTAATTTATGTAAGAGCTGAATGTTCTAACTTTAATATTCATTATTGTCAATGACACAGCCATACTACGCATGCGCCAATATTTGTACCTGCTAAGTAACGTTGCTTTTTTTAATACTAATTCAGAGATGTGTCTAGGTCTCACAACGTCATACGTAGTTTATTAAAACCTTATTACGCTGTTAAATCAAACAAGCCTCTTCTGGGAAAAAATAATGCAATGTGAGACTCCCAGCCAAAAGGAGGAGACGTAACCTGTGAAGACGGAAGTAAGCAGGATGATAACCAGCCATGAATAATACCCTCGTGATTGCAGTTACGTCAAGCTATCTAGAGAGAACCAGCATAAGCCCGGAAGTAGCGCAAATTTGCCTTCAAAATAAACGCGTAAACGTAATGTTGTCACTTAGCGGTTAGATCTTGCATACGTTTGATATGGGGTTTATTACTATATTATTTTGAAGGTTATGGCCGGAAGGCGTCGTTTTTATTATGTTTCACTTGACACTAGTAACGACTATGTAGTAAGTATCCAGTAGGAGGAAATTGTCTTCCGTATCTTTTTCTTCAGTAATTACAGTAAACGGTCTGGCTGGATTTCAGCATATTGTGAGGAGGTTAAGAAGCTACCGGTACTTGGTTAGCTCTTCCTGTATAGCAAATTTTTTCGGGAAATACACACTGATATCAGGCAATATTTCTAAGAAACCATCGAGAATGGACGACTGTTTCCACCAAACGCCACTGTTTACGTTCGGAGTGATAGCTGACATTCAGTACGCCGACATCGACGACGGGTTCAATTTTCGTCGGACAAGGAGACGGTACTACAGAAGCAGTCTTCAGCTGCTGCGAAACGCTCAGGAAAGTTGGTCCGAGTCACCTGTCAAACCTACATTCATCCTCCAGCTGGGAGACATTATCGACGGCTTCAATAAAGGGCACAACGCCTCAGACCGAGCACTGGACACCGTGTTGAGAGAGTTCAACTCCGGCCCTGCGGAGGTCCACCATGTGTGGGGTAACCACGAGTTTTATAATTTCAGCAGGAGCACACTGTTGCATTCAAAGCTCAACAGCACATCCTACTCTGACAAGGGGGGTGGGCCCAGTGCCGGTGCTGATATCTACGCCTACCACTTCAGCCCGGCCCCCGGCTTCAGATTTGTCGTTCTGGATGCCTATGATGTGAGCATGCTGGGCAGAGAGGAGTCGAGTGAGAAATACACCACTGCTTTGAATCTGTTAAGGGAGCACAACAGCAATGAGGATCTCAACTGTCCTCCAGGTATGCAGGCCTGTTACTTAGTCTCAATTTTTAAGCTTTGTTTGTCCAGGGAGAGTCGACTAAGCATGTGTGATATTTTCCAGAATGCTTCACATTCACACAGTTGAACACATTTACACTGGGAGCTGCCCAGTACAGCCAGAACCTTCTACTGTTGACCATTGGGAGCTTCCCAGTACCACCACTGTTGACCACTGGGAGCTGCCCAGTACCACCACAGTCTAGTACTGAACAGCTCCACTGGAGCAGTTGGGGGTTAAATGCCTTGCTCAAGAACACCTCAACTAGTTGTTGAGTAAAGGGAGAGCACTAGGATTCGAACTAGTGACCTACCTCTAAACTTTTCATTCATTCTTTCATTTACATTCTGGTTATTTAGCTGCCACTCAGGGTGGCGTACAATCAGTGAACAGGTGGAGGGTTCAGAGTTTTGCTATAGGACACTTCAACAGGACACTTGGCTGCTGATAGTCACATCAGCTGTTGATTGAATGAGATCGAAAAGAGTAGGGTAGACTGTCCTGGTGGGTAGGAAAATGTATCAGAAAAGGCTACCTTTTTAAATGTGGTAAAGAGTAGGGTAGCCCATCCTGTCGGGTAGGACAATTTATCAGAATAGGCTACTTAGGCCTAAATGTATTGTGGTAAAGACTTGGATAGCCCATCCTGTCGGGTGGTAAAATGTAAGGTAGAATGCCAGTTGCCTATAGAACGCTGTTTGCCCCAACAGCAGCAATACTCTGTAAACAATAGACTGAGACTAGGGTAACATGTCATACACCTACAGTACACTATTGCTGCCCCGAGAGCAGCATTGCCCAGTAGGATAATAGGCTACTATCTGTATAAATGTGGTTAAAAGTAGGGTAGCCCATTCTGTCGGGTATGACAATGTATCAGAATAGGCCACTTAAATGTATAAATGTGGTTAAGACTAGGGTACTAGGGTATAGTACAGGCAGAAATTGCAAGGGTTTTGTTGTATTTTTCCCAGCCAACTGTCTGACCAATAATTCAACGACATTTCCATCCATCCATCCTTACAGTGTCTGGGGGTCTAGAGCAGAGGTTTGCGAAGTTCAACGGCGGGTTCAGTAAGGAGCAGCTGGATTGGCTGGATGCTGTTCTGTCCCAGGCTGATGAGAAAACGGAACGAGTCACCATTGTCAGTAAGTGAAGTCTTTCCGATTTAGACATCGCATGTGAACTACTCCGAATGCCTATAAGACAGTGGTTCTCAACCTTTTTCCAGTCATGCCCTTTCTCTGAACATTTTTTAAAGATTATTTTTATGTAATTTCTGCTTTATTGGATAGTCACAGTGAAGAGATACAGGTAGGGATGCGATACCTTTGAACACTTCGAGAATTAGTAGCAGTAGTAGAATTTGTTGTAGTAGTTACAATAGTTACAGTTACAGTAGTTATGATACTGACGACCGAATCAAGCCTGACAATTCAAACTGTTTATTTCGGACAGGTCACCTCCCTGTTCACCCCAGCTCCACCGATCCCGTCTGCCTCGCCTGGAACTTCGACGAGCTCCTGGCCGTACTGCGCTCCCACAGCTGCGTGGTGTGTTTCATGGCCGGACACGACCATGACGGCGGATACCACCAGGACAAAGACTTGGGAGTGCACCACCTCACCTTGGAGGGCGTCATCGAGACTCCGCCGGACAGCGACGCTTTCGGCACCTTCTCCGTCTACGAGGACAGGATGGTTCTGAAAGGGAACGGCAGGATGGCAGATAGAGAGCTGCTGTTTCCGTGATGCCAAAGTGACAAAAGATGATTGGACGTTGCGCAGAGGCCTTATAGAGCAAATGAAACGGCACTGACACTGAAATGGAATTGATATATGACAAAGCTGTGATTAAGATTCATAGATTACTGATGGGTTCCCACTGGTCATGGAATTTTTGGAATACCGCAGAATTTAGACAGGTGTATTCCACACAGGGAAAGTCCTGGAATTTGATAAATTCTCTGAGGAAGGCGGGAATTTTCAGTCACTTTACAGACATATGCCAGAATGTATTTCCCAACTTCTCTCACACATTCATGTCATTGCATTAGATGGTGGTTTTCAGTTGTTTTTGTCCACAGCAAGCCCAACTGTAGTGGGAAAAACCAGACTGTTTACCACTTTACAACTTCTCTGAGCTGAAAAACAACATTAAAAAACCAAGAAGGAATCACATTCACTCCCAAGTGCTGAGAACTACTACAAAAACACTGACGCACATTCTGTCTGGTCTAGTACTGTGATTCCCAAATGAGAGTGAATGCATGCTGCTACATCAGAACACATACCTCATATACTTTATGGCACTGTATCCTAGGGCTGCACGATTTTGGCAAAAATCATAATCACGATTATTTTGATTGATATTGAGATCACGATTATTTAACACGATTACTCATTGACTTTGGGAACATCATGCATTTATTGAACTTTTAAAAAAAACCCATTGGATTTCTTTGAACTTTAAATATAATTGAACTGAAAAACAAAGAAATAAATGCAAATAAATAAATAAATAAAAGTAAAAAAAATGAGATAAATAAATAACTAAAATAAATAATATATAAAAAATAAATAACACCGACTATGTTGTAGTGCACTGTCACAACCTACTGCAAAATATTCAGTAGGTTGTGTAATCTATGAATCTTTCAGTCAGTCACTTAGTCAGGTAACAGAGGCACCTGACTGACTGATGTCGCATCACATCACGTCTGTAATTTGGGGTCTCGCGGTGTGAAAACAAAAGTGAAACTTAACATACCACAGTCAGTAATGGGGATTTGTAGACAGTAACTTGTCTTCGCTGCCATACAGACTTAAACGGTAGGTGACTTTAACGTTACCTCGTGGTATTTAAGTAACGTTAGTGGAATTAGGTAATTTAACCATGTCGCAGTGCTTCAGTGCAATTGAACACGCACCGTGGGTCTGTACAGTGTTTCCACACCAATGATTTTTTTTTTTTTTACCTTTCCTGTCGACCAACGGCTCTCTTTCTGTCATCTTCTACCAAGGAAGGTTTAAAAATAAACGGAGAAACGCGCCGGCCGGCTCTCTGTTACCGACTCCAGCTGAAACTATACCACAGCATGTTTGGGCTTTGGAGGAGGGGCGGAGCGGAGCGCACCGTTGCGGAGGAAAGGGGTGCGCTGGATTTACAACACAAGACAAAACGAGAGCAACATTGCTAAACGGAATGAGGCATAAAAATCGTTTTATCTCGATTTTCTTGTTTTCATAATCGTGGGAAGCCAAAATCGTAATCGAAAATAAAATTCGATTAATCGCCCAGCCCTACTGTATCCTAATATTTTATTTTGTTGACCTGAGTGAGTGTGAAATAAATATTTAATCATGTCAATAAGGTGATTATGTTTTAGTCTGGAAGTTATTTGCATATTTCTATGGAAATACTTCTATGGAAAAATGAACGTTTGCACTGTTTGAATTACAGCCTAAGCCTACAATGAATTGTGCAACAATGCAATATTTTGCATTGTTAACACAGAAATAACCAGGAAGAGAATCATTTTGCACTGGGAGAGCAGGTTAGGTTGAAACAAATGGAGGGGCATTTTGCCATACCATTATGGCGCAAGGGAAGGGCCAAAATTAAGACCACTGAGAGGCCGGTGGAGGCTATATCCTTGCTGAAGCCAGCTACTGATCTTGCCAATGATAAGCCAGTGGGAGTAAATGAGAAGCCGACTATTGATTCAACCAAGCGACCAAAGACTATAGGGCTGAGTGTGTAAATGTAGTCGTCTGGGTTTGGTCCATAAACGCTCAATCTATTATGCCAATTTACCTCTCTGTTCACTTACAGTAACTCTCCCCTCCTCACTCTTATCTTAAACAACTTGGACAATACATACAGAAGGGGTGTATTCAATCCCTGCATAAGAGCTCAACCAAATCTTTGGAATTGTAATGTTGATTGTCTGATATGTATCAAAAACTATGAACAAATGCATAATTCATTGAATATGAATAATGTATGCACAGCAGAGAGAGAGAAGAGAATGAAAAACTTTTAATAAATATATCCAAAATTCACCCATCGTTTTGTCATTGAATCGATCGCATCAATTGTCCTGACAACTGTTCACAGTATGCTGTCGATTACTGTTCCACACGCAGAACAAAGAGTGGGACTTTTATGAGTGAGAATATAAGAATACTAATAATAGAATGAATGTCGCTGTGTTGGTGAGAGTAGCCATGGTGCTCACATTACACTGAGCCTGGCTCTGGTTCCCTCAGCAGACTCAGGAGCTTCTCCATCTTGGCTGCTTCCACTTCCGGACCCTTGGGCAGCTCCTCACCCTTCTTCCCCTACTCACACACATACAAACAACACACACATACACACATCAGAAATCACTGATGGCAGGTGACAAACATTGCAAAGTGTGTGGCACGGAAGTGTTACTGGCACATTAAATACTCCTGTCTGTAGGAAAGCACAGCCATTGAAGAGCAGTATTATGGCTCAGTATTTGTCCTGTGTTGCTGCAGAAGTCCATTCTCCCTCTCTCTCAGGGTGGATATTTAACTGGCCTCTGCTTATCAAAGTCTTCACTATGGTTACAGGCCTTTCTCAGACTGAATCTGACTTGACTTGAATAAGCCTGATACAACACAGTAAGGGAGCTGATCCAGAGAGACAGCTGCATGCACTAAGTGAATCAACATCAAATCTCGCTGCAACATAATATCTCTGCTATGATGAATGGCTCAATAAGGCTCCCTCCACGGTACAGAGAAAGTCTGACTGGGCACAAACCAGCACAGGTCAAATCCATAAAACTCTATCTTCAAGTCAATATCTCCTAAGATCGCAACCTGTGTTCTAATCAGCGATGAGATGAGCACATTGAGTTCTGATGAAATGCACTGAGCCTTATTTGCTGCTTGTGGTAAGAATTTGGAGCTTCAATTATCAAGCTAGTTAGACAGGACTGGCACAGTGGGGTGACCCATGGAGAAACCCTGTGAGGTCTTGGTAAACAGTACTTGATGAACACATATTCACACCAGATTCCACCATGAAGTGATGAGTCCACAAGCATCATCCACCCCAGTAGAATCTTGTCTCTCCAAACCTCAGACTTCATTTACTATACACACAGGCTGATAGAGGACATTTTGGCACTGGATCAGACTCTCACCTTGGGTTTCTTGCGGAGGTTAGGGGAGAGCTTGAGGCTGGTGACGTAGCCCCGGTCATCCCCCACTATGACGATAGGATGGACAGGATTGAACTCGATGTGAGTCAGCTTGGTCCTCTTGGCCACCACTGGCTGCTGGCAGATGGCCTCGTATTTGTTGACGCTTAGGTCAAAAACGTGAACCTGAAAAAACGATGAGGGATCAAAGGGGTTTAGGTGCATTCGGTTCATAGTAGTGATAAATGAGGAGAAAACTGGATCAAGTCTGACCCTCCAGCATCTGAATTGACGTTATGGAAGTACGGCACTTCTTGATTACTAACAAGCAAGAATACTTAAACTGCTAAAACTCCGAAGCCAAGCTCTGGATTAAAAGGCGTAGGTTTTGAAATCGCTCTTACCTTGCCGTCCGTGGTGACAGCAGCAAATACAGTGGAGGAGTATGGAGACCAAGCCACGTCTCCAACTGCTGCATACAGGTCAAATGTGAACATGGGAGTGCTGCAAACAAACATGGACGCACAAGATCAAACAGCAGGAAGTCGGTCACTTTTTGTTGTACTGCATCGAATGGTTGTGTGTGCCTTCGAAATGCTATCACATCCTTCACAAACACAGAAAACTGAACAGATAGACAGTATAGGATGAGATGAGATGAGATGTGCCCTGGTCCAAAGCCACTGTCATTACTCTTTTGGCCTATGAAATCAATAGTTCCTGGTCATGCTACAGAGACTTTGAGTTGAAAGTGAATCTAGCCTGGTACCCTCTTTTATCACACTGTGGAGATTTTCTCTCCTAAAAAAAAAAGCTCTTTCTCAAATCACTCTTCTGTGTGTCTGGGCATATGGCACTTCTCCCTACAGGCTCCCTAGGGGGGTAAGGCCATCTTTACACTGGAATCAGTTACAAAATGTCCAGACACCAATGTCTCGTCACAGCCTGGCAGAGAAAAGGAGTGGAGATCAAACAGAAGGCTCTGCGCACACTGTCTTCACGTTATTAACTTCTGAAACACCACTGTGAGCAGGAGGAAGAAACAAAATGTTTACAGAGCTTCTTCGAATACTAATGAGGGTGTGTATATGTGTGTGTGTGTGCGTGTGTGTAAGCAAAACTTTCCATTTTAATTAGTTGTAACTTGGGTAGACACAAGGGTCATTTTGAGTAGAATGACACAGTAGATAAACCCAGAGAAATATAGCCTATGCAATACTTGAGTCAGGGCTATGGGGATTTATAAATTAGGGACACGTTTATCACAGAGGAGGCTGAGGTGCAGATTTATTAAGCCACCTTTTCGCCTGACTAATAGACCTGATGTGAGACACACTCTTAAACTGCAAGCCATTTTGTTCATTCAGGACTGGCTAAGTTTGTCCTAGAGAAATACAGCATGTACCAGCCTCAGCCCTCAAATACCTGATGCTAAAATTCAAAGTTATAGATTTACTCTATCATTATGGAAAGACTGCAGGCATGATGGTTTTCCTGTCCCTTCTTTGAATGTACATTGAGATTGACATGTTTTTTACAGTGTCCATGAGAGACTGTCTACTTGATAGTGATCACAGCAGCAGTTACCTGATGTACTCAGTATAGTATGGACTATGGAATTTATATAGGAATCAAGACTATACTGGAACTAACCTCAGCAATTGTTTTCCATGGAAAATGTGCCATGATATAGTGAGATACAGTACGTAAAGCTAAAACAAAGACGCTAACTAGGCATGAATAAACAGTTTGAGCCTCGACTCTTTTCACTCAGCGGTCTTACTTGATGGTGTGGTCCCAGATCTTGACGGTCCAGTCGGAGCTGCAAGAGATGAAGACCTTGGGGTGGAAGTGGTTCCACTTGACAGCATCCACCGCCATGTTGTGAGCATCATAGGTCTCGAGGAATTGGCTAGAGTAGGTCTTGGAGCACTGGGGGAAGACAACAAAGAGTTCCCATTAGTGCCCGATGGGATGCTACAAAACACAAACTACAAACTGTACATTACTACTCTACCATAATGTGCTGCTCAAAATACTTATGAGAGACTAAGAGTATTATTGAAACGGCTCAGAACTTTTCAAGGCGTGTGTGTGTGTGTCTGTGTGTATGTGCATGCGCAGTATGTGTATCAAAGCAGAAATAACCACACTAGGAAGTAGACAATTTAGTCTTTTTTCCATTCCTACTTGGGCTCTTTCCACTCCTTCTTGATGATGTACATTACTTGACACAAAGCTCAACATCATGCAATCAAAAGTGTTTTAAATGTGTTTCATTACAATTAATCCCAATGAGTGAGGTACTCAGGCTATTAAAAAGAGCTGCATTTCATCGTTTTTCATTCAGAAATCCTAATGTAGCAACGATCATTTTTGTCTGTTGTGTAGAGAGACTGTGACATTGATATTACAACATCAACAACAACATCAAAAGACAAGTGAATAGACATTAATGAGCTTGTCGAGTCATCAAGGTAAATGGAGCTAAGTAATAGTTGCCACATCCGACTAGAACTTCCAGTGTAATAAGTATGTGCACCACTAGGTTTAATTCTATAAAGATGGTTCCATTTTAATGATGTGTGTATTAATTAGCGACTTTTAGGAGTGGCTATCTGTCCACAGTATTGTAGAACAAGCACATGAGGGAGAAGAACATAGAAAGGATGGGAGGGGAGCCAAAAACTACCAGCTGTCTGATGTAGACAGAGAGAGGCTCTGCCTAAGGAGACTCATTAAACGGTTAAGGCCAAGTGTGAGGGGCTCCCAAGGGGCCACACGGACACACACACACACACACACACACAGGCACGCATGTGAACTACTAATGGGAACTTTCCAGCTTGTGAAGCCTCTAGAGTGCAAGCCCAGCAGGATATCTGGAACTGCAACACAACCAAAATGAGCTTCCATTTTTCAAAGCAGATAGTGGGACACAGCGAGGAGCCCCGAGATGATCCTAATCTCATTTAGAGGTGGCACCGAGAGACAACTTGTTTTAGGGCTTAGGCTTTGCTGAAACTGCAACATTTTTGAATAGAAGCTTGCAAAAAGTCATTCAAACAAACTGTGAACTTTTAACGAAAGCCTTCTTTCTTTTGGTAAATAAATAAGAGAGAGTTTTGGTAGCTTTACCTACCTAATGGTCAAAACTGAAAAGAGGGCATGGCTATGAGTATTAGAACATTATGTATTTTTTGTATTTGTCTGTCTACAGCTACCTTGTCTGGTTGGAGCTTTGACTGATCAAGCAGGTAACTTCAGCAACATGCTTTGTGTCATTTAAGAAGAGGCGTATGATTTTATTTTGGCCATTGAGTCAAATCCAGGATACTGTAATCCTTGTAACGTACCTTGTGTATTTTCCCCTCCTCAGTGCCAACGAGGAAGAGGTAGTCGATCTGTTTATGGAAGTCAAATGATGTACCGCAAGCTGTGGACAAGAGACATCAAGCACTTAAATTAGCCATGCACCGTTACAGAGACTGGCATTACGAGTGCCATAATATTAAGACAATCACAGGAAAATATATTTAAAAGACAAATCAATATACTTGTATGTGATTAGCAACTTACCTGACACTATCTGAATTGTCCTGATGCACTGAACCCCACCCATATGGTGCTCCAACCAGGTTACAGCTCTACCAACCAGGTATAAACTCTTTCTACTGATTTTTTTCTTTTTTTGATTCTACCTATGAACTAATGTTCTAAATTGATTGTTTAGTAATGGTCAAATAATTTGGTACTCAGATATGTTAATGTTTAAATTTCAGTACTCAGTATCAGTGATGGCAATGAAAAAGTGGTATGAATGCATCCTTTAGCACACAGTGTGAGTGAAGCCCTACCAACGCTGAGCTGCTGCGCACCCTCTGGCCCCTCAGAGGCAGCACCCTCCACTGAGAGTTTGATGATGTCGGTGAAGACCAGCTCATTCTGTAGGCATACAGACACATTGTCATGCAGTTGTAGATATAGACACATGCAAAAACAAACACACACACACACACAAGCATGTCAGTGACAGTCTGTACAGTTGTGTTTGATTTGTACTCTGCTAAAAAACGACATGCCTGATTATAAAGAAAATATTTCCTTGGCTAACCTTGACCAGGGTCCAGGACACTACTCGGCCATCAGACGACACAGAATAGAAGTTGTGGTTGTTGTCCATGTCATCATTCTGCCAGCGCACCTGAGATAGAACAGAACAATGTGAAATATAACTCAACAATGTGATGCACACATTGAGAAGAAGTAATTTGAGAGGAAACCTGAGAAAAAGAGAAGAGAGAGGAGAGAGAAAATATGAGAATGTCAGAAACTAAGTAGGGCACTGGTCATTGAGTGGTGATAGAAAATACTGCACATCAAACAAAAGTTTATAGATGTAATTTGCACTGCCAGCTTTATTGTCCCTGCTGCATGCTTTGATTTATATACTACTTGGCCAGGACCTCACTGCCACTTATCAAAGCTGCCTGAAAAGAACAAGGAAAATATTTTCCTGAAGAAAGTAGACGCTGTTAAACTCACAATGATGGATCATGGCTTCGGATAAGACTGGATTGATGTCTGTCCCTGTGATATTTGATAGTTTTAAACTGAATTGGGTCTTTTGAGATGATCTGAGTCGATCTATACAAACACACACACACACACACACACACACACTGGACCCTCATCACCCTATCCAGCCTCCGCCACCTCCTCTACCCTCACCTGCCAGACGGGGTCGGTGTGCTTGCCAGTCTTCGCCGTGCTCTTGTAGACGGGCTGCACTCCCTGTACAATCAAGTTGTAGACGGCCACGCAGCCGTCGTAGAAGCCCACCGCCACCAGGCAGGACAGCTCCTCGTGGATGTCGAGGCACATGACGCCAGAATTTGTGGGGTAGATGTAGTCCGGGAAGGCGGAGTTCTTCATCGAGTAGAAGACCAGCATGCCGCGCCCCTGTTTACTGAAGTCATCTAGGAGGGAGAGGAAGAGTGGACAGTGGGGGAGAGGGGGGGACAGTGACCATCAGATATCAGGTTTGATTGGGGTTTGCATAACTGCTCAGTTATCAATCCTGCAGTCAAGCCAAGTGTACTTACATGATCCCATTCCCATAGCAAACAGATCCGGGTATTTCTTACTCCTGTTGATGACAAGTGCCCCATCAATCACTCGCTCTCTCTACTGGTAACACAGTTGCAAATTCATTCCCAGTCAATGTGTTTGAGTTGTATTAACATTGACGTTGTTATATATAGTTGCAGCTCTAATTTTCACCCCAGCATCCTGTTAAACATCAATGTGAGGGAATGAGAACAGCTTTGACGGGCAAACTTACCAGCAGAGGGCAGTGACAGACAGTCTTTTGGCTTTGTCATACTGGAACTTCCACAAGGGGAGAAGGGTGCCCTCCTGCTCCCTGAACTCATCAGAGGCATCCTCGAAGTACTTGAAATCTGAAAGGAGAAGAGAAGAGAAAAGAAGACAAGACATGACAAGACATGACAAGACAAGGAGTAACAAATGGGTTTGCAGTTCATCATACTGCCACTTGACATGTTTACAAGAAACCCATACCTTGTGCTATGTCATCAAATGTATTCTGATTGACCATCCGTTCCAAGATCTTAGCCGCCTTGGCCACTTTGGTGATATCATCGCCCTATAGAGGAAACAGGAGTGAAACTATTTCAGATGGACATGTTGCAAAACTTAAGTACTGCTATCATATAAGTACTGCACATCAATCAGTGGAAAAAGAGAAATCCTTCCCAAATTCAATGCATAAGATACCAGGGACAAATTAATCAGATCTAGACACTGTCTGAATATGAGACACGTGTTAATGCCAGATGTAAAGGGGACCAGGGAAGTAGGGGAGTAGGCAATTTACCTGAGTCTCCGTTATCACAATCTTCTTCTTGCTTTTGTCGTCATCCTTCTTCGATGGTACGGCTTTCTGCTTTTCCTTGTTCTTCTCTTGCTTCTGCAGCTCCTCCACGTACGCATCGTAGATCTCCCACTGCGCGGAGAGAAGTGGGGTCATCGTAGTCAACACACACGAGCACAAATGTTCACTGATGGGCAGCAGGGTGAGAATGGGCCCGGCCTAAACATTTCTACTACCTGATTGGCATTGGCAGAGAAGGTGCAGCGTCGGGGAGGTTCAGTCTGGCAGCTTCTCTCCTAGAGGTAAATTAAAGACATCTGCCCACTGAAAATCTTAGAGTTACATTTTTCTATGCAAACCAATATTAAACGTTCTCTTTCATATGTGTAAAAAGTGTGCTTTATCATGTGAGAGGTGATGCTCCTCCAACATGAGGTTGGCTGCCTGTCCCCCTCCTACCCTCAGTGGGTTGTTGAGGGTCTGGGAGGCTCTCTCGCTGAAATTGAACTGGTTTGTGACTTTCTGCTCCTTCTTGTCAGTCTTGGAGGCAGCGCTGTCCGGCCTGTCCTCTTCTCCACCCTCCTCGGCTTCCCCTCCATCCTCTCCAGGTGTAGCCTGTGGGAAAACCAACAGAGGCACTGCCAAAGACCACCAAGAACACAAAAGAAAGTGTTGATCAAAAGCAATAATTTTGAATTCAAGGGTTCCGTGATAAGTCCTTAAAATGAACAGTAAAAAACCCTAACCCAATAAACCCCTACCCTATGCATAACTTGCTCTAATGTTAGTGCAACAAAGTTCTGGTTTATCAAGATCTTTATTACCGGGGTCTCTGGTTTCTCCTCATCAGGTTCTGCTCCAGCATCGGCTGCTACTTTCTCTGGAAACAATTCAAAAACATAATTTGACTGTGAGGAAAAGTGCAGATTTAAAGTCAAATTTGTAAGTGAAGTTGTCAGCGATCACAGTCGCCAGTTATGTTATGGTGCATGCTGGTAGTGCCTCCTTGTGGCACCAATTATATATTACACCATAAGGAAGAACCATTGGAGAGGTAATGTAGTCATATTAACCATTATGAAACCAGATCGCTACATGCTTGGAACACTGTCTGCAGTCACTAAGGAAGGTGACACATTTTTGGGCTTGGATGTCTCTAACAAACAGTGTTACTATTCTCTATAAACCTACTGTAAATCTAGTATAGACAGAGTATATTATTGTAGCATGTTACAGTAACTCATCTCTATGCAGTAGCTACCTTCAGTGAGTCCCTGCTTGGCCCTCTGCCTACGGGCCTCATCAGAGTCTTGGTGCAGCAGGTTGCCCTCCAAGACAAAGTGAACAGCCATCTGATCCACACCACTGATGGGCTTGTAGGAACGTTCCTGCCAAACACAAGAAGCAAGGACATGATTGGTATAGGTTATTGTTAAGAATAACTAGTATAGGAAGGAATAGTTTTTTATTAGGTATGGGTAAGAAAATAGTTTACGTTCGTGGACTACTTGGATGGGAATAGACAGGTAACATTAGGAAAAACACAGGGACTTGGGAGTATGTCACTGTCATCTGACTTTCTCTTTAAACAATCTACCTGAACTGGATCTGAGGTAGCTTCCGTATTACAATGACCCTATCCTTACTTCCTGTCATTCATAGTCAAAGTTGTGAAGTTATAGGCCTAGTAATTTCCTCACCTTGAAGCTGTAGCGGACAATATTCTGGGGGGCATGTGGGTTGTTTGCAGTCAGGATCCTTGTGATTTCCTCTTTAAGCTCCTGGTGATGTCAATAAAGACAAGAGCATATCAATAAGGACTAGACAAGCCTGAATCATTTAGCAGAAGTCAAGTTCCCTCAACACAGGCCCATGCGCCTGTCTTGAACTCCTGCAGTCAGGACCCCTCTGTCCTTGTCTTACCGCCTCAGTGAGCTCCAGCTGGTCTGCAGGCTTAACAAGTGTCCCTTCGTCCCATCCATCACCCTGCTCCACCCCATCCTCGTCATCCTGTACAAAAAGAAGAGTTTCACCCCAGGTTCCACAGAAAACTGTATGACATCATGTTGTGATAGGACATAGGCCTACGTTTCTGATAGGTCAGTTCTCCTTTTTGCACTTATGCATCTGCTTACTAGATGTCAATGCTTATCATTATTGTGGCTATTCTGTTCCAGTTGTGTGACTCCCACCTTTAGTGAATCCACCTTTTTCTTACTTGCAGGTTTGGTAGCCTTTGCGCCAGGTGCCTTTTGAGATTGAACATTTCCCTGTGTGAAAACAAATACAAAATAGTAGCAGTAGCACAATGAACAACGCTGTTACGTTACATAAGGTTAACTATTACCGTTACTTATTCAGTTAGTGAGACCATCACTGTTAGCTAACGTTAGCTAGCTAAAATAAACTGACGTTTAACCTACCTGCTTTCTCACAGTTGTGGTTTTGTTAGACACGGGCATTCTGTAAAAACAGCCTATTCAAAGTACGGTTTAACGATTTAAAAAACGATTTAAAGTATTTGCACCTGCTTATTCCACACAAATCTCGTAAACAATACTTTTAAATGGTTCAAAACAAAGGCAAACTTGTTCTCAGCAACTGAGCGCTGCTCACACCAACAGTGCTACTTCTAGCTGCAAATGTGTACGTCAGTTGCCATGCCAACCAACCGCAGTAAAGATAGCGTGATATTTGATTGATATTCGTTTGATATTCAAATTCAACGGCTAATAACTACTAAATCCTTTGACATAAATGTATTAAAGTACTTGACATAGCATGATTGTGAATGTTGTCAAATATAGGTTTACCTGTCCATTTCGTGGGTTGAGTAAAGGCTGATTTCACTGTTTTTTCTCACACCACAAAAGACATGGTCTGACTGGACCACAAACTACTGTATAGACTGGTCCAACCTAGACTATATTATAAATGACAGCCTAAAGATTATTTAAGACCCTTTGCCAGATTTGTGAAACTTTGTATCTATTTGTGAAAACAGATTCAGATTCTCTATACACACCACAAAAGATATGGTCTAGACTTAATACATCCAAGTGTTGGATCCATTTTGCTCATAAGATAAGATAAAATAAGATGAAACTTTAATGATCCTGAATGGGGAAATTGGGTCGCTGCAGCATATATATACACAAGAATATGAAAAACACAAAGAACACAGATATATGAATTTACGGCAAATATAAATGATGGGTAAAATGTGTGGTGTATTCACATTAACAAGCCTACAGAATATATATGTGCACAAGGCGTCTGGGTGAAAATGACAATGTGCCAGTCGCATGGGCGTTCAAGCCGCTGTCAATTGCGCTATTTCCGACAGTGCTTGAACGCAGCATCAGCACAGACGTGGCCGTGGTGCAGCTGCTGCGTTCAAGTGGCGCAGTGTCCCGTCTGGAGGCAGAGCGGGCGAAGTTTTACTCTGCATTGCAGCCTGAGCGCTACTGCTGGAATCCAACACAACAATGGCGACTCCCAGTCCTGACAGCAACTCCACAACCTCCAGCAACAACAGCAGCAACATCGCAGGATCCGCGTCGCACCAGCATCACCAGCAGATACAGAGCCTGACCACGGTCAGCAGCAGCATGCAAGGTAGGCGACGACGGCTTTCACTTCACATTTTCTACTTCAACTTGAGACACTTGAGTTACTGGGGAAAGGTAGCTTGTAGCTCCCCAGAAACTGAAACACCACAGTCAAGCTAGCCAGAATAACGAAACACGTCTTCCGGTCAGAACTTTCAAAATAAAACCCTTATTGCGATCTGTGTAATGCTTAACAGTTTAATGAATTAAGAAGCGGAAATAGAAAAATGTAAAGTTTAATGTAATATTCGAAAATCTGAGTGCATTAGCCTCATAAATGCACAATTGAGATTTTAGACTTTTTTTTCTGTGTTTTTAATTGAAAGAAATGAAAGCTGGCATACTGGTTTGTGTCCAGGCGAGACCGATATTATAATTTACTGAGATGTAAAAATCACAAATAACTTCAAAAAAAAAAAAAAAAAAAATTCAGAAATTTGATGTTTTAGGATAGAAATTCTATTTTGATTTTGAAATACAATATTAAACTGAGAAGCTGCACACAGATCATGTTGCAACATTTTGAGTAATACAGTGGTATGCCAAATGGACCAGGAGCAGTGCCAAATGCAGCAACAATAATCTTTTAGAAACAGTAAGAATTTAATTATGATTTTATGCAAATGCCCCGTTAAATGAATCAATTATTTTCCATTTGGCACTGTACTCTTTGGCACTTACTCAAAATGTTGCAACATGTCAAATTTTCGTCTTTTATTTTGAAGGCTAAACGCGTAACTTCCGGTATTGTTCTAGCTTTCTCTGGCTAACTTGACGTAGCTCCCTGTAGCTAAGTACATGGCTACCAAGTTAGCAGTGATGCAGTAGCCTCTTTTTAGCTGATGAATCGCCAGGCCTGTCGTGCCACAGTGTGCTACTGTTTTCTTTCCTGCTACTCTAATGATTCTCATTAGAAACAAGAGCCAACCCCCCATAACTGTGACATTATAACGATGCTCTCAATGAATTTCCATCCATCGATATTAGCACCAGGCTGCTACAAGCACCACCAAGGCCTACACTGAAAAGTGTTTCCCTCTCTACTCGGCCAGGCTACTGTTTGCATGCATTGCTGTGGAAAAGAAACGTTATAATTCAATAATTACAGCGGCTAACCTCACCGTGTCAGTCTATATGTTTTACTGCTTTGGATGCATTGGCTTTAAGCCTTTTGATTGCATCAAAACGGCACGGAGATCCATTATCGGACACAATTTTTACTAGTTCTGGCGAGATTTCAGCCTTTTTAATAAGCACGTTAATTTGGTCAGTATAACCAAACAGCCCACTGATTAACAATGTCAAAGTCGTTATAAAACACGAATCTATCGTTCGTTTATGTAACCTGTCTATATTTTGTGATATGGATGGTTAGCAATGCAGCGTATGAAGCCTCCGAGTCCTACCCTAGATCCATTATCGGACCCAAGCATGGTCGTGGCTAAAGCAAATAGCCTATTATTGTTTTGGCTTCTTGGTCGGCTTTCAACCACTTTTCTTTCTTGGTAAGATGGGGGTCGGAGCTACAGCATTGTCTGCTAATGCAAGACTTATTATAAGCGTGGAAAAAAACACAAGAAACCGTCCAACGCTAGCTAGGCGGATACGCCTGTCCGATTTCGCTACGCATAGGTCAGATTGAATTTGTACTCCTAAATATGTATATATACTTGCACAAATTGGCACATACAGTGGGTAACCTATTGACATACTGTGGGCTGCGTGTTTGTCGGGGGTCTCGTCCAAATTTTGCCGGAAAAAGGAAAGAAGCACGCCAGACAGGGACGTGTCCGATAATGGATGTCTAGGCGGTAGCTGTCCGACAACGGACGCGTTTACGGTTATGTTGATTGACACGGGCTTGTAGCACCCGTAGCCTCATAAACAATGTGTGGAATGTCTTCAATGATAGTCAACAGATCTGAGTTGCATTTCCTAACTGTGGCAGATGTCTAGCATCAAATGTTTTATCTAAACCTTGCAGAAACCAACACCTGCTGGAGATGTCAAAGTGAAACAGGTATTCAACACTTATTGCTCTAGGTTTTAGTCTGCTGCTGTAGGTTATTTGTTTTCATCCTACAATAGGTTGTTTGTTTACATCTTGGCAAAAAAGCAATCCTTGAAATGTTTCCCATTCACCTTCATCTTTTATTTTATTTTATTTTTCCTGAAATTAGGTACATCATGCATTTATGTCCACTTATCTGCATGTTACTCTACCCTAGTTGATCCTCTAATGCAGGGGTTCCCAAAGTTTCTACATCAAGGACCCCTAAATAGATCCACATCACCCCCATTTGATTGTAACCCAATATGAGAATATGTTTGTTAGATATGATTTAGTGTGTAGGTGGGTAAGTAACAGTAGAGACAGTGAAACCTCTGATCAAAACAGCCATTCTTATACATTCTCTCATTGGGCTAGCATTTAGGGAATCAAATAATCATATTAAAGTATTCCTCATTTGGCTGGGGACCCTTTGGATCCCCCTCAAGAGCCCTTCTGGTCCCAGGACCCCACTTTGGGAACCACTGCCTGATGCAAATTTCAATATTGCCCCAAAGGCCTTCTGATGGGTCTAATTCCCTATTACCATTGACTTGTGCATACTAGGATACCTAATTTTAGGATGTATTAGGAAAATATGACCCCAAACCAAGTTACACACATGGTTGTATGGTGGTGCACTCACACACACCCAGCGAAATACGGTGCTTAGTGCTTTATTCACCATCAAAGCAGTCTCACTGTAACCAGCTATGCATTCCCCTTTCAGCAGCGGCACTAGCTGGGACGGCATTTGTTTAAAACACCCACCGATACACAAACAAGCCCAAAGGACATGTAGTAAAATGTTTTTTCTTTACTTCAGGGTTTCAGATAAGCCTGTCTGGAGTGCCCCAAAGTAAGCAATAGAACTCGCACACATAGCACACCGACCTCTACTCTTTGTGGGTACATCTCAGTAATCTAACGTCGCTTCCTTTCCTTATTATCCTGTATCCAGCCACACTGATATCAAATGATTGGGTGAGGGTGAGGCAAATCGCTGCCTGGCGATCGTTCTCCGTCGTTGTGGAGGTCCAGATTCTTGATGTGTTCATCATGTTGATTTGAACGGGATGAAACAGGGGAAAGGAAGCCACTGTATACTACTGAAACAGCCTGTGTGGTGCTCTGGTAGTTGGGAGTCTGTCCACTGTTCACTGCTATTAACTAGTGTAAACTCAGATATGGGCGAGGAAGATTCATTTGCACCGGGGTTTAAAGGTTAAGGGATTGGTTTGCACTCAAGATTTGGTCAACTAGGGCATGGCAAAGAAGACTCAACACTTTCACTCAACACTTTTCATAATAGCTAAGCCTAATCATTAATTATTATTTGGACATATATCATTATACGATCCAACAAGTGACACCATGGAGGAATTCACTGGCAATGAACTTATGCTATCACAAGATTTGATTATAGTTCCATTTGAATCAGTTATCTGACATGTGAATGAAGTGTTAGCTAAGTGTTGGGTCCCTTTGATATCCTGAGGGAACTGTTCAAGTTTGAGCTGCACATTTCCGAACCTTATCAATGGAATTGTCTCGTACAGGGATTCCCAATATCAGCCTCCTGCCGATGCATTCTGTGTAGGTTTACCTTACTGCAACAGCCAACAATTCAAGTAACCTGCTCAAATACGATATTAGTTTGCAAGAAACTAGTATGGCAAATGAATTGGTGCCACAGACTTGTCTGAGCATTGGGAACCCCTGCACTTCTGGGCACTTTGTTTGTGTTCCAAATGCATTTTGTGCTTCCTTTGATCTTGAGAAATTGCTTGAGAAAACCCAAATGTCCCTTGGGTCAACCAAACTGCTGCTCATAGACCGGATGTCTCCTAGCATGAATAGGTGGAATGGTGATGCCAGAAAGCAAGTCTCCAGACCAGTCTTCATTGACCTATTATACCATTGTACAACAGCACAATAATACTGTGGCTGTCAGGTCATATGGAAGTTTTGTGGCATAAATAGCTTACTGCATATGCACACATTATTTCAAGTATGTAGGGATAGGAGTTACTGAGGTAAGGCGAGGCATTTTATCACACTATGTCTGCTGCATACCCTCACACAGTATCATCTCTTTGCACTAGTTGGTTAACAGCCACAGTACGGTGTGCATGTTGTGGGAATTTGGATATGTTGATGTCTTTGTCCTGCCAGGTAAACGCAAAGCTCTGAAGCTGAATTTCGCGAACCCTCCCGTGAAACCGGCCTCTAGGCTTCCCATCAATCCGCCGGCTCCCCCCTTCCAGAACCCACACATGTAAGTAGAGATGGTCGAGGATGGGATCTCACTACTACTCTATTGGCAGTTTTTGGGCCAGTGTATCCTAGAGTAATGCAATTATTGCTGCCTGCGATGACTGAGCATTTGTACTCTCCGCATTGTTTGGTTCCTTGAAGGAACTGAATAGTAAAGAAAGGAGTGAGGGCATTGTTTAAATGTTTCTGAATCAGAGAAGCTCGGGGATTACGGATGAATTATTCACCATATCCACATTAATGTATAATGCATGTTCCTCTCTCGGCCCCAAACTGTCCTCTCTCGCTCTCCTCCCTCCCTCTCTTTCCTGTGGCCTCTTTCTCCTATCCTATCGTATTCTATCCTATCCTATCCCATCCTATCCTATATGCTATCCTGTCCCGTCCTGTCCCGTCCGATCCTATCCTCCCTCCCCGTCCTCCAGAGAGCGTTTGCGGACGCACAGCATCGAGTCGTCGGGGAAGCTGAAGATCTCTCCGGAGCAGCATTGCGACTTTACGGCAGAGGATCTGCGAGACCTGGGGGAGATCGGGCGCGGGGCCTACGGCTCCGTCAACAAGATGGTCCACAAGCCCACGGGCCAGATCATGGCTGTCAAGGTGACCCGCTAGACAGAGTCTGACAGTTCGTAGACACGCCTCGCTTGAGTTCCCTTCATCCAAAATATGAGATTCCTTAGTCCAGAATACAGAATCAAGTGGTTATTTCTTCCTCTAAGGCCACGTTCAAGATACGTTCAGTTGTGGTTCCTTAGTCCAAAATACAGAATCTCTTGGGTATTTCTGGACTTTAAGGCCGTATTCACGCTATTCTGCTTTTTTTCAAACTGCCACCGCAACTTTGCGATCAAGTTAATGGGGAGCAGCCGCAAGGCAGGTGGAAGACGGCCACTTTGGGAAAAGACGCTGTATCCAGCTTTCTAAATTTGACAAAAAATCAACTTTTTGGAAGATTGTACATAACGTGAACCGCATTTTTTTGCAAGCCGACCAATCACAATGAAGAAGAGGTGGAGTTTCACACGATGTAGGCAGCTGATTGGCTCCTCTGCGTTCATCACCAAAGCCAGTGCAGGCAGTCTTCTCTTTGCCAGTCAAACAAAACCCACAGAAACCCAAACCAGCGCCACACGCAACATGCACGCATGTATCTATTGTTCGTTCATGTAACCTATATCTGTTTTACCATTGAAACAAAACACCGCACATCATCACCAACCAAATAGTGTTTGACGTTGAAATGACAAACACAAACGAAGTGCATGTTATCGGCACAAAATTTGGTTGAAGCAGAGCTTTTTCCGCAAAAAAAGTAGGAATGTTATGAACGAGCCCATAGGTGGTAGATTTGATCACAAATTTTATTGTTTGCTCATTGTTTTTAATGAAAAGGACACTCATTGCATGTTCCAGCATTGAGAGAGAGAGCTGAGCATGTTTCTTGTACTCAGCACACCGGCATTGAAAGTTAAAAATATGTCTAATTTATTTATAAAAAAAAAAAGGGTGCAATGCCTCAAACAGGTTTTCAGTGTTCTCATAGGAACAGCAGGAGCTATAACTAGTGGCTTGTCCAAGTTTCTGCTGAGCGCTGCAGGCTTAAAAAGAGGTGCTCGGTGGTCACACGGTGTAATGTTTGCTTTGTGTTATTCTTGAGGCCTAAAACAGCTCAGTCCGTGTTTACGATCGGCTCTCTCTCAAATCTGGAATTCTCCGCAATGAAAGGGAGGCTGATTTTGTAGTATCAAAGGATGCTTGTTTGAGCTTACACCTAAGTGAACTTGAGTTTATCGTAGCTCTAACAGCTCTAATCCAGAAAATGTCTCTAATGTTTCCCTAGAAAATCATCTAAGAGGCTCTCACTCTCACTGTTTCCATCTTTTCTTCTGGCCGTTGAAAAGTGAAAGTAGTTAATGTCCTCCAATTTGAATTAGAACTCAAGGACATTCAAATTGACCATAGAAAAATATAGAAAACCAAAACTCACTTGCGTTCCTCTGTAATAAATGAAATTTGCCCTTTCCTATATTGCCCAAAACATTATTGCGATTAATTTTTCCGCCCCACGATATGTATTGTCACGTTTTTGTATTGCGATATATTGAATTTATATATATCGTCCCATCCCTACAAAACATAAGGATGGTCTTGAATGATCCAGAGCTGGTCTAGAGGGCCTGGATGGTGTGAATAAGCCTAAAATCTAAATGTGTTTTTTTGTGATGTGTGTCTCTCAGAGGATCCGCTCCACTGTGGATGAGAAGGAGCAGAAGCAGCTGCTGATGGATCTAGACGTGGTGATGAGGAGTAGCGACTGTCCCTACATCGTTCAGTTCTACGGCGCTCTCTTCAGAGAGGTCTGGCACACACATTGGACTCTAATATTCCATTAATAATCAGAATAATAGCTAATAATAATGTCTCTTGTAATCACCTAAAATGCAATAAACCGGACTAACATTTAACTCTTTCTTTCAGGGTGACTGTTGGATATGTATGGAACTTATGTCTACCTCATTCGACAAATTCTACAAATATGTATATTGTGCATTAGATGACGTCATTCCAGAGGAAATATTAGGCAAAATAACATTAGCAGTGAGTAGATGCTTGACCTTCTCCTTAAACACTATGCTTTCATAACATGCATATCATCGAAGCATGAATAGAGGTGATCAGTTGATGTGTTTTGTCTCCAACAGACCGTTAAAGCACTGAACCACTTAAAAGAAAACTTGAAAATAATTCACAGAGGTAAGGATTTTTTTTTAATCATTTTGTTGAAGTGCATTATAATCTGTAAAACCTGCAATGACATTCTGTTTTCTATGCATATTTTATGTATTCATTTAATTGTTCAATAATGTTTTTTGTAAATGAATTCTTCATTTAAAAGCAGTAATGTATCCCAGAGTTTCCCTACCATTGAATTGGTGTGGCGGGTCACTCTGCCTTAAAGAGCTGCTAACACTAAAATGATTTAATTAGTCTGGGTGTCAATGGAGAGTTTTAGTGTCCCATGATGGTCTAAATGCTGTGCTCTGAGGCTCTTCCACCCTGACAAGAATAAAATACTTGTAATTTTAAAATCCAAATCTAAAAAAAAAATCTAAAAACTGTTATAGGCCTTCAAAAACCCATATTGGTCCAACCCTACTCAGAACAATGCTTCACTTTATATATGAAATTGTCCTTTCGTATGATTTTAGACATCAAACCTTCCAACATTCTAATGGACCGAAAGGGCAACATCAAGCTGTGTGACTTCGGCATCAGCGGCCAGCTGGTGGACTCCATAGCCAAGACCAGAGATGCAGGCTGCAGGCCGTACATGGCGGTAAGCAACCGGCAGTCACAACTGAAACATACATATGGGAAACCTGTCAGATACACGCTGATGTCACTGTGGGATATGCAAAATGCCACTGAACACATGCCGCCCACTCCCACTGGTCATGGAATATCTGGAATATCATGTGATTTTTCAGAGGTAAATTCCAGACAGGGGAAGTCAGGGAATGGGATAAAATTCCCAGGGGAAGTCAGGAATATCACTTTTTACAACTTGCCTCACACATTCATTGCATTAGCTGGTGCTGTTCAGCTGTTCCACAACAAACTCAGCTATAGTGGAAGCCAGACTGTTTACCCCTTTGCAACTTTTCTGAGCTGAAAAACAACATTAATAAACCAGGAAGGACGAAAGTTTTTAGGTGTTGGAAGTACACCAAGTTAGTTATGGAAAGTCACGGAAAAGACATTGGATATTTCATCAGGGCCATGGTAGGAACTCTGAAAGTATCAAGATTGGCTTCTATTAGAGAATATCTATTGTCTGCAACAGTGGATTTCATATTTTTGAAAGTGTTAATGTCCTCAAAAGTTCTCTCCACTTGGGACATCTCTTTCACCTGGGAGCAAGCAAGTTGAATCCCTACCAGATTCAAGGGTGCTGTTCTGTAGCTGACTCTGACCTCTGACCTCCCTGAGGACAGAGGCAAGAGAAAAGAGAATCTGCCCTCTGGGGGTCGGTAAAGTACCTCAGTCTCACAGGGTCCGTTCTTCTGTGTGGTTTCAGCCGGAGAGGATAGACCCCAGTGCTTCCAGACAAGGCTACGATGTCCGATCTGACGTATGGAGCTTGGGAATCACCCTGGTAAGACAAATCATGTTGTCGCCTTCAACATGAAACCTTGAATTTGTTATGTCTGAGGAATTTTGAGTGGATTTACAAATGGGAAATGAGTTTAGTCCTTGATTTGCGCTTGGTTTCAGTATGAGCTGGCCACAGGAAGGTTTCCCTACCCGAAGTGGAATAGTGTTTTTGATCAGCTGACACAAGTGGTGAAAGGAGAACCTCCTCAGCTCAGCAACTCAGAGGAGAGGCAGTTCTCCCCCAAATTCATCAACTTTGTTAACCTTTGGTAAGCATCACTCACTGTTGTATTATACAGTCATACATACAATCAGTAGAGGTACATCATTTTATTATGTAGTGTTTCCAAGGAACATGCCATTGCTCAATAACTACTAACTGAAAGTGGAGAGTAAGTCTGCCATTGAATGATTGATTTTGCTCCCCTCTGCTGGTGGATTGTCTTTTGTTGTTGTTTAGCTAATTGTTTCTTTCTTTTTCTATCCAGCCTTACAAAGGATGAATCAAAAAGGCCAAAGTACAAGGAGCTCCTGGTAAGTTCTTGTACTAGTTATATTAAAAGCTGAATGTCCAGCTCTCAGTTTGGATTGGCTAACTTACTTTGGAAATATCAGATAAACACACCTTTTAGACAGACCGCATAACAATTAATTTAAATATTGCGCTAACCCAAAATCACCATTCATACCACTACTATTTTGCTTGGTGGAAGAATAACTGCTACTAGTGCTACCAGTGCAACTGCTACCAGTACTACTGTTGCTATAAAAATCATTATTGCACCTCTCCATTCTTTTTTTATTACAATGGTCAGTTACTGCCGGTTTGTAGAAATTTACTGGATGTGGTGCCTAACAAAACCCCTTAGCTCTTCCAAAATCACTAAAAGGCACGGCCTCTTGTGGCCAATTTGGGTTCATTACTCAAAAACAGTGATATGTTACTCATTACTTGAGCAATATGTAATTGTGGGATGGGGGTGGGATAAAGTATTTGGATAATTAATCTTCAACCTGATAGAGTGGGTAATAAAAGTAGCAGACTGGTAACTGTAGTATCAGTACTGTAATTGAAATAGTAATTTGTTACAATAGGCTTATTACTTACTACCGTCGGTTCTAAGTCGGTTCTACTTTTTAGCAACCTCGAATTTCTATTTCTGTTGAATACATGCAGTACTACTGACCTTTTTTCCACGGGGGCCAGTTTGAACTTACTTCACACTCTGGGTGGGAAATTCTACCCAGAGGACCTAACAGTTATCAAATTAGCCAGCAGTCTCAGGAACAACTATGCCTGCTTGAATTTAGCAGAGATGTTAGCTAGCTTACTAGCTAGTTAGCAACTATAGCTAGCTGCCTTTTTTTTATTAGCAAACAACATAATACAAACAATTAGACATTCAGTACATGGGTTTAAAAAAAATCTAAATAATATATTTCTTTCCAGACAGTATTGAAATTGTTTAGGAGAATAGTTCTTTGTGTAGCTTAACTATTGACAGACATTTTTTATTTTCAATACATTTAAAAGTATGTATGTGATATTTCCCCAATGAAATAAGTGTATCATTTTTACCAGTGATATATTTCTAGCTAGCTACCTAGGCCAGTAGCTGTAGCTAGCTATCATGGGCCAAAGATATTACCTTAAAATGTGAACCTAAATGCCTCAGGATTTTTGAAATCCATTTGTTTCTAACACATTGTTGTGCATCTTGGTACACAACAGTAGGACATACAGTAGCTGGGCTATTCTTGCTCTTTAGGGTAGTTTCCCACTGTTAAAAATGGCCGCCATTGGAATAATGTCCATTATTAGATTCAAACTCAGATGTTGCCCTAATAAGATTATTTTAATAAAGGAATTGTGTTTAAAATGTTGCTACACATACAATATATTTACCACCCATGTCTCCTTCAGAAACACTCATTCATCCTGATGTATGAAGAGCGGTTCGTGGACGTTGCCAGCTACGTGTGTCGCATCCTGGATCAGATCCCTGCCTCTCCCATCTCCCCTATGTACGTGGACTGATGGAGTTAGGTGGGGTGGGTGGGTGGGTGGGGGTCACCCAACACGGCAACACGCAGTGGGTGGGAACACTAAGCTTCGTGACGCGACGCATGACATCTTAGCCCTCAGACGCAGAGTTACGTAGGTTCACCTGTTTCTTCACACGTTCCAAAGAACGAAGGAACAAATCCAAATTGCCCGGTGCAATGAGATTATTATTATTATTATTATTAAAACACACCGTTACGCTTCCCATCACTTCATTCAACGTCAGTGAAATGTAAAGCATCACCCATCTTCAGACAGCAAAAACTTGAAGGCATAACCTTGTCTTAGTAAAAATGCAACGCTCATCTTTTTGTATGTGAGGAAAACGGAATAGAGTATACATATATGGTATATATACTTGAACTCGATGTACACAAATACAGAATCTACCAAATAAAAATGTTGAAAAAGTGAACAAAAATAGCCACCTATTGGATTGTACATTGTGGACTGTATGTATGCATTTGTGTGTTCACCTCTGAATTGTTGACATAATGTACAGATGTATGCCGACAGACCTACTGTCTAAACACACACACACACTCGTATCACGCAGTTTGATGTGGGCACCTTCACTCACGGTAAATGAATGCAAACGTGTTTTTCTCCGGAACGCTGACGGACGGGTAGCGTGGCTTTACTTTATTTTTTTTATTTTATTTTTTTTTTTAAATATGCAATCTGTGAGAGTTTATGTCTTGATCCATGAATCGGGACAACACACATTTCTCACATCCGATGCTACATTTGCCTGATATAAAGTCGCTCTAGGACACTCGGCCCGCTGATGTAAATGTGTATGTATATAGAGTACATCTTAATCTGCTGTTCCTGGCAGGTTCTGCTCGACGGTTAAGGCTCATTCCCAAACAGAGAGATGGTCTTGTGTGGTGACATGCTGTAAAACGATGTCTAACTATCCCCCGGTATTTACAGATAGTGTCAGGAGATTACAGGTTGAGAATGAGCCTTAACGCTCCTCTGCAGCCTGTCATAGCACTGTACAGTCGAACTGCTCATCCACACTGATCACATAGATCCACCGCGCTGCCCTACAGAGGCAAACAGCAGTAACTACCTTGTGTGTGTGTGTTTTTTAAAAGTCAAACAACCTGACGAGGGTTTCGATTTCCCCATCAACAAACATTATACTCATAAATGCTGCTAAATGATACGCTATCCACTTCTGTACCAACAATGCAATTGTCGGGCCAGGAGGAAAACACGAATTTGACTCCGCACAGTTACTGCTCTTTGGCTCTGGGAGCCAACGCGGACTCAGCATGTTCCTCAGTGACTCGGCATGTTTCTCTCGCTTGCACTGATGATGGAATGTTTCCCACGCCGAACCATGTATTACACTCTGTGACGATGTGTCTCCATAGTCTGAAACGCGACCCCTGACCTGTTTTCCCTCGTCGGCGCAGAGACACTACACTTGGGGGTTTCTCATATCTGCGCAGACGGAGGAGAGGTCGCGACTCGAGACTATTGAGATGCACCCTCTCCATCTTTCTCTCTCTCAGAAAGCCACGTCTACCAGTCGGGGTCACTCACCCTCAATATGTAATTTAGTGAAAAAAAATCATCACACAACTTGGAGTTAGCTAGTTAACCAAACTGTTTGTATGGTCTGTGTAAAAGGGAGGATGGTAGTTGTTCAACATGGGGACGCAGTAGAGGCCTGTAACGTAGTAACTGCCTATAACGTAACACATGCCAATAATGTCATGACATTCAACATAATAAAGCATAATATAAGGAAATAAAAAGGCAATCATTTTAATAACTTAAGTCAACCATTATGATTTTTGACAAGATCAACTGGATGATGGTCTGTTCACAGTTAAAGAAACATTTACCTAGCAAAGAGAAAAGGGCTTAATATGCAACCTTGTCCATCCAACCCCAGCCCATTTTAGAATACTACATTAAATATCAGGTTATTTGATCAAAATATAAACATTTAGTCTAGTTGAATATTACCGCTATTGCTACTCTTCTAACTTGACAGCTAAAAAGAATGTATTGTTATTACAATATCCAGCCAAAAAATAGTCACAGATGTAATAACCAGTCAAGAATGTAATATTACGTTATTGGCAAAAATATATTACAATATCACTTCAAGATTTTATTGCATTTTTGGCTTTGTGTTCCACCATAGGGTTTATTACATGTAGTTTTATTACATTACTGGCATTTGTTATGTTATAGGTTATTATGTCATCGGTCTCTACATATGTCAGCCATGTTGGAAAATGGCCACCAGTGTGTGGGGCTGTCAGGGGGCGTTCAGGGTCACTCGTTATAAACCGAATTGTTGAATACCTGTGGGTTTTACACAGGAGGGTGGGACATTACAACAAGCTGGTAGAGATGCATTGCAGACCAGACATGATTCTCTCACGCAGTCCGATTGGGGAATTCTGTCGGCTCTTTCCTTTCCATTTCTATCTGTAATGCTATGAGACGATGCAACCCCTGAGAAAGCCCACAGTCTTTTTCTTTTCGACACGACAGAAGGAGCTGTTTCACTACAAATAGTCTCCCGTCTGTTTTTTTCTCATGGGATATGGATCCAGGAAGCTAACTTACCACTGGTGAATATGAATCTCCAGGAAGAGTACATGTTGTATAAATTGCAATTTACTAGAATGTTCATATTAGATTATAAGATAATATTAAGGGCAATGAGTATTATATTGTATCTTTATCGAGGGTTAAAAAAATAAAGTTCACATTGAAAAAGATTTGAAACCTGTACCGTGTGCTTCTTGTGATTTGAACATGAATTAAAGGTCATTGCAGAAATGATTTTGCTGTGATAAGTTTATTGCTCTTCTTTCTGTAGTATACAGGGGTGCAGGCAAATACTGTATTTTTTTTTTTACAATAGTAAAGCAAGTCAGTGGCCAAGCAACATGGAAGCTTCTGTCAGATGTGATTTTTTTTCTCTTGATTAGGGAAAATGACGGCAAAATCAACCTCCGCCAGGTATAAAAAAAAAAAAAAAAAAAAAAAAAAAAAAGGCCAGTAGATATTCTCAATCTAACAAAACAAGGGTTAGACAGAAGGTAAAGGAAATTTGGCATATAATTAAGGATGGGCATTCGTACATGTAACCATAGAACCCATTTAACAAGTGCAACAGTTTACTTCATAAGTAACAGGAAAAAGGAATATTTGGTCAAAACAGAATACTAAGTGAGACCCGATGCATGGTTTACAGATTTAAAGGCACATAATCGTTTTATAAGGTTCTCCCATTTCATCATGAAACGTCTCGGCCGTGGTACTTCATTTCTTTCATGTTGTTTGTGGTGAAAACAGAAAATCATCGACTTCTGGCTGAAACCTTTAGAGGTTTTCGGAAATTGAATCAGAGTATTAAAAAAAAAAAATCTCACATTATGACAACTACTTATAGGCTCGGGTGCAAGTTTGTGCTGTGTTATGTGCAGTATTCACAGTAAAGATCTGAATATATTACATTTTCCTATTCACAAGTGCTAATAATGGACATTTCCGCTTCATATTTTTCTCTGAGGAAAAGTGATTTAAGAAAATGCGTTCTCTCTCTGAAGTGGTCGGTTCACTTTGCATCACATTTTTAAGAGAAATTTGTACTAAGAAATGTGCATGGTCAGAATGGTAGCACTGGAGTTTTCCGGTAAATCAAGAATCCCAATCTATCATAAAGGAATGTCAGTATAAATACATGATAATGTATAAATATAAAAGAAAAAAATAAATAACTGTGATGGTCTTGGAAATACAAAGGGTGAAATTTGTAAGGACGAATCAAGAATTAAGTATGTAGTAAGAAAAAGTAATAGAGATGAAATTGTATCTATTTTTCATTAACATTCCTCTGACTTTCCGTTAAGTGAAATCACTTTATAGTGTTAAAGAATGTAGTATATAAAGGAAAATTGTCAACTGATTTATTTTGGGGCTTTCTTTTTTATATGAATATTTGTCCATGTCTTTTGATGGGAATAATACATTGGTAATGGATGGTGAGGGGAAATAGTTGTAAATTCGGCACAGTTTTTTTGCTGATTAAAACTGTGATAAGACCAAAGGTTTTTCATAGACATTATCTTTTCCTCTCCCTAATGTCATTCTGTGAATAAATATGCCAAATAGTGAAAAGAAACTTGTATAAAAAAAGGTCCTTGAAAGGAATGACAACCGTTTCTGCACACATAATCTATGCTCAAGCAAACTGTGACAAATGTGTACTAAACTAGAGGTGCAAAGTGAGATTTTTTTCATATTTACATCAAATGATGAACTGAATACATAATACACTTGTTTTGTGGTTTGTGTCTTCTCCCACACCGCTGACAAAATATGCAGACGTCAACTTGTCTCTGTCAGTACAGATAGTTATGATATTTACAAAATTGGCCATACTAAGCAATCCAATTCGCTTTGTCATTTCTTTCTTGTTTCCAGTAATACAAACATAGACTCAGAAAGTATACAATGATTGTCAAAATGTGTTCAAGTCTAGATGGCGTAACACTGATGTTGCATGAAGTTCTGGTATAAAGCACTGTAGTCATGTCTTTCCATTGCGGTGACTTCTAGAAAAATCCTTCATGTGTCCACTGTCATACTGATCTGGTAGTTGTGCGCATCGTTGTCCAAAAGGACAAAGATCATGTCAAAAAGCACCTGGTCTTTGGATTTTGGGTATGACAACAACATGAAAACTGTATTTCAGGCAAGTGGAAAAAATAAACAACAGTCTATGGCAAAATATAATTCTGTAGTTCAATTTCTGACTTAGCCGTTGATCTTTGGATCTAGGCTAATGGTCTACGCTTAATGACATATCATCCCGCTGCAGTGCAACAGGGAACAAACGCTGGCACACTGAATCTGTTATGGGTAGCACTCAATATTTCTTTGGTATGGTCGGTATCTCAGCGGTCTGTAGCTAGTAGCTACCTGCTAGCTGGTGTCTTGTGTTTGATGGCTATCTGATGGCATTGGTCAACACTCGGATAGTGTTGCTGCTTTCACCAGTGCTCCAGGTGAAGGTCCATGGCAGAGTTCAAGTTAATGTCTGTGACATCCAGGAACTCTGTGTTGAAGATACTGGGCCCGTTGGGCGGAGCGACGCTGAAGGCCGTGGCCGAGCTGGGCGGCGTCAGGTCCAGCCACTCCATCGTCTCCCACGGCGTCTCGCTGAAGGTCATGCCGACCATCCCCTGCACCTCGGGGACGGGGGACACCTTGGTGCTGATGGGCGACAGAGGGGTCGGAGCGTCCATCAGGTCTCTGTTGGCCAGGAGTTTGTGGTGGTGGTGGTGGTGGTGGTGGTTATGGGGGCTGCCGTACCCTTCCCTGTCTCCGTTCCCTTCGTCTTCCTGGCCTCCCTCCTCGGCGGCCATTTTAAGAAGGGCCGCCTCCCCTCCGCGGCCGATGGGACTGCCCAGCAGAGTCTCCAGGTGGCTGTCGGCGATGTGATTGGCCGAGTGGTCGTAAGGGAGCTGGGGAGGGGACAGGTGCTCATAGTGGCGGTGGAACCTCGGGACGACGAGGCCGGCGCTCCCTGGGGACACAGTAATGTGAGGCACAACTTTGGTTACAGAGGACCTCTCTCTCTCTTCCCTGGCGTTAGCTGGCATCTCTTGAAGAGAAAGGGGAGAGGGAGGGAGGATTTAATACCGACGCACAGGTAAGATGGTTTCATTTAATACCAACTTGCCTATGTATGTGCAATGCCAGCTACACCTTTAGTCAAGAATGCTAGCATTATTTGAGAAATTACATTAGATGTGGAATTTTAGAGCTGACCCTCAATCTGTTCCCTTACCTCCACTCTCTATGAGCACATCCAAAAGTTCGTCCATCTGCTGACTTCTGGTCAGTTGCTGTAATGGTAATAAAACAGTGGTTAATACTTTTAATAAATGGAAAAGTGGCTTAATCTTTAAACCTAGTTATTTAATGGCTGAAATTTCAAGCTAATTCTATTTGAAATGGATTTCACGTAACACAAAGATGCAAGCTATCAAGCAATTCATTCAAACTTGCAGAATGGAGTTTTAGTTAAACAAACATTTGTCAAAGACTGAGCTGCTCTGGAGGCAGAAATAATCTTATTGGTTGAGTTAAACCGGAGGTCGGAACCAAAGAAGTTTTTCTGGCTGGAGCCAGAAGAAAGAAGTTTAACCTTTATTTTACCAGGCAGGTCACTTCAGAGCAAATTCTTATTTACACAGAGGTGAGGAGTGGGGAGGTAGTTATTATGAAGCCTAGCGCCCTTGCTACTAACTGAAAAAATAAATGCAATCTAGCCATACTAAATTATGTAGGTTAGCTAGTTAGCCTAGTTTATCTTCCAAGTTCTAACTACCCATACTAGCCTAGCTAACTACCATACTAGCTATCAGTATGCCAATTAGGTAGCTAGTTAGCTAGCCTACTAACCTTCCAAGACCATGAATGCCATGGTCATGAATGGATGAAAAAATAAGTGAATGCCATTCATACTTTTTATTTACATTTTGACCAGTTCTTTGCCAGTTAACTTGCACTCTGAATAAGTGTGGTTCTTTGGCTCCGCCCATTAAGGTTTAACTCAACCAATACAGCTATTTCTGCCTCCAAGGAATGTTTATACAACTAAAACACCAATCTGCTTCAAACTTGGTCAAGGGTGGAAAGTAAGTGCAGTGGACAAAGCGATGGATGAAAAAAGGGGTGCAATATAGATGATGGACTCAGAGATAGAAGGGAGATAGAGGGAAAAGTGCAGTTAGAGCAACGCCAATGGGTTAAAAAAAATACTTTGGCCAGCCACTATCTAATGAGTTTTAGCATGGACTTGAGTTTACCTGCTTGACTGCATCCTCATAGCATGGGGGCTGTCTTAAGTCAGATGCAGCTGATTCTGAGCTACTGAAGGCAGGGGTAGAGACCTGGCACTTTTGGCCAACTTGCCGAGGAGAGGGCAATATAGACATCTACATGAAAAATAGGCGAAAAGTAACATTAGCCTACCAATTAGAGAAGGGGAGCTTACTAAATGTGAGAGTACTGTACAGAATGAACTGTGAATTAGGCCCTGATGATGAGATAAGCTGCTTCCTAACGTTAAAAAGTGAATTTTAAAAAATGGGTTGGCGTTGTGAACTGTAGAGTTCTTGGCAAAAAAAAAAGTCACTGACATATGAAAGAATATGTGATGAAACAGGGTGAACTCTGTTTCAAAGGGTGGGAGATATGATGAGAGTGACAATGAACCTCATAATGGAAGATGATTGTATAAGGTCAGAGAAAGGCAACACATTAATGGAAAAGAGAAAAATGGTTAAGTGAATGTGAGGTGATTCAGATACGTACATGACACCACTGCATTGCACCTGTCAGTACTATTATTCTTGACTTATTCTTACCTTTGGTTGCATATTAGGGTTATTGGCTTTAGTTGTGCCCCTGTGGTTGAGGCCACAATCAGCTGAGTTGGGAAAGACTCCCTGAAGGCCTCTTTGGTCAGAAGGATAAGAGCAGTTCACTGTCTGGCCTCCAGTCTTCTGCTGGATCTGTAGTTAGGGAGGTAAAATGTTTTGGTACAGTGTTACCATGCTGGTTAGAAAACATAATACAGCAGAAAGACATAAGACAGTTTGTTTGCATGATGATGAACACCAACTGGAGGTTTACCCACCTATTCATTTACCACTACATCTGATTATTTTATTTTAGTTGGACAGGGTACATCTGTTAGTTAACTATTTTCACATAGCAGTAAATGCATCATACCTGCATGTTGCGTGCCCTGGTGTTGCCCTGGGGCAGGGGGTGACTGCAGCCGTCCCTTCCCAGCGGAGGTGATAGCAGGTAGGGGTTATTAGGAGACGAGGGCTGGGGGCTACTAGAGGGCTTTCCGATGGGAGAGTCTTGTGGCGAGCACTGCGGACTGAGGAAGGCAGACATGGTGGAGGGGCTGCCGGAGGAAGGGGCCGTGTCCATACACCGTGGCCCACCGGGACCCCCCATACCGGGGAGGGGAGCACCGCAGTGTCCCATGTCCTCCATGCAGCTCCCGGGAGGAGTCTTCAGCTGCTTGGGAGAGGAGAGAGGGCAGCTGGAGGAGAGGGACATGGGCTCCTGCTTGATAGTCACCCCGAAGAAGTGCTGGCCCATCATGGCTGGATTCTGCTGGTGGTGCATGGAGGGGTGGTGGGGCTGAGATGGAGGAGGGATGTTATCCTGCGTCGCTCCGTAGCAACGCTTCCTCTTGTGGAGCTGCATCTTAAGCTCTTCAACCTAACAAGCATGGTCACAAAGGTATTTATGTAAATGTCGTACATTATATACTGTATGAAATAACACTGTAACACTAAAGCTGCACTAGGAAAGGTTATTATGTAAAATACACCTGTGCTATCAGGTTATATCACAAATTGGGGCTGCATCAGAGAAGAGTGTCCCATCCCCCCCTAATTGATTTGCCCAAATGAAATTCTGGTATTGGTCTGATGGCTGAACCTCGTCACCACCTCCACCCCTACCAGCCACTAAGGAGAAAAAATGTAGGTCCAAGGAGTTCACAGCAGTTTTCTGATGCCACATTACATGATTTTTGGGTAATGAAGTCCTTCAAACTTTCCAAAATTCAAACAGTTATCTCCCACTGCCACTTGGGGCCACCAAAGTGTGAAGTTGCCCTGTGCAGCTTACTCTGCTTTTGATTTTTTTGTCCTGGTTTTGATGTTTTAGGGTTATTTGTTATAACCCTATAAAAAGGGTTACTGTAGAATGACACACTGATGTTTAAACATAACATCAGATCAGATAATCCACCCACCTGCCTCTGTTCCTGGTGCAGCTTCCACGTCAGCTCCTCGATCACCTTCTGCTTCTCCACCAGCATCTTGTCCTTCTCTGCCTCCAGGCCCTCCATCCCTCCGCCCTCCCCTCCCCGCGGGCCTCCCCCGCCGCCCAGGCTGCCCCCCCCAAGGCCTCCCTCCTCGGCGCTGAGCTGGGCCGGGGACGGCTGCAGGGCGAATTGCGGCGGCGAGGACATGGGCACGTCGCTGAAGCTGTCGGGGAGCGAGCCGCTGAGCGACAGCTCCGACGAGGCCGGGGAGATGGGAGGGGTGGAGGAGGTGCTGGGGTACGGGTAGTAGCCCCCCTGGGAGAGGGCGCTGGAGGAGGAGGGGGACTGGTAGGAGGACAGGGAGCCCGTGGGGGTGACGGGGAAGGTCACGGTGGTGATGTCGCTGGAGCCCGACGGGGAGGAGCTGGCATTGGAGTCCTTGAAGGGCCGCAGGCGCTCGATGAGGGCGGTCTTGGTGCCTGAGACGGGCATGCCACGGATGCGCAGCTGCTGCCTGAGCTCCGACACCTGGCACAGCGGGAGAGAGAGAGAGAGAGAGAAAGAGACAGAAAGAGAGAGAGAGAGAGAAAGAGCTTGAGATCAAATAACTTTGACCTAAGTCATGCATGACAGGCAGTCGTGGCATTTACACTGTGGGTTTTTTGTTATCTGAATTCCATGGGGTGACACCTACTTTTAGATCATCCAGATTGGCTGGCAGAGGCCCAGGTTTGACTGGCGAGATGCTGGTTTGATTAGGATATGTGGTCTTGACCGGAGAGGAGGAGCTGCTGTTGACTGTGCTGGCAGGACCGCTGGAGCTACAGGCCGACAGCGGATCACTGGCTCCTCTAGAAGGGGGAGAAATGAAGCGGGTGAGATACTAGTCACATGCGGCACATTGGCTTATATACATAAACTCCAGTCGTGAAAACCACCACAATCTCATCAGTTCAGTTTGACTTACTTCTGGGTTTGGGCCGGCGGGTGCAGCGGCTGGTAGCTGAACGTGGGCTGCCGCTGCTGAGCCTGGACCTGGGCCTGCGTCTGCTGGGCGTGCGCATGCTGCTGCGAGTGCGTGTGCGTGTGGGCGTGTTTCTGCTGGCTGAGGATCTGGAGCTGCAGGAAGAGCTGCTGCTGCTGGAGGAGCCGGGCGTAGGCCGAGTCCATGGGCGGCGGGGACTTCTCGGCCTTCTGGTCGGGAGGAATGTACTGGTGGTACTTGAGCTTCTTCACCTTGGGCTTCACATCTTTGGGCTTCTTGTGTCGGTTCTTGTCTGACGTCTTGGACTGTTCGGGGTAAGGAGGACGGGACGGTGAGAACATGGAATCCACCCGACTGGGACCAAACTGAACTAATGTTCTATTCCAAGCATCTGCAACATTTTTCAATGTCTATAGAGAGAATAAAATGTCTTAAAGAGAGTAGCTAAGTTAAAAAAGTAAAAGAGAGGTGAAAGTAAAACCTTTGAGGATTTGCTGACCTTGACAATAGCAGGAACAGGTATAGGTGGAGTAGCCTGGCTGTTGTTGGCACCAGACAGCCCTTCATCCTGGCTTTGATCAGGTGGGTCTCTGCTCGCACCCCCCTGTTCACAGATAAAGAGAAAAGACTTTGAAAACTCTGATGCTGAAGCTGCTTTTTGATCCAGTCTGACTACCAGGAATTTCCTCATTGCAACAGTGGTTTCTACTTCCATTTCACCGCTGCCTCTTAACATGCACTCTCTATTCTTTGTGCCCCATGTGGCATCTGTAACATTGTCAACAACTCCCAGACAAAATACTAAACCGAAGGTAACAGATCTACAAACTGACCATGGAGACTTTTGAAAAAGAACTAGACCTTGCAAACGCTTTGGTTCAATAAACTGCTTTGTGTGCTGTTTGTCATCAAATGCTGAAGTCCCATGGTCTAGCTGCAGACGTCCCATGGTCCAGAGTCGTTCTGGATTACTGTGACTGGCTGGACAAGTACAAACTCCAAAGCAACTACAGAAAAACTTCAGAACCTCTTGGGAATGGAGGCTCTGAGGAGGAATGAGGAATCATTCATGCAAATTAAATGTTCAAGAAACGTTTTGTAATTCCAGACCAAAGCTAGTAAAATGTGAAATGTTTATGCCCACATTCTAAAATGCTGTCATTTCAAATGTGTTCACTTTGAGCTGCAGGGGAATTATGTTTGCACAATCAATATTGATTGTAGAATATTGATTGTCACAGAATATACTGACTGAGAATATATTTTTCTGCTCAGTATGCTCATTTGATAAACTGGTCCGTTTAGAAGTGGAGTTTCAATCAAACGGGTTTATCCAAGATTTTTTTATCCCCTCCTTCTGACACATGGCTTGTGCCAAACTTTTGTCCTGGCACAGTGCTAAAACAAAGTCATGAATACCTGGGCACAGTTACTGACAACAAATTCAACTTCGTCAAGAACGCAAAAGCAATTTGTGAAAAGAGACACAAGGAAGCATTTCATGTCAGCAGTTCACTGTTTCATTTGATTATTTGAATGACTATTGTCAATCAAATATATGTCAACTATTGTTGTTTGTATCATTGTTTTTTGCTGCTGTTGCCTTTGATTTTATGTATGCTGTGGACTTGTGTTGTCATGTAATGCATCTGCTTCATTCACCTGGCAGTAAAAAGAATTCCCCTTGGGGATTATAAAGTTGAATTGAAGAGGTGTGGAGACTGCCTGCAAGACATCTTGTAATCAAAATGGAATTATTATTACCATAAAATTCTGATAAAATGCAGGCGTATTGATGTTTCATCCTCAAAAGTATTCCAAAAAGCTTTTCCAAAGGCATTTCAATCTGATATTAGACACAGAGTTGATGATTAAATGGGAACATGTCAGAGGTAAAAAAAATCTTGAGGGTATAAACAACACTGTTCTGGCATGAATTTCAATCAAGTGACCGTTGGAATGAGATCACCAGTGAAAGGTAAGCAGTGGGGAAAGCTAAGGACGAATTGGCCGGCAGGACAGAGCGGCATGCGGGAATGTGACACCTGCCCGATTAAACTCAGTTCAACGGTCACTGGCAAGCAGAGGACACGAGGAGGAAGGTGTAGTTCACTTTGCCACCACTGGAGGGCAGGGCAACCACAGCCTCGATGCAGCGGGAGAGAACTGGCAACAACTGCTTGAGGTACAACAAAGTAGGAGTAAAAGACAGAGAGGGAAAACAGAAGAGGAGGAGAAGAAGAGAAGGGATTTGGAGAACAGAGGTTTTGTGTACCTGTCTTGGGCTGGTGAGGGCGGGCGAGGAGGAAGAGGAGGGCGTGCTGCCGACGGCCTCGGACGAAGGGCAGGCCGAGCCCTGCGACTCGTCGCTGTGGTGCTGCTCCGGGGACAGGCTGTCGCTGCTGCTGTCCTCCTCGAAGGCATACGAGTCCTCTTGCTTTGGGAACTTACCATGGTTTACTGAAAGGAGAAGAGAGGGAGACAAAGAAGACCATGCTTTAAATGTTGTTTGACACGAGAGAGTTTTTGTAAGGATTTGTACGTGCATCGCAAGTTGTATACAACGCACGTTCTCTCCTTTCAGCTGCGAACACTGGTATTCACACACTGCCTGCCTGTCACTTGCACCTAGTACAGCACTCAGGCCAGAGGTGTTACGCTGCGCTGGTGAGAGACTGACACGGCCACTTTACAATGAGGGCAGCCCTGATTGGCTGGGCTGATAGTGAACAGGGCTTTGATTGGCGGAGCTAAGAGCGGCTACGCTATCTGAGAGAGCCAGGGTTAGTGAAGGGACAGAGCCAGGGGAGGGAGGTGGTAAAGGCTGGTGTGTGTGTGTGCGTGTGTGTGTGTGTGTGTGTTGTGTGTGCGCAGAGGTATAAGTCTCTCTTTTAGTATCCAAACATGTGACCTGCCAGGAACAGACCCTGGTTTCAATCACGCCACCAGTCCCGTTCTGTGTAACTCTCTGACCTCCCAACACACACACACACACACTTGCACAAACACACACACACACACACACACACACACACACAAAGCTTAACACATAGCTTAGTACACAGCATTGTCCTAGATGCTATTTCCTCCCACCTGTTCATGTTTAAAGACTTGGTCGCTGTTTCTCTCCACTCTCTTAGTCGGTCACACAGAGGATACACACACACACACACACACACACACACACCAACACTGGACGGTGCACTTATGGAGCTGTTAGTGTGTGCTTGGTGCATTTTCTATCTGTTACATACAGTACAGAACATGCTGTTTCCATGAACAAGTCTTTAAGTCAATTTGATGTCACCGGGAGATTGAGATGGCAGAATTACAGGAAATCCACATGCTTCCGTTTTTCAAGTGGTTACGGCGGGTCAAATAGTTTCCAAAATTACCGGACAGAGGTTGAACCAATCGTCGCGCAGTGTTCTGTACCGGGTTGTGGAGCTTTAAGGTGAGGGGTTAATGCTGCAGGAGGGGGATCCTCGGGTGACAGCCGAGCAACAGCCTGGTCCTGTCACAAAGCTCTGTAGGTGGCTCACTGGAGCCATAGAAGTCTGCCAGTTAAAGCAGAGACACGGGGGAGGTAGATACACACACACACACACACACACACACACACAAGGTACGCCCACGCACACGAGGATGCACGCAAACACACAGCAAGTGCTCGCACAAATACACACGCAAGTATGCATGCATTCACACAGATACACGTGCCCGCACACACACACACTTCTAAAGAAAAGGGTGGACCCAAATACAGCTGCTGTTCATCTCAATAAACCATGGTGCACTCCTTCTACAGAGGTAGTGTAAACCAGCTGACTGCAGCCTTTACGCAACATGTTTACTGGAAGCTCAAGGGGGCAAACATAAAACCGGCACGTACAAAAACATAGGAGAGTATCAAAAACACTGGCCGCTCCGCCAAGAATGATATAGCGAGAATGACTAACATGTCAGGGGTTTAAAAGACAAACATCGTGAGGTCAGAACGGCGCGGCGGGGCGGCTAAGCCCTGACGCTTTGGACGTCCCTAAATCAATGGAACGTCTAAGCTTTGGATATCCTTAAATCAAACACTGGCTGTGGGTGGATAGCTCAAGAGGGTTCCCCAAACACTTGAGTCCGTAATATACATTTAAAGTACCGCTGTTGTGAAAGCACCTCTTTTCAAAGGCGATTTGCCTTTTCAACGCCACAATAACAGTTTTTGGAGATCCAGCGTGGTCTCAAGAAATTTTGGGACATGAGCACGGTGTCTTACAATGCAAAGTTCGGTGCGCGAAAAGTGAGAGAAATACGTTTCCCCAGCACGAAGCGATGCAACTAGAAACAGGGATTAGTTTCACATAGATATAGCGCAGTGGAATATAACGTTTTCCAGGTTCAATTCACATTTTTTCTACTGTGAGTGACGTTTTAATGTTCAGCGAAAGGTTTTCTTATTTAAAGAGTAAGTAAACTCCAAACCCAAATGTGTGTAAAGTCTGACATCTAATGGTAAAAAGTATGCTACTGAAATTGCCATCTGCAATTGGCTGATCTTTGGTGCCAGGTGATGTCACCTTCTATAGAGTACAACAGGTGGTGACATCACCTGGCACCAAAGATCAGCCAATAACAGATGGCCTTTTCAGTAGCATGCTTTTTACCATTAGATTTAGATAGGCTTTACACACATTTGGGTTTGGGGTTTAGTTCCTCTTTAACCATGACCAAAGTTTCAGTTGCCTAAACCTAACCGTAACCTTAACCAAACTTGTTTTACTTGCCTAAACGTAACTGTTAGCTAACCTTTTCACATGATGTACAGGTAAAAAGTGGCGAGTCCAGCTCATGCTACTGCCATATCACCCAATCTGTGCTATTGCCACATAATCCTTTCATGGCGGAGGAATGTAATCTTCACATAATTTGTGTCCACAACACGTAGTCTGCGTGTCAGAGTTTGTGTGCATTTCACGAAATTTTGTTAGACTGTGCTGGGAGATCATTACAGAGAGGGCTGCAGTGCATTCATTAAAGTGCATGATCACAATAGTAGTAGTAGTAGATCACAATCTCAAATAGACTGCTTTAGTAAATGACTTGAACAATAGTTGGTTAATATACACACACAACCAGGAGGGGGACGTGCTGTTTTCTTTTCCACTCAAAATGCGAGTGAGTATCAAACCACACACATCCAAATTTAGAGTCACACACGTTGAGGTGCAGGTGATAAACGTGTGTTAGGGAAACTGCGTGGCGTCTCTGCACGGATACCTGTCATGGTGGCCATTCTGACGGCAGAGTCTAGGGGAATGATATTCTTTTGGACCAGCTCCAGGGGGCCAGGCCTGAGAGCCAGCTTCTCATTCAGGTCGTCGGCGAGCCGGGCTCGCTTTAGCCTCGTCTGGGCCTCCAGAGAGGAGCCGTCTGAGGCTGGGTCTACACAACACACAGCAGGACCACACCATCAGCAACATACTGTACACACACACACGCTTGGTAAAAACCGCATATATAAATCTGGACATACTGTATATATTGGCCTTCTGCAGAGCTATCAGTGCTCATACTACATAGGTTTTCATATTTGTTTTGTAGTTTTCATTCATTTTTCTTTGTCTCAATGTGTTTTACTACTATTACTTTGCACACCATTGCACTTTTAATGCAGGTGTACTGCACCCAGCACTATTTTTTATGTGTATTTGCACTATTTTTTCATTCCATTGAAATGTACAAACTGAACTTTTATAATGCACATGACAATAATCCTGAAAATACTTTTCATTTAAAATATTTTTACTTAATAGGTTGTAGTGTTGTAATTGTGGTTTTAACCCTCATCTGCTCTATTCTTATTTATACCCTTTTTTTTTTTTTTTGCTATATCCTATTGTGTATCTTATTCTCTGGTTTTGCAATGACCCAGTTTCCCCATGGAGATCAATAAAGTTTATCTATTCTAATCTGCCTATCGGGTACATACATGTAAATACAACTGTAATATTTTGTGGGTTTATAATTCAACAAACCAAATCTACAAAATGGTGTTATAACCCACAGTGGCGCTATCCAATATGGACCCGTTGCATTCTGCTGTTGTTTTCCATTCTGCACGACACACAGCCGATGCTTCCTTCAGACTTCAATAAGGCTGGTATTTGCCTTGCTCCTCTGCTTTGGAGCAGTTCAAATATCTCATCCGCTCTGTTGCTCTACTCACGGTGCGGCCAGACACTTTCAGTGCTGGAAAAATAAATGGAGTAGCTCTAATTAAAGGGAACGGTCTGCAGTGGGTGAGAGTTGTCTACCTTCCACAATCTCTCTCTATTAATTCCAGTATAAATAATCAGGGCCAGACCTGACCTCCCTAGACTGATTACCTAGCAGTGACGATAAGAGACCAAATCTAGTTCGATTACCTCAGTGAAAGAAATAGCAACAGCACTTATTTGGTCAAATATCATTGTAGTCACATATTTCGGAGGCCAAATCTGGAGGATGAAATGAGATACAATGCCAGAATGAAATGAATTATATAAAGCACTTCGTTGGCCACCTCAGGTAAAAGTATTATTGTCTGGTGAAAAATGGGTTGAAACTGGAGATGTGACAGGTAATGCTTCATAAGAAACATGAAAAAATAACTCCAAAATTAAGCCAGATTCATCTCCGATATTAATTATTTTTTTATTTCCAAATACAGCAAGTATTTGGCTTAATGTCTCACTCAAATATAGACATCTATCCTTCTTTATAAAACGTAAGGAGGAGAATTAGGGAGTATGGAAGGAAGAAAGGAAGGAGGGCAGGGAGGAAGGTGGGGAGAATGGGAGAAAAGAAGGGAGGAAGATAGGGAGAATGGGAGGAATGTTAGTGAGGGAGGTAGGAGTGGAGAAAGTAAGAATGGAAGGATAGAATAAAGGAATTAAGTAAGGAAGAAAGGGATGGGAGGAAGGACAAAAGGAAGGAAGGAATTGATGGAAAGATGGGAGGCAGAAAGAAAGGATGGAAGAATATTATGAAGGTACGAATGAAGGAAGGAAGGGAGAATGGGTGGAAAGAAAGCGAGGAAGGAAGAAAGTTAGGGTGCGAGGTAGGAATGAAAGAAGAAAAGAAAGTAAGGAAGGAAAGATGGAAGGTAGGGAGAATGGGAGGAGGAAGAAAGAAAGGAAGGAACAATTTTAGGATGGGATGTAGGAAAGAAGAAAGGAAGGTAGGGAGAACGGGAGGAAGAACGAAGGTAGAAAAAGGTAGAAAAGAAGGTAGAAATCAAACAAAGGAAGTAAGGGTGGAGGGAGGGAATAAAGCAATGAATTAAGGAATTAAGGAAGGAAGGAAGGCAGGAAGGGAGTGAGGGAGGGAGGGTGGATGGAAGGAAGCAAGGAGGTAAAGTAAGCCAGGAAGGACAGACGATTCTGTATGCCAACATGGATTGACTGTCCTTCCTCTCATTGGTGTGTGTGGAAGGATCAGCTGCCGTCCCGTCCCGTCCCGCCTCACCTGGCCTCGCTAGCGCTCGTCACGTTGACGAGCCCGTCCGCCGTGCGCCAGCAGGGTGACATCACCATCTGTTTATAATTCAGCTGTCCCGGCCCCGTCACCGAGTCGGGCCCCCCGCCGTCTCAAACCCTCTCGCCACACCTGACACGGACTCGGCACGCGGGCTGATTTAAGACCTGATTTGACGTTACGGGGACACACAGGGCTTTAAGTGTGTTTAAACTGTGTAACCAAACGGGCGACGGGCGCGACGACGAGCGAGGCCGTCGCTAGACTCCGCCGCAGACGTCCCAGAGCGCGGGCATAGTGTAACGTGATACGGTGAAGTCTGAAGCCGGCTTACAGACGTTTAAACATTCTACGGCGGTATTAAAACATACGATGCACTTTAAACCTAGCGCGATACATGTACCTGCTGACTATTTCTGCCAAATGTAAACATTGCGCTAAGAGGTAAGACGTATGGTGCATTAGGCAAGAATAATTTCCTTTGTGTTTCCATCCAGAGGATTACAGAAAGGCACCGCTGCTATGGAAATGGAAATTGGGCCTTGTAGAAAGAGTGTGGTTAAGCACATGTGGAAAGGTATACCTGCAGTTGTAGCCCTACTACTGTTATGAGGAAATATTAGATTGTATGTGTGTGTGTAGCCGGACCTGTGGCGAGCAGTCAGACAGTGCGCTCCTCTGCAGGCCACACGCCAGCCAGCCCCGAGAGGCTGGGGCGGATTCTCGGATAGCCTAATAAACACCAGATGTTCCCTGGGTAATATATACACAGACCCTGCGCCGTGTCCATCTCCCCAGCAGGAATAACACAGCCAGGCAGAGCGGGCCAGCATCTGAAGTATCACATCTAGCAGGAGGACGGAGGACGGAGGACGGAGGGAGGACTCACAGCTCTCCGCTGTCCCCAAGACTCAGACATAAAGACCCAGAGGGGAGAGATGAAGCTGCTGGTTTGGAGATAGACGTGGGTGATAAGCTACCTAGTTCTCGAGAGTGTGTACAAATCTGTTCACAACCCCCTTCCATCTGCGCCGCCGTCCGCCATCCAGACATAAACGACCAATCGAAGAATCTTTTTAAAAAGCGCTCGGAGCCCGCTGGCCAATTGCAGTTCTCCTTGCTGCCTTATCTCTGACAGACTCCTAGAAACTGATAGGGCCTTGCCGGGCCTCTGGATTCCGTTCCCCCGCACACTTACCAGCGTTTATCTGGAAGGCTGGAGCCTCTGTGAAATGGCAAACGGTGCCAGAGATATCATTCAACAAATCCCTGGCCTGCAGTCCCCGGTCCCCGGTCCCCTCCTATCCCTGCAGGCACTCCAGAGCTCTAACATCTACCCTACAGCCGTGGGACCAATGCTACACACTGGCCTCTCCCACTGCTCCCACGTTTGCCAAGATGACACGTCGTTGCTTTACAAAAATACAGACATTGATAAGATCTTAGTTTATAGGTGGCTATCTGCGGCTGTAAATGTCTTCTGCTGCAGGAAAACAGACGCTAAACAATCTGAGTGTTTGTTTTCTTTGGGTGAATATTTGAAATGCAGATTTCCGAAGAAGTGCCGTGTGACGCATGCCAACGATGCACAACGCCAAAGAAATATTCGACAATGTATCACGTTTGTGGCGTGTACTGGCATTGAAACTTAAGCGGCATAGCCAATGTAAGTCATGCCGCAAACATGACAGCGGACGCTCTGGCCTAAAGAACATGAGAGCCCATTAATCCTAGTGGCAGTTGGGGTTTAAGAGCTCCCTCGGTGCAGATGGGTCTAAATGTTCTCATCACTATTTTGATGTCTAAGAAGCACAAAGCCTCTGTCTTAGTGCAAGATCGCAGCTCGGGCTCTATGTTGCAAGATGGTCGTGTTTGGGCGTGCCTCTGTTTTGATGCGCTGTGCTGGAGGCGCTGTGCTGTAAACAGGTACTGTCTATGTAAATCTGGCCCGCTGGCTGAGCAGTCGCTGTGAGTCCAAGAGCCCTTGCAGCACGAGAGCATTCCTCGGCGGTCACTCACCGACCTGTCTGCCTGCTCGCTGGCTACAATATCTGCCTGTCTCTCTGCCTGCCTGCCTGCCTGCCTGCTATGTGCATGTATCCACCTGCTTCCTCTAGATCCACTGTTGGATCTGTCAGTACCGTCCGTCCAGTGGATTCATCCGTCTCTAGAGTCTAGAGTCTAGAGTTTGGGATCTGCTTGTCTTTAGAGCTGTCTGTCATTTTTAACTGTTTTCCTTTCCTTCTACCTGGCTCTCGCTGCGTTTGTCTGTTTCCATGCTTTAATCTAGGGTGTAGGTCTGTCCCTCAAAGAGAGAGAGACAATTTATAGGTCGGCCTCAGCTCTAACATGGTGTGATGGGGGCAGCGGTGATTGCAGGGACTCTGGTTACACTGTTTTATGGTGAGGTAAGTGCCTCGTGGTGTGTCATGTTTCGGAGGCCAAAGTCAGATGGCACAATTGTACACACTAGCTAGATCAGGGACAGGCAACAATGTGCAATGGAGGGCAGAGTGTATGCAGGTTTCCACTCTAACTAAAGACTACAGCAGCTGATTTCACTGATTAGATCCTCCCTGGTTGAGGATCAGGGAGGCAGATGTGTTAATCAGATAAATCACCTGGGGTAGTCTTTGGTTGGAATGAAAACCTGCAGACTCTCGGCCCTCCACGGCACATAGTCGCTCATACCTGACCTAAACTATCCTTCTGTTTCTCTGTCTTTCTCTCTCTCTCTCTCTCTCTCCTCTTTTGTTCTTTTTCAGGCGGTTGGCAACAGGATCGGCCTCTGCCTGTTCGTTCGTTTGTTCATTCATCCACGTGTTGTGCAATATCTTAGTATCAATGATTCCATTTCGACAAACCTTTGGGAAATGACGCATCTCACTACTGCGTTGCAGCATTTTCAAAAGTACAGCAATTTTAATAGTCATATCTACCACACCGCAAGTTCTGATCTTCAAATCTATCCATCTTGCTCTACAAATTTGCCTCCAGGATCATCAGTGTACCTCATGTTGGATTTTTACAATTGTGAGAAACAATTTTCCCCCCTAAGGCTTTTTCATTCATTTACTGATTGGCCCATGGGGTGACTCCATCATTTGTACAATCAACCAATATGGGGCAGCACAAATGCCAATGTAGACAATGTAAATGTCTCTATAAAATATATTATAACAGATTTGAATTTTTGATCTTTTTCACATTTACATATCTTGTTACTGATCAGCTGACAGGGTGACCGCATCATTCGTGGAGGGACGACATGTTTGCTGTTGCCTCTGTTCATTGTGTCTCTCTCTCTCTCACTTTTTCTATCTCTGTCTTTTCTGTCCCGCTGCAGTCTAAAAGCACTTGTGCATGCCTATGTGTTGATGTGAGTGGAAGTGTGTGTGCGCATGTACGTTCGGCATGTATGTGCACGGTCGGAAGGTGTTACTCACGAGGCATGATGCCCTGGTCTGCCAGTTGCTCTCGTGTCCTCCTCTGCTGAAGTCTTAACTGTAGCACTAAAGTTGGGGTAGGAGGAGGGTAAGACAGAGAGAGAGAGAGGGAGGGATGAGGATGAAAAGAAAGAGAAAGAAGAGAATGAGAAAGAGGGGAGGATGGGAAAGGCAGGTAAGGGAAAGAGAAGAGGCAGGGAGAGACTGAGAATTCAACCCACTTTAGATAAGTAACACATGCTGCTGATTGTGTTTCATAGTTTTGACTCTGACTACTTGCTGGATTTAGTGGGAGAGCAGATGTGGCCACCAAGTGTAATTTCACTTCATGTCCATGTTGCAATGAAACAAGCGTCCCATGCCAATCTCTAGAACTCATTCAACAGACAGCATGCAGCTCAGACACACACACACGCACACGCACATACATATATACATATACATGCAGAAAACAGAAAAAAACCCAAAGCTGCTTGCTCACAAATATTTCTGTGAGCAGGATGTAGGGAATGATAAACACAGCTCCTGGCTTTTAAACAGATCTGCTCAGCAGTGTGTGGTCCGCCGTGTGTGTGCACGCCGTGGTGTGCACGTTTCTGTGTGCTGTGTGTGTGTGTGTGTGTGTGTGTGTGTGTGCAAGTGGTCTAGGTGGGAGTGTGGGGTCATAAACATAGAGCCTCCCCCATGTCTGTTCGTCTCCTTGTGTCTGTGGCTCTTTGCTCTCTTTATTTCTGTCTCGATGTGTGTGTGCATGCGTGTCTATGTGTGTGTGTTTGCCTCCCCACTGTTATCTGAAGGTCTCTCAGTGAAATCCTGGATCTGACACACAAGTATGAAGTGTTCCTCGCTGTGCTTGTCTTCATATTGTTAATTATCTCTCTCAGGTGGTTCGTATTCGAGCTGCACTTTTTGCAGGCGCGCCATAAAACCCGAGTCCGCGAGTCTAAGCTTGTTAAGCTTGTTGATGTAACAACTTCTGAGCTCTTTAACAGTTTGACCAAATGTCAGTGGACTCGGGTGCCACATTAGAGCGCGGAAAGGTCTCTCTTGGGAGAGCACCTCCATTATGTAACACCGGGCCCTTCCCTTCATCTGACATCTGCTTTAGTTTACAGTGCAGGGGCCGTGACCTGCTGCTCGCAACATCACACAGAGCCAACGCAGGCATTAGCCGGTGACTGAAAGCTGACCAAAACATGTCACTGATACGGCCTCGGTCAAAGGAAAAGTATTTTTTATAAAAATACATCGCCTCACCTCCCCACCCCCCCAATAATGATCACCCATCCGTGCATACAGGCACGCTTACATGCACGCTCTTTCTCCTAATCTGTCTCTCTCCGAGGTGACAAATGAAATGTAATTGTGTTAGCTGATTCTTGCACAGCCTCTCTGATATGAACTCAAGGAAAGGATCATTGCTGCGCTGCATTATGCTTATTGAAAGGGTTATCAATTATTCTGTCGGCAAAAGCGCAGCAGCTGCCATATAATCCGGGCTTTCTTCTAAAAAGCCTTGCTAAAAACCGGAGGGTTGTCGCTCTTGATTGCAAAGTATACACGTTATAGAGAGAGGACCCGAGCCAAACGGTGTAATCACAGATCATTGAAGCATATGATACTCCGGTTCTCTCGCCGTTCGCTTTGAAATCGGAGAGATTCGTCTCCGACTTTGGCTTTCTGCACAACAAAGAGCGTATGAATTGCATATGAACCGCCGCATTTGCAAAATCTCAAATTTATAGCGGAAATATGCCGTACAAATAATGTGTGGCCCAGTTGGCACCGTGGCGGTGGCGATTCTTACACAGGCTGGTGGTAATCTGATTTATTGTCCTAGTCACACTCACAGTCACCCAGTAACAGAGTAACAGGCTAATAATAACACCTCACCAACTTTTACACTGAAACTCTAACTACTGAGCTAAAGGGACTGGTTGCATTTATTACATCAATCCTCCTGAACTTTCCTTCAACACGAGCAGGAATGCAGTCAGGACAGATGAATGAGCGTGAGTGTATAACTTCTAATAAACAGGTATTCCTCAATGACGTATGAGGTTTATTTTAGTCTAATACCCTTGCATAAAGTGAAAATCCACCTTAAAACAGAACTCACATATTTTATTCCAATGGTCTTGGACAGTTCAGGCTGGATTTGTGAACATGAACCAGAGCCAGACGCAGACACAGACACAGCAGAGCCAACACTCCACCTGTGTTGCCATTAAGATACAGTTCTCTGGAGCTGCTCCACTGACAATGAATGATGGTCGACAGTGTGATTCCAGGGTGATTTTCTGGTGATGTGGGCTCATTTTGGGTTGCAGAACTACAATGAGAAAAGCTCATTTGAGTGTAAAAGCTCCAAAAAGCATTATATTCCTCTAAAGCCAGTGCCCCAGTCATTGTCAATGAAGCACATCAAGGTTTTTTCTCTTGATGATATGGCATCTTGGCCAGAAATACTGATTAAACCAGCCAAGATCACTGGAACAAGATATGTGAGATGTGTGTTGTGGTGTATTTTCTCTTTAAAGGTCTAATCCAAGACAAACACACCAAGGTAGACCTGCCACCAAATAAAAAATATGGGCTTGAGATCAATTTTCATTCTCAAATTGATTATTAGAGCATTGCATACAAAGACTAGTAGTATATGACATGAAACATCTTTCAATAAATCCTAGATTGGGTGCGGTAACTGACACAAAACAGGTCTTTTTGCGAAGAGAGTGCCAGTGTGTGGTACTGATTTAGTATTTAACATGTGGTTGACACCTCGTTGTATTGATTTAACTCGTATTTGACGCCTCTGTCATGCAATTACGTAATGGCAGTCCGCTTTCAGAGCAACAGGCCACAGCCCTTTGAGCTGTTAATCAAATCGGCATGAGAACCAGTCAGTAACACACACACACACGCGCGCATGCACCCACACACACACACACACACACCATGTGGTCCGCTGGGAGCACTTAAGTGAGATCTCTATCTTCCCTTGTAGCTAAAACCGTGCAGCAGTAGTTCCCATAGCTTTGATAATGTGCGAGGAGCAACAGTTGTGGGCTTCGCATGTTCACAGGCCCGCCGAACGCAACTCGGGCCGCCGTAGCTTAAAGAAAACCGTAAATCTCGCGCAAGCAGATCGGCTAAGACTCCCTCTGTCATCAGCGGTTATCAGAGGGAGATTTAGAGGCAGTTTTACTTCGCTTACGCACTATATTTCACTCATGCACCCATAAATACACTCAACCAATCATGTCGGGCTATAACTTGCATCGCCCCGGCATTAATCCCGCTTGACTGTAACATCAAGCAGACTCGGAGAGAGGTGACCTTTTCGGCATTAAAGGCGGTATATCTCCACATCTGTGCCACATTAACCGGCTGAAGCACATGGGTCAAAGCAACACTGAACGCAGCAGAACCTGAGCCGCCCCGCCAAACGTTGCCGAAGCCTCCCACTGCTTTTGAACTACAGCCGTCACTCCCCTCTCTCTCTCTCTCTCTCTCTCCCTCTCTCTCTCTCTCTCTCTCTCTCCCCTTTGCCTCCCCAGAGCACCGGGGGTCATTTCCCACCCTGCCGGTCTGCTCTAAACAACGCAAAGGAAAAGCATCATTTACCCTCCCATTTCTGGAAAGCAATTACAGCTTCGCAGGGAGATTGCGAGGAAGGGTTGAGGCCTGGTCGATCCATTTCACATACTGTTTCTTCTATTTGCACCACTGTGAAAGGCTGAAAACACTGCTTTTGGAGTTCATCGTGTATATCAAGCTTTAAAGCAAGGAGAGTGGGATGTGAGCTCTGATCGCCGCCATCAGTTACATTTTCCTCAGGGAGGTGGCAGTGTTGGTCAGACTACACACACACTGGATGTTCAGCCTACTGTAGTACAGAGCAACGCACATGCACAGGCTCCTAGAAAATGCCCAGCAAACTTCAGAATAAGAAGTGAATGTACAGAGATATAGAGTGATGGAATTAAAGATGGAGTGTGTGTGGTGTGGTTGGTGTGTGTGTGTGTGAAAGAGAGAGTGAGAGAGAGAGAGAGAGAGATAGATGGACACACAAAGCCCCAACAGCTGCTGTGTGTTAAGGGGAGTTTAAATCAGTGCTGTAGTCCATACCGTTCCTCCCCTCTTTTGATATGCACAGGTACACATACACACACATACATACACACACACACACACACACACACACCCTCAGCTTTGATCTCAGCCGTGTTATGATAACCCCTGACCCCCATCCACCGCCTAATATCTCGTTATCAGCTCGTACAGAGCCACAGAGCGAGGAGGTCTCTCGGCGGCGGCGGGTCAACGGCCGGTGCAAAACAAGTGCACCAACCTGCCCGAGACATCGCCCTCACATGTTCTGCTTTCTTTTTAACGAGCGGGCAGAGGAACATCAAGGAACACGCCCAGTCGTCAATCCATCACGCCCGTGACAGGGCGCGTCATCGGGCTTGGCACACGGAGGATTTTCGTCTTACGTTGAGGCCTCCCTCCGGTATTCCTCGTACCATCGCATGCCCGCGGTAAATTACGCACACCTGTCACCGCACTGGTGTTGCTGAGGAGCGTATTGCAGGTGTCAAACACAAATCATCGCCCGGGACACATGAATGACATAATGCACACGGGATGATCTCAGGGGAAAGGGAAGAAGAAGCGCTCTATAAATGCCAAGTGTTGACAGACAAACTGTTACCAAGGAATGCGTCTTTGGATTCAACATAACTCTGTATACTCAAAGTGCATGGCTGTAGAGAGTGTGCATGAGAATGCCCTTACATGCAATGATAAACATGACAGTACATATAGACAAGTGAATACATATTACAAGTCTGTATGACTTACCTGATCTAAACTTGCTTCGTATCAGTATGGAGTGTTCAGAGCCCAGAAGAGTCATAATGCTTACAGTACGGTTCCAGTGTTCAAACGGGGCAAAATAAAATCACACACACTTGACAAGCGGCACACACTCGCACTTCGACCCCCCCGGCCGCCTCTCTGGACCCCAGGCTGAGACGAGATCGAGCCTGCCTCATCAAAAACTGGTGTGAGCAAAAAAATAAATAGCACACTGATTGTCTTCTTCTGTGTCTCTTTCAGCCAGTGTGCGCGCTAGCAGCAGGCTCCCCGCTCTCTCCGTCTGCCTCTCTCTCTTCCTGCCTCCTCTTCTGCGCTCTCTCTCTCCCCCAGGGGCTGATGTGGGAGTGTGTGAGTCGGCGGGCCGGCGAGGCTTTGGTCCCATCTAAAGCTGAGAGCTCTGAGCAGGGCCGGGGACAGCAGAGAGAGATATGCCCTGCTCCTGGGAGGGGCCAGCTACCCAGGGTTTTCCTCTGGCTCCACCCCCGCCCCTCCAGAGCTGGAGGGCTGGACGGGGCTTGGCTGGCTGATGACTCCCTTCCTCCCCCCCTGCCACCAGTGTAAATATATCTGCCTATCTGCCCCATGGACTGTCATTAGAGAGGAGAGAGAGAGAGAGAGAGAGAGAGGAGGAGAGAGATCAAGATACAGAGACAGAGAGAGATAGTGGAGTAGCAGTACAGCCAGGGGGTGGAAAGTGGGAAAAGCAGGGATCTAGTGAAAGGTGTAGTTTGTTTTGTTTCAACACGCTCTGGATCAAACTTTGGGCAGCCAATCACATCGGCATAGTGTGGGCAAAACAGTAGCCTAATGCAACGCTGTTTTCCCCCAATTCAGCAGCAAGATTTTGTTGTTAAAGTGCCTTAAAGACATCAAAATGAGTTTCAAACAACTAGGGGAAAGGCTCCATTTGTGAAGGAGGCTTTGTGCTTGTGACTAAAGGCAACCAAGAGACAAGAGAGAGAAAAAAAACAATATAATGATGCGTTTCAGGCAGAAATAATTGGGGGGGAAATTATATTTGTCTGTCTCCCCCCAAATCTACACCTATGGATGTAGTAACTTAGTTTACCCAACTTGCTATTTGCAGCACCTTTCTATGCTGATATTAATCTTTATGATGTGAATTCATAGTGCACATCATAGCAAGTTGTATCAAATTGATGCAAATTATATGAGGATAGGTCATTTTAAGGGGGGAAAAAAGCATAAATTAAAGGTTTTTCTGAAAATCTAATTGAGTTTTGTTTATATCGGTGGATGGCTGGCTTATGATAATCACAGTTTGGGGAAAAGTGAAAACATTCTTCCGGGCAAACCTCTGTCAGCTGGCTGAGGTCTTTTAACAGCTCCATTCGACAACATACAGTACGAGAAGTGACCAGTTAAGCCCGGTCCGTCACCCGCTCACTGAGAAGCCTTATCTTATCAGCAGCGTGACAGCAGATTCTCCGGGCCTGTATTCAACAAGGCATCCCTTCCTCCGGCTCCCACATACCAGCCGGACATTTGTCAGGGTTGAACCCCCGAGCGGCCCGCTCTCCTCCGGGGGCGGCATTTAGCCAACTGCGGCCCCTATACATCGCAGATTCCCTTAAACGTCCGTCAACACGAAGCGTCAGCTGGACGCGCCGAGGGCCTCCTCCGCAGTTGTTTTCTCCCAGGCTCGGTTTGACCGCAGCAGTTTCATAAAAGAATAGAGAGAATGCCACACCATGTATAAAACAACCGGAAGTCGTCTTAATCTCAAATCGGACAGCGCAAGAACCTTTTGGCTCTATCGTCGCTGCATCCTAATGTGTCCGTTTTGGGCCTGCGGATCCAGCAGGTGTCAAAAGTCGGCGGTGGCTGTTGTTTCAGAAGGCTACTGCCCCGCTAAAGCCAGATTAAAGGGTTCAGTGGCTACAGCTGAGAATGTTGGGGGGGGGGGGGGGGGGGGCTGAGCGGTTGAAATACAGTATGTGTCCCTGGACCGGGCCGGCTTCCTGTCCCCATGACCCTCTACCATTACAGTCTTGTCTTCTCTGTCCCAAACAGTCCTATCGCTCTCTCTGTCCTCTGGTCCATCGTCCCTTCATCCTGTCCTCATGTCGGTCTTCTTCCTTCATGCTTTTCCTTTGTCTATCCACTTCCCTTGTCCCTTTGATCCCCCTTGATCATCCCTGACTTGGAACCAATAGACTTTGGTCCATCGGTTCCACATCTTTCCACAAATTTCCACCACAATTTCTCTTCTCTTTCTCCTAGCTGGCCCCTTTCGGTTCAGTGTAGATAGAATGGAAACCTAGAAGAACTGTCTAATTACCGCTGGCTTCATTTCCGTGTTCTGGAAACGACAGAGCGACAGAGCACTAATCAGTCATTGAGAGCTTTGTCCAGTAACAGCTCACCGCTCCTGCCTCGCCGCTATCCATTTTAATCTCTCCAGACCATAAACACGGCTCGGCTTTTCGTTGCCGAGGAAGCCTACACACACACACACACACCAGTGGGATGCACACAACATCTAATAATTTAATGTAATAAATGACAGCCCGTGTCTTTTTGCGCGCCGACGTGTGCTGGAGCGAACTCCAAAACCCGTACAATGCTAAAGTCAAATATTTACACAGGAGCTTCTCGGGCTGCAAATCTATCGCTGACATTCTCGGGTGCATTCGTCTTGCAAACGTGCTCGCTGTGAACGGACACACACACACACACACACACACGCACACACACTCGCAAATCACACATGGAGGTACACAGGTGTATGCGTGCGCGCACACAAAGATACACACACACACACGCACACACACAAAATAGTCCTTAATTAGCAGGTGAAAGTGCTTAAAGGGAAGGTCTGTCAGAGGGTTTGACAGTGTACACACAGCATCTCAGAGAGATTCCTGGGTAGGTCACCCAGTCCTGGCTTAATCCTCCCCTTTAATTGGGCCCTATGTCAATGGACGTGACAAGTCGCATCTGAACTGTCTGGAGCCTTACATGTGTGTGTTTGTGTGTGTGGGTGTGAGATAGAGAGAGAAAGAGACAAAGAGAGATAGAGAGATAGAGAGACAGAGAGGAGGGAATCATGCTCATATGCCAAACAGACAGATTTGAGTGTGTGGTCTATGCATTATATACAGAATGTGTGCATCGTCCTTCTATAAGGCGGACTCCATAATGTCTACTATAGTGATTTGTGTGCAGCAGAGTGTGTTTTGGCTCTGCTTTATAATGCCTATTTCAAAACAATGCTACCCTAATGAAATAAGTCATACGCAGCACAGCACAGCAGACCATGTTAAAGACACACATTCCATACTGTGCACTCCAACAACCGAGCGCAACATGTGTTTATTGGCCAACCGCACAGACATCTCTATCAAGAAATGACTACTGTTAGTGTTTACGTGATTTCTTGTGTTTTAGATACAGCAGATGTGAGCGGCTCCGGTGGCGAAACCACCGAAAAGCATCAGGGATTTTTGACACGAAACGATTTCTAAGATTCGGATTAAATTATTGCTTTTGGACCGTCCGAAGCACTGGAATGTAGCTCCCGTATAGCCACTGATAGGAAGCGTCGCGCACTTTACGCATTTGAAATATCTCCGCCAGTGTGCCATCTGTGGAATCCAGTTGTCCCCTCGGCCATTAGCCATGAGAGAGTGTCGCAGGAGGAAGTGCGCTGGAATGCGCTGTCTAACGCGACATGAATGTAACATGTGCTGCGCGCCAGGGAAACTATCCTGCAGGGTATGGACTCCTGTCAACTGTCGTATCCCTGCCAATGAAAAAAATCCCTCTCTCTCTTCTTCCTCCAATCTTTCCACCCTCTCTGCTTCCGTTCAGACCTCTGTGAGTGTCTCAGGTTGTGTTTCTGGGCCAGTCGAGGGCCTGTTGAAACTACATTTGTGTCCCAGCCTGGACCGCCAGTCCTTTACGTGGGGAGAGAGGTTGTCCTTGCAAAGGGCAAACCGAGCAATCTCTCCCCCTGAAGGAGCTCAGAGAGGAGGAGGAGAAGGAGGGAGGATAAGGACAGCAGAGGTACTGGGAGGACAGGACAGACTGGAGAGCTGGTAGGGAGGTGTGTGTGTGTGTGTGTGTGTGTGTGTGTGTGTGTGCGCTGTGCAGTGGAAGAGGAGGAGGATACGGGAGATAGGAGCAGGGTTGACGGAGGGCGGCTAAAAGAGTTTGTTTGACGACAAGGGATGAGTTTGTCGGGTCAGGAGTGCACAGGATATGGGTGGGGGGTCTAAGGAGGGCACTAGTGTGTGTGTGTGTGTGTGTGTGTGTGTGTGTTTGTCAAGGGGGCAGACGCAGCAGCCTCCGCGGCCCCAGCGGCAGCAGCTGGGTCGTATCAGCCTGAGTGCCGTCGTTGTTCCTCTGCCTCAGATAGCAGCGCTTTAATGTCCGCCCCTCCTCTGCTTACTGTCCCTGTGCTGGGCAGACCAACACTGTCCAGGTAAACACTGCCATTTAAACTACCATCCATCAGTGTCCGAGAAGGGCACACAGGGCTACGGCGCCGTGCCAAAGAGGCTGAGTTGTCACTTGCCTGGAAAAGTCTCCTTTCCTTCATGTATTTCGCATAGATGTTAAAGTGAACTTGAAGCTGTGTTTTCTTTAATTCTCATTTTTCTTTTTGGTCCGCCGCTAAAAATGTAGGAAGTCGGCGGGGTGATATGAGGTTGGATGATGGAGGCTGGATTAGTCAACAGAGACAGACTTGAGAGTGATTCAGTCTTTTATCAGGACCCAATCAGTCTTATCGGGAAACCAAAGGGGTTTCTCACGACACGCAAGCTGGCTGGCTCAAAACAGAGGGGAGAGAACGGGGGGGGGGGATGATATAATGGCTGAAATATAAAGGGAAGGGGAGAGAGAGGGAGCGAGGACGTACTGTAAGAACGAAAGTGAGCCAGGAGTGCACCGAGAGAGAGGAAAAGAAGGGGTGAAGGAGGGTGGGAAAGCGAGAGGGAGACGTGGATGGAGCCAGACGCGGAGTCAGGTTCAGCGTGTCCCCCACCCCCCCCCACCCCCTCCGCCTCTGAGCTGCGGTTTATAATGAAGAAGTTCCAGGGGAGCGGGCCGAATCCAAACCAGAAGTGACAGAAAGGCGAGCCGAAGCCAGCGGCCTCCCCCGCCCCCCTTCTTGTCTCCTCTTCCATCCCTCCTTTATTCTCTCTCTCTCCATCTTTATCTGTGTGCGGCTCGACGCCAGGTTTTCTCACTCCTCTCCTCTTTCCGTGGCTCCGTCACCTTCCTCGCTCTTTGCTTTCTCTCGTCGGGCCTCGGCGGATCCGAGCGGAGCGCGCCGGTGGTGTAAATGTCAACGCGCTGGAGAGAGACGGCGGCGCTCTCGGTGACTTGGCTGCAACCAATCAGAATGGAATCCCAAAACACAACAAAGCGACTCAGCCCCAGATTGTCTCGGCATCGCGTTAAAAAAGCAACAAAAAAAAAAAAAAGCACCAAAGGGAGAGATTGTTTTGTGTCTTTGTGGTTGTTTACATTTCGGCAATTGAATTTGCCTCCGCTCTAGTCTGCAGGCGCTGGCCGGTGGCCACAGGAGGGTGAGCGGAGGAGGAAGGGGGTGGGGGTGGGGGGGGGTGACATGCCTGTGAGGCTTCAGCATAAAGCAGCCAAGAGAAGGGCCTGCATCACCACAGCTTAACTCTAACTCCTGGCTATTACCAAGGGCTATGGGCTGGCTTTATGTGGTATTCCCAAAACTTCACTATCAGAAATTTAATAACTCAAAGTCTACTTTGTTGTTGTTAATGTGTGTGTCCGTGACTAACGGGGCCAGATGAAAGGCACATCGAGTGGAATAATCATCTATGCCAAACAAATGTCTTTCATCTAGCCTGACTGAGTTATAAAGAGAGCACGATTAAGTCAAAAATTAGTGAAATTGAAATGGAAAAGCTCAATTTTAGTTGATTCCAGGATAAACAGTATGGATAAAGATATGGCATGCCATCAGTCTGGTTTTGTTGCAGAGGGTGGTTGAGAGATGATCAGCTGTGTCAACCTACAGCAGGGCAGGAAATTTGCTTCTTGTTGAAAGTGGCAAACCAGATTTGCATCTCAGTCGTATAAAGCAGCAGGTCTAATTTGAAAATATGAATCAAAAATTGACGCTGGTAGCCGAAAGGCGATGAAACCAATCCCCTACTGAGGGTTTTTTCAAGCACGTAGAGAACATACATCAAATTTCCCCGACGTCTCATTAGGGAGTAGTGTAGCACTTAAAAGAAAAAACAACGCTGTACAGGAGAAAGTTCACACAGCTCTAACACGGGTCAGGCTGCCGGCGATTCGGCCCTACCGCAGCACGGGTTGATCGAGAATATAGAGAAAGGACGGATACCCAATAGTGCAAATATTTGGCTTTCTGGTTCTCCCGAGCCAGGCCAACACTTCCAAACGGCCTGGTTGAAACGGCCTGTCAGCCAGCACATTCTTTCTCTCAATGAGGACAGACCAGAGCCATGTTTTTGTTGGTATGACCCAACCCCCCCCCCCCCCCCCCCCCGCCCCTTCCCCCCTTCCCCCCTCCTTCCCCCGCGCCGTTATGACACAGCGTCTGACGTCTGTTTGACAGCGATAGAGCAAAACACGCGTAGCCGCCCCCAGACGCTGATACGAGGTCAGATCTGCATTCCTGCGTAACAACGGTTCAGTCGCAGCAATCTGATCCCAGCGCAGCGCTTACACGGCGGCTGACAGACGGAGAGCAGACACCGGGTTGCCACGGGCCACAGACTGATCCCCAGGCACAGCGCTGGTATCTGCCTGGGCTGGACTCCACTTGACCCCTCTGGACCAAAGACTTATTTATAGGACTGTGACTCTCTCTGTGTTTGTGTGTGTGTGTGTTCCTAGCATCACAAACCGCATGCGTGCACGTGTGTCATTTGTGTGTGCACGGGTCTTATCTGCACCGCGGAGCATTCATCAGGGGTGACATTTTCGGTCGTTCCGCGTTCAAACCAAACACGCGGCTACGTGTGCTATCTCCACTCCGCGGGACGTTGAGAGGCTTGACTTATGCGACTTGTCAGTAAGAAATTACGCTATCGTCACGCCGACCGATTGATTCGGTACGTTGCCTTTTTATTATTTTCCCTGCGATAGGTAATTTGCTCGGACAAACCCTCCTTTCTTTCTTTCTCTCCCGATTCGGAAAGCTGAAACAACAAAGGGGCACCAACAGCTACAGGGTCGTGCTTGCTTTTAACACCCCAGGGACGCTCAGTGGGTCCTGATCAAATGTTGTTCTAGGGTTCTGAACGGGGCCTACGCGTGTGTGCATGCGTGTGTGTGTGTGTCTTGATGTGGTTTTTCGTATCTAACCCTAACCCTTTGTGTCTGTGTGTGTGTGTAAACCCCAGCACACCTTTCCAGCCAAGGTGGTTTTTGGAATTTTTTCTAATTGTCTTGAATGAAGGTAATTGGATAAACCAAAGCTGATGCATGTTGATTCAGCTAACAGGATTGTGAACCGCAGAGAAACTGCTGCCCTTACCTCATTGGCTATGTCAATTTTCATGCCCAGAAGGCAGCCTGACTGTTTGTGTGTGTGTGTGTGTGTGTGTGTGTGTTGGAGGGGTAGTCTACATTGAGGGCCAGGGACTAAATGGAAGGGACAATCTACCCTAAAACAGAACTCACAGATGTTCTTCAATCAATATTTGTGAACATACTCTCTCCACAAAGCTAGAGAGAATTGAATCTGCAATATCATCAACTCTGCTTCCTAAAGCTGCTCCATCGGCCGACTTTGTGTGATCCAAGAACTTTGTTTGAGCTTTTACGCCCAACTGAGCTTTATTTCATTGCAGCGCAGACAGTTTTGACGCATAAAATGCACCCGTACCCCCGGATAATCACCCTGTGTACGGTCACGGTGTCCACAAAGTTGTGCCGGAGCACTGTCTATGGAGTATGGCTCCATTAAAATGACAGTAGCTCTATTACAAATGATTTTAAATGTCACGCAGATTAGAGATGCGAGTGTGGGAGTCCTTTGTTTCCCTGCGTTTTACAGGGATAGTTGAACGATTTCTATTCGTATGGATTCTGTTTTAGGGTGGTATTTTTACTTCAAAACATAAGGTATAGATTATGTCTCGTAAAACGGCGTTATAGCAATTTTCATGTAACTTTCCCCCATGCCCCATTCAATACAGCCCTAATTTGCCTCTCTGCTTATCAGAGCGAGTCCAGCATTTTAGTAAAGTCGTAACAGAGAATAAAACGCAATGAAATGAATACAGCGAAGGCCTTGCAGAGACAGGACACAAATCTTTGGATTACCGAGCAGACAACACACACGCACACCTACACAAGCTGCTGCAACCGCAATTAGATGTGACTCAGAGCGCGAGACTCCATGGGTGAGATAGATAGTGTGTCACAGCGACCAGAGGTGTCACTTTCTGTCCCCCCCCCCCCCCCCCCCAGCACAAACAAACACACACACATCCGCGGTGAAGGATGATGTCATTGGCTGCCTGTCCGCTGAGTCGTGGACCAGCGCCATGATCGCAGGCTGAACGACTCACAGGCTCCGCGTGAGCCAGGAGGACGGGGGGGGGGGGGGGGGTTGATGAGGGGAGTAAATGGGAGAATAGTAGACTGGAGACAACTCAGACACAGAGACAGAGAAACGATGCCTGACTCTGAAAGGTCCACACACAATGAAATCGGGTGGGGGGGGCAGCATGGATCAGTCTCCATCTGTTCATTCATCCGTCCATCATATGCGATATCTCAGATACTGTCTATGGGATTATGAGGGAACTTGGGAAATTATGTATCTCACCACTGTGCTCCTCCATTTTGAAAATTACACTGAGTGTAGTTAAGTGATATCTTAAGACTAGGGATGGGACGATATATCGAAATTCTATATATCGCGATACAAAAATGTGACAATACGTATCGTGGGGCAGAAAAATGGATCGCGATATTAGCTACATTTTATTCTGCTGTAGTAATCACAAATGAGACGCTTGACCATCACAATTTCACAAGCTCTCCATCCAAATTATATTATTTACACTTTGTAATGACATTTTGAAATTGTTGTTTACATTCAAGCGAGCCAATGCCATCGCTAGAAAGATTTGTGTCTCAGAAATAAACATAATTCTGCACAGTCATACTTTGTTGTTGTTTTGCTGACTGGAGATCAGCATTTGCCCACCTTTTTATTTACCACTACATCACTGATTACAGGTCAAAAGACGGTGACATATTTCTTACGGATTGAGGGGGACTGCATCATTCGTTCATAGGGGGCGACCTGCTTACTTTGGCCTTGTTCAGCATCAGGGAGAAAGCCAATCAAGAAATGATTCGGTCAATTCTGTCACATTTTCCGACTCATCTTTTTAAGAAATACCTCACATCACACTCTTCCCACCGAATCATTTCCCCTCTCTACTCACTGTCCTTGCTCTTGGAAAAAAAGCAATGTCCCTTCTCTGTCTCTTCTTATCTAGTCTTCAATTTCTTTTTCCTAGCATTTTGCTCTCACATGATCATTCTATGGTCACAGGAATACTGTAAGGGCACTAAGACCGATAATATTTGTTTTGTCCCCCCTAATTACGTTATTGTACCCTGTAATTATTTTTTAACTAGGCAGTAATTACAAAAATAGTTACACCATAACTACCTTATAAATCTCTCATAATTACAAAATTGTTACCCCTTAATTAATGGACTTCTTGTTTTGTTCCCCTGTAACTACAGCATTGTTATTTTACTAGTACCCGATAATTACAAACTAGTTTTAATCAGTGGGCTGTAAAATAAAGTGTTACCTTTATTTCTGAGCCACAGATCTTTCTAGCGATGGCATTGGCTTGCTAGAATGTAAACAATTTTAAAATGTCATTACAAAGTGCAAATGATATAATTTGGATGAAGAGCTTGTGAAATTGTGATGGTCAAGCGTCTCATTTGTGATTACTACAGCAGAATAAAAGGTAGCAAATATCGCGATTCATTTTTCTGCCCCACGATATGTAGTCACATTTTTGTATCGCGATATGTTGAAGATTGTCCCATCCCTACAAAGTACCAAGACAAACATTGAGAGAGGACACAGAGGACAGTCCCATCTCGACGGGTCCTCTGATAACACTGTGGCAGGTGACAGTTGTCTGCAGAAGCTCCGCTGGGCAGAAACAGACGCCCAGACTACGCTCACAGATGCACACATGCGTCCACATATGAACACGCACACTTGCACACGCATGCCCCCTCACACGGATCCCCATGTCAGCCATGTTCTCCGTCTCCCCTTGACGGGAGACACCTCGCCGTCGTGCTGACAAGGAGGACTTTCACTCTCCGCATACTTCACACAAGCCTGCAAACTGTCCACAGAGGACCACTACCGCTCATCAGTTTGAGTGACGGCGCGATTTGTCAGATAAACAACTCTCAAAACCAGACAGCAACTGACTTGTCAGACAAGGGGGCGGAAGACAGCAAATCGGGAGAAACTGAATTCAACAGACAGGCCGCTGGTGTTATCTCCATCAATGTGTCCGTTTCAGTAATCATGCCATTAGTGAAACAGATAGCGGGGATCTTGCTTTCTTTCTCTCCGCACTTGTGAGTGTTTTCACCTCTTCACTTGCGTGGGAAAATTCAGGCTGGGTGGTTTTGTCTATTTCTTAATGAACATCCAGGACAAAAGTGTTGAAAAGACTAATTAATTTATACATAAACCTCCTTTCTCATGCATCACCACGTAACCATGTTGTAAAATATAGGTTTGCTATTTCACAAGATACTATAACTGAAAGTGTAAACAACATGGACGCTGTATCATATACTAATACTTCACAATTAGCCAGCACAGAATGTAGGATATGAGAAAATTATATAAAGAATTAACATGACTGAATGGTGAGTGAGCCATTTTGTGCGCGACCTTGCATTGTACTGCAGGATTTGGCTGGACAGTGATTGGGAACGTGCTGCCTGGCGACTCTTATCATTCCTGTCTGTCAGAGACGGGAACACTCATGGCCTGTGGGGATGGCTGCCTGAAATTCTCTGGAGAGGTCTGCTGTTGGCTCAGACACAACAGGTCAGAGGTCACGACGGCCACCGGTCACATACCAGGAAGACAGGGGAACGGGTGGCAGAGGTTGTGGAAGGAAAGCCTTTAATACCTGGCCAGGTGATCGGTTTAAAGAGAAGAGGAACAGAGTTAAAGACGGGTTAAAAGGTACTGGACAGGTGTATTGATGCTATAATATCTAATAAGGAATTCCAGCCAGTGTGTATTTATAGCAGAAAACAGCCAGGTTGAATTGAGGTAGTGTTAAATGTGGTCAAGACAAAAATAGGGGAGGGAGGGGTAGGTTGAGCCTCTGGGTAAGATGAGCCACCTCTTGTATCTGGGCAGCCATAGACAAAATGAATCATTTGATCACAGATTTAGGAGGAATAATGCATTTATTGTAAAGAAAGTGGCAAGTGAGCCAGGTCAAAAAATGAAATTTTTTACCATGTCAGGTGATGTCATCATGTTAAACATGCCATGCGTCTTATATTTTAATGTAAGTAGATACATTTGAGGCTTTACTATACAGTATATTGATTTAAGGCGGTATAAGGTACAATATGAGGTCATAATCTAAGCATAATTATAGGCCTGATTAGCTGTGTAAAGCTGTTTTGTCAAAATGATGGAAAATAGACAAAGTTGAAGTACGATGAACAGGTTATGAACGACAGACAGACAACAGACACACACACATACACACTGCACAAACATTGTGTTGACAATTGTGCTGAACCAAGTTATGCATTGTTATCCTTTTGAAAATGAGAGATTATCGCCATGATATGTTAAAGTAAACATCAGTTTACTTTACTTTAGAACAAATGGAGCCCTCTCAGAAGAGAAGAGAGAGATTGGAGAGAGATTGTCTGTCCCTGAAACCAAACTTTTGGCATGCTGGTAAGGGCCTAGTGAACGGACCGAAAAAGGCAAAAATAAAAGTGTGCAATACTTTAGGCCCAAAGGATCAACTTGCCCCATCCTTATGCTCAATTTACCCCCACCCTGGGACAAGTTGTGCCAAAAGACCAACTTTTTAATGTCATACTTCTAAAACTGCTACAGAAAATGTTTTAATTTCTGATTGCTCAAATAACATACATAGCAATTATTGTTTGAAATAAATACACATTTATTTTGCTATAGTAAAACAAAATGTAAAAAAGTGTCTCTTTTTATCCCATGCTCCCCTACTTAGGTGCACTTATCTGTTATCTCCCCAATCTTCCTCGTTCCTAACTTCACAGTAAAGCCAGCTAGCACACTATGTAGCACCGTTAGACTGCCATCTACATCAAATCAAAGCAAACCGTGGATCAAAAGCCAGATCTTTTCTAGCTCTTCTTCACTTTAATGAAATTTCCGAGCAGGTGTATTGAAAATGATGGACAATGTACATAAACAGAGATGTGATTAAACTAGATTGATGTCCTGCATGAGCGTTAATTACAGTACATCTGTGATGCACAACACATACTTGACCCCGATAGGATCTCCATTGGCCTGAGCACGATCTCAATATAAAAGTTGGTATTCTGTTGTTTTTGCTGTAGCTGATTCCCATAGCTTCTGGTATGTCCGCTGAAACCTTTAAAAATATGACCCTCTGTGCCATGTTATACTTGGCCTTTGGGATAAGCAGCATTCAGGAGACATTCGGAGGCAACATTTGATGGATTCTGTGCTCCACACTTTAATGAAGAACACGTCCGGAGGAGGGCAAGGGCCAGGCACTAAGCATTGCATAGTGGGGCTTATCAGCTACAACACTCAGCCTCACTTTGACTTACAGTAAAGCCCTTTATCACATACTGAGTTTTGATCGCTATGGTTATATCACTGGTTGATTAGAGGCACTGGTGGTTGGAGCAATAAAGCAACTGGTTGCCATTTTGCCGGTGCTGCCAAGTCACACGCCAGTCATTTCGGGACTGGTATGTTTGATAGCAATTACATTTCCAATTGATAGCAGTTTCCAACGCCTTAAAGGAATACACAGAGTTCAATGGTGAGAAATCATCCATGTGTCCCCGGTAGATCGTTGGTTCAATGATCTACCGGGGGCCCATGGATGATTTTGGTGTCTATGTTCTCATTACACTTCAGAGAAGGTGACCAACATGCCAAATCTCCCAAAAATGTGGCATAGTCCTTTAAACTGTGGCTTTCTGACATATCAACTTGTCCCCAACCAACAAACCTTACTTTGTTTTCTCATTCTGTTTTTCTTTTTCCCATTATCTTGGCTAGATACAGAAAACAAAACAGTCCATGTCTGCTTTCTTTTTTCCTCTCCGTTTTATTTCCAACACCTGTTCAATTTTGGCTCGGAGAAAACCCGAGTTGAAATGAAGCGCGCCGCTGCTTAAGCGAGCTCGGCGAAGGTCTCGAGGAGAGAAGAGAGGAACGCTCTGCTCAAACAAGCCCCCATACCGAGAGGGAAGTAGTAAAATAAATTACATTACACTTTATGGAAAGATTGCTCTTCGTGTTGAGATTCGGCGCTGTCTATCATCACGCCGATCTGCTAATAAAGATGGCATATGCATCCTCAGTAAGCCTGTCTGTCTGCCTGTTCATTAATATGAATCCTTTAGACCCTATAAATGTTTTTATTCTGATTTGAGCCAGAGCGTTGTCCTGACCATTGTGCTCTCCCCGCATGCAGCCCCGTGTGTGTTTTTATCATCCGCGGCATGGCCATAATCACTACCAGGTGCCTCCCATTCAAATTAACATATGGTTCTAACTTTCCCCCTATTTTGACTAATACATACCTGGGTTGCTGACTAGTAAAACCGTAAAATGAATTCTTCTTTTTTATTATTCACAACACATGAGGATGGTTGGGGAGAGCAAGGTGGAACATAGCTGAGAATGATTTCACCTTGCATGCAACCCGGCTCCACTGCACTGCCGGGGTATTGTGTACCTCCATACATGACTAGGATCACAATTATTAGAAGCAGGACCTAATGTACTTGGCTGATCCCAAGCCTGTTTTTTTTTTTTTTTTCATTAGCGTGCTATTTGGGTTATTGGTAATACGTATAAAGTGCAATGCTAAATGTACACAGTGACTTTAATGTGATATTTTCATGATCTGCGATTGCACTTAAAACAGGCGGCCCTCACATAGTGGAGAAAAGTGCCTTTGCTGCCATTGTAATAAACTGAAAGAAACATACACTAGGCATCTTTGCACTGCAGTGGCTCCAAAGAGGTAACAATTAGTAAGGTGATGTCAGTAAACTGCACACAGCACCAGCCAGTCTGTGATGCTTTATACCAAAGGGAAGAGAGGCAAAAGATCTAATGTGGGCTTTTTCTGGAAGGAGTGCTCACTCACTGCTGTTTAGGACAGTGATTCTCAACCTTTTTCATATCAAGGACCCCTAATTTAGTCCATATTAGAGCCACAGAACCCCATTTGATTTTGTCTCTCGGACCCAAATCTGAGAATATTTTTATTGTCAGATGTGATTTTGTCCAGAATTCCATGACTATCTGTATTGTAGGTAGAGATAACAGTGAAACTATGATCAAAATAGTCGTTCTTCTACTTTCTCTAATAAAATGAACTTCTTGTAAATGAAATAATGGTGAAGTTTAACAATTCATCAATTTGCTGGGGACCCCCTGGAACCCCCCCAAGGACCCCTGGTGGTCCCCGGACCCCACATTGAGAGCCACTGTTTTAGGAGACAGTTTGGATTTCGCTCTCAAGTTTCGATTTGTTGCATTTAACTCGGGAAAATATGGCAAATCTACAGCATCCTAATTAGAGTTGAAGCTCTTTTCTACTGCAGCCTCACTTTGCGAGTTAGACTGTTAAGACGGGTGTATTTTTATATAAAAAGTGCTGACACTTCTTGTATTGATATTTATCAAAAATAGGCAATGTGTGAGGGTGGCATACAGTATAATAAAAAGGTTTTAAGAGGAAAAGCAGTGTTAAAACCTGTAAAAACATTTCCCTAACAACAAAAAGGGATTCTGCAGGGATTCTCTCCCATGTGGCGTTCACTTGCCCGAGCCCCCATTCACATAAATGCCACACATATCATCGATATCTGAGAATGATCCAGCGCTAGCCTCTCTCCCTCTCTCTCTCTCTCTCTCTCTCTCTCCCTCTCCTCTCAGGTTTTGGAATGTGAAGCGGCTCTCGCATTTTGGAGCCGTGAGCCGGATCAGCACCGTATATTGTGTTACTGTTTTCATTTCTGCCGAGAGGATTTCTCCCCTTGGTAAAATTCGCCACCCAAAGCTCTTGTATCCACAATACAACACCTGGAAAAAGAAACTCTTCATTAATCTCCCCGGCCCCGAAGAATCCGCGGTTTTAAGCACTCCTGTTTCCAAACCACATGCGAGGCGGCACAGCGGCTGGCGGCAGAGCCTTTGTTTTAGAATAACTCTGGGTTATTTTCGGGTCATTGTGGCCGAGTGGTTTCTTAATTGAATTTCTAAGCGTTTTGTTTAATGTGCCACCGTTAAAGGGCTCCAAAAATAGCCCCGGTGGATGTGATGACCTAATCTTTTCCGGAGTTTTGGAGAGATAGCTAATCCTAGACGGCCTTTATCTCCCTGACTAACAGCTGATGAATGGATAATTACGGAGCAGCGCAGATTAGATCGCTGTCAATGTTGTTCTTAATGTAAGAGCATTAAATCATGTGGTATTACACTGATTACTGATACCTCTGTGCATATATAACACACTCTGTATGATAAACTGTATAGACTCTCCCTCTGTGTGTGTATTCCTGTACTGTTCACATCAATTCCAGGCAGGCTGCTTTATAAATAGGCGTGTATCTGTAGTGAAATAAGGTAGGGGTTACGTCTTTAATTGCTTGCCTTCTTAAAAACACTAACGACTAATGAAAACTTTGAATGGGAGCTTTAAAGTGAGCCTTTAATTCCCCCTAAATTACATTTATCCTCCCTTATATCCGCACCAGGTATTAGTGACAATCATGGAAACTTCAATCGGCGTCCAGCTGAGTTTTATTTCTTTGTTTCCGAAAGGACAGCAGCTTCGAGTCTTAAAGTATGATCCCTTTTCATAATAACAGAAGCGGTAAAACCATGAAACCATAACACGATCTCCTCTATCCTCCCCGGTTTGTCAGATTTGACAAGAGCAATGTCATTTCTGCTGCTGGAGACGTGATGCGGAGCGGTGAAACGCTCTCTGGGAGGTGTGAGCGGACCGAGGAGCAGCCGGTTTGTCATAGAGGATCAGAGAAGGAGCGCAGTCTCACCGCTGACCTCATCGTCTTAATTACTTGTCTGTGATCGAGGGCAGGAGCGGAACACACACACACGCGCGCGCACCCGCGGATTTATCAACACAAAGCCAACACGACCGCCTTTCACTTCGCCGGTGACTAAGAGTCCATTGCACTCCACACAAGGGCCTGCCATCTCTCCCCACTACAACAGCCGTGCCCTGTATTTATATTAGCCGCGAAGCAATTTTAACTGTACATTCCAGATAGGTGAACAGCACTTGGCCCGAGCCAGGCCCAAATATTTCAAAGCTTACAACAAAAAAAAATCAACGATCAATGTCCAGTCGACAGAGCGCTTGGCACGGGGAGGCACGCAGCATTTTTGCAACAAAGGTAACAAAGATTTATTTATGTGTCTGAGCTCACAGACCCCCGGTATACCTTTCAATAAGTTTTACTGTAGTATAACTAAATATGAAACCAATTACAAAGTTGGGTCGGCACTACAAACACAGTCCCTGGGTTCCTGGGTTGTTGTGGGTTTTTTTTCCTTACCATCCCCTTGAATACAAGTATTTATTTCATGCTCTCCCATTTGGTTTTTCATCACGTCACGGACTCGTTGGATAAATAATAAATCTGTTTACTGCCCGTGCGGACTGAGGTAATATTTGCCCTCAGAAACGTTCTATCCATCAACTCGATTCTCGTCTCGGGGCCTGTTGCTCCCCGGCTCTGGTCGGATGATGAATGAACATGTGAGTAATTTCACGGATGAATTAGGAGCTTAAAACAACAGCAGGAAAAATGCATCGGCACACATTCCACCTGTTGCCTAATGAGAAAATGCTGCTTTTTGTTATGGTGTTGAGCTTTTATGCTGATCGTGGCTATGATATAGCTTTTGGCAGCTGCACAGAAAATGCTTTTCTACGATGAGGATATTTACCAAAAGGTAAACATATTGGTCTTTTTGCAACCAGAACACTACTTCCAGATCAGGCAATTGTTATCATGTCTGGAGTAATATCTGTTCATTACATTCACTTAAAATTGTTTTTTTGTACTCACTTTCCAACTAAAAGTTCAAAACTTTAACCACGGGCATTGAGTTTAAGGTATTGTGCAACGCATGATTGTCTATAATCAGAAAGCTAAGTTAATTTCCCCTGATGAAAATGAATCAGTCAGTTTAGGGGCACGGCACTACAATAACAGGAGAGCGGTGCCGACCCCATGTTAAACTGCATGTAGTCCTGATGATGAAGTGTTCAACTGATCATGTCTATCAGCCTCATTGGCTAATCTGCTCCAGATGAGAGTAATCTCCTAACTGCGGCCACCATCAAATCAGTGTGGAATCCACTCAGCTTGCAGGGAAAGGTGCTGCACGAAAACCCAGTCTGGAGCCGCGAGAGCCACTTTCACCGCAGGTGTTAGACAGTCCGGTGGTGCCAAACAACCCCCTTTTCCCCCGCTCGGACCTCTCCTCCCCGCTCGTTTCGCGAAATGAAAAGAGTGCCGGCCAGATTTGTATCAGGTAAATCTGGGATGTGTTTCCACATGAGACCCTGTGAAGAATTACACTAGTGTTGATCCACCTTGCAAATCGGTAACCGGAACGCTACCCAATCAACATCTTTGATGTGAGGCCAGTGAAGTTTGATTGCATGTTTACTGGGCTTTGTTCATAGAGAAGCTTAACAGAAAAAGGCGATCACTGCTCCGCTGGTGAATCAGGCCTTAGGAAGTCAAAATTAGGAATGAAGTGGCTTAGTTTGTGAGATAAATTG